>NC_044551.1:172111050-172445450 GCF_007565055.1 Rhinopithecus roxellana
CCTGTGGCTCCAGCAACTCGCTTCATGTCTTTGGGCCTGTGTCTCTTCATCTGAACTATGGGGTAATGATAACTGCCTCTCAGGCTGGTGAGGGGATCATGGAATGAGGTGGACACACTTTGTAGAATGTGGACTAGCGGGGAGTGAAGCGCATCTTCACCATCTCCTTCTCCTTCATTGTTCTTTACACAATGGGGATAAATGTCAAAAGTCTTCCTTTAGGGGCAACAGGAATCAAACCAGCTCCTGCAGGGAGCCTTAGAGATAGAGTTCTGCCTGGTTCCTATGCTCTTCATTTCTTCACTCACTCAGATATTCATTCATTGATCACTCACACATGTACTGAGCACCTCTCACATTGGCATCAATGTGGCACTGGGGATAAAAAGGTGGATGGGACACCATCGCTGCCTCAGAGGGACTCTTCGTCTAGTTAGGAGGCTCTCCCTGCCTGGAGGACATGTGTGTGGTCAGAGAGAGCTTTGCAGAGGAGAGGCCATACAGCTGTCCTTGTAGTCTAAGGAGTTTGCCAAGTGGCCTGGGGTGGGGCAGTAGGGACATCATTTATTTGAAAAATATTTATTGACTGACTGCTACATGCCAGGCACTGTCCTCAGTGTGGGGACACGGCTGTGGACAGCAGAGATGAAACTCTGCTTTCAAGGAGATGGCATTCTAGCGGAAGGTCATAGAAGCCACCGAGCAGTGAGGGGGCAGTGACAGGGCTGCTGTTTCGTACCGACTGGTACAGCAGGCCTCAGTGAGAGGCGCCATCTGGGCAGAGATCTGCAGGGACCAGGGGAGTGGCCCACAGGGATACAGGAGCAGAGGGGTGGTGGGACGCATTCCTGAAGTGGAGGAACTCTCTCTGGGCTCCGGGAAAAACAGGACACCCAAGCTGCAGGGGAGGTGGGGGGCATGAGGTACAATGGGGTGTGGGGGTGTCCCCGGTCATCTCAGGCTTTGTAGGTCTGGCTGCTGGAAAATTACAGGATGCCCAGTTACACTAGAATTTTAGATAAACAGCAAATAATTTTTTAGTATAAGTGTGTCCCACGCAAGTTTGCCTTTCTGTGAAATTCAAAAAAAGATTTTTAGTTCCTAATATCCCTTTCTTCTTTTTAAAACATTGTTTTAATTGACCAATAAAAATTGTATATACTTATGGCCTACAACATGATGTTTTGGAATATGTATACAATTATGGGATGACTAAATTGAGCTAATTAACATATGCATTACTTCCCACATCGTTTTTTTTTTCCCCTGTGGTGAGAACACTTAAATCCACTCTTAGCACTCTTAGCGATTTTCAAGAATGCAGTGCACTGTCATTAGCTGTACTGCCACGGCGCACCATGGAGCTCTTGCACTTACTCTCCCTCACTGGAACTTTGTGTCCTTTGACCCACAGCTCCCCAGTTCTCACCCCCTGCCCTCCCAGCCTCTGGTAGCCACCATTCTACTTTCTGCTTCAATGAATTTGGCTTTTTCAGAGTTTGCATGTCCATGTGAGATCACGTGGTATTTGTTTTTCTGTGTCTGGCTTATTTCACTTAACATGTCCTTGAAATTCAAACCTAATGGGCATCCTGCCTTTTTGTTTGTGAAATCTGTCCACTCTAGCTGTGGCCTCCCTAAGACTTTGGCTTTACTCTGAGATGGAAGCCACTGGAAGCTTTGGGGTGCAGGAGAGATGAGATGTGACCAGTTTTAAAGGGTCCTGGGTCGTGAGCAGACTGTAGCTGGCAAGAGCCGAAGCTGGGGACCACTGGAGGTGAGAGGTGGGATGGAGGCGCCAGGAGGCAGTGTGCAGGTGCTGAGGGGAGTCTGTATGTGTTTTGAAGACAGAGCTGACCCCATTTGCTAATGCATTTGTTGTGGGATGGGAGAGGTGGGGACATGGAGGACTTCTGGGCTTTTGACCCGAGCAACCAGAAAGATTGCAGGAGGATCCCATGCGTGCGTGCGTGTGTGTGTGTGTGTGTGTGTGTGTGTGTGTGTGTGTGTTTGCGTGTGCTTTTGGACACATGGTTCAGAGATGCCCACTGGACAACCAGGAGGAGACATGCAGTGGGCAGCTGGGCACATGAGCCTGGAGTTCAGAGAGAATCATTCATTCGTCATCAGCTCAGATGTCATTTAGAGCTGAGCACCTGCCCAAGGTGGAGGAGGTGTGTAGGTAGAGAAGCAGCCCTACTCCAACATCTGCAGAGGCCTGGAGGCTGGAAGGCCCTGGTGAACACGGATGGTCAGGCCCAGGCGGTGTGGGAAAGGAGACTGGCATGGCCTGGAGGCAGAGAGCCACGAGCAGTTCTGAGAGGGGGAGTGACATAGTCAGATGTGTGTGTTTCAGAAGGGTGCCTCCGGGGCAGGGTGGAGGGGATGGAGTGAGGCCAGGAGGGCAGAAAGGGGACTGTGGCACCAGCCCTGCCCCAGGACAGCAGCCGGGGACTTGGTGGGGACAGTGTGCAGGGAGACAGAAGGGAGGGTGGTTTGTGTGTGGCGCTGCGGACAGGGCTGGGCAGCAGGATGGATGTGGGGTGCAGGAGGACGGCTGGGGGCAGAGAGAGAGGCTTTTGTATTTGCCTCAGAGGAGTGCAGAGTGTCCCCACCCCACCCCCAGCAGCCCACGGCCCGCTGTGCTTGTTAGCAAGGAACACTCCTCAGAGGGAACATATGTGCTGTTATTTTTAGGTGATTAGCCGCACGTCGTGGAGCGTTTGTTTGCCAGTCGTGGGTAAACAAAAGCCATTTGTCAAAATGAGATGTTCCAGCCTCGTCCTCCCTTCGGCAGGCCAGTCCCCGCGCTGTGAATTCCTGTTGCATCAGCAGCGAGGCTAATTAGCTCCT
This sequence comes from Rhinopithecus roxellana, assembly GCF_007565055.1. NCBI lineage: Eukaryota > Metazoa > Chordata > Mammalia > Primates > Cercopithecidae > Rhinopithecus > Rhinopithecus roxellana. Next base: position 172,113,904 of record NC_044551.1, read on the forward strand.
CGGCTCTTGAATAATAATGGCCACATTTACCGAGAGATATCTGTGCACCAGGAGCCCTGCAAATGCCATCTATGCAAGAATCACAGGTGCATCTTATTGGCTGCAGTTTGGAGTGGAGGAAACTGAGGCTCAGGGAGGTGGAGCAGTTTGCTCAAGTCCCCACAGCTGGGAAGTTAAAGCTCTGACATTCTCAGGTCTGAATGACCCCAAAGCCTGAGATGGGTGAGGGGGCTGCTCTGTTCTTCTGGAATATCTCCCCTTCCCCATCCTGTGAGCAGAAACTGAGCAACATCACCACCAGCAGCCTAAGGTAATTAGACTGTCATTCCTTGTACGGAGTTCAAATCTCCACTGCATCCGAGGTATCTGCTCTGTTTCTCACTTCTGAGTCCTGCACGTGCTGACCTTTCCAGTCTCTGGGCTTTGGACAGCCACAGAGAGTCAGGTTTGTTTCTGCCACTTCAGGTCTGAGTATGAGCTTGGGCAGGTCTCTGAGATGAAGTGTGTGTAGGCTCATTGGCCAGTGCTCCTCAAGTAAATACCAGTGGAAGGGAGTGGGGAGGAGCAGGCTTGGGCAAAGGGGGAAGTTGACCTATGATGCTATCTCAGCAGAAGCCTCAGCTGGCCTGAGGATGGGATGACCCCTCAGGACTGTTCCGGGTCAAGGCAAAATGTTGGGTACTTGGCACCCCACATTGGTCGGTTCATTTGATGTAGGCCACCCTGGGAATGGAGTGTGAGGGCTGTCAACTTTCTGCAGACAGTACTCCCAGCAGCTGGGGTAATAAGTCCTTTATTCCTGCAGAGGGACTTGAGTGGCACCTTACAGAGTCCTTCACAGTCCACCTCTTGGATCCACTTCATGTAAGTTCTCCAAGAAGCTCTTCTAGGAGGCAACCTGAAGAGGAAAATTACTGGGATGAACTCCAGTCCCTGTCTCTGAAGTTTTGGGGGCTTAGGGCTGCAACTGACATCCTTAGCTGCCCACTCCACTACCCATCACAGACCACCTCACCCTTAGATGACATCTCTGTTGGTCTCCTGATTACCTGAGGGAACTGAGACCCTGGTCACCATGCTATTTTCAGGCCAGGGTTGCTATACCTGTCAACTTACCATCAAAATTGGGCAAGGGAGTACCAAGAAGCACCCAAGGGCATCACCTGGATGTCAAACATATTCCTCCCAGACCCCATGTGCAACCCCTTCTGGATGCCAGGATGCGACTCCTCTTCTTACCGCTGGCCCGTTGATGCAAGGACAAGAAACCCACAGTGCCAAGGAGGCGGCTGTGCTTAGACTTTGAGGGACTCTGGCTGTGCCACCTTGCAGAAGTATTTTCTCTTTGGGAACAAGGACCTCTACACCTACGGAAGCCAGAGTTGAGGGACAGAAAGCACAAATTCTGCAAGTGGGCCACTGGGCCACTTAAGCTTCTACCCCTAAATTCCTAGACCCGTGTATTCTGCCCAGTGGGGATCCAGTGCCATGTGTAAGTATTTGATTTGAAGTGATTCTGCATCTTGGAGGATGGTCCTGAAACGCTGTGAAGGCTTATTTCTGAACTGGCATTGCAGCTCTGTCTTCAACGGGCCATCACAATGCACCATCGGGCCAGCAGCTTTGGGGTCATGTGATGTGCAGTATTACCAGTTGATCCCTGGTCATGGGCCAGCCCACTCCTGCCCCTCCAGGGTTATTGCTATAAGATGGGCTATTGAGTCAGAAGTGATGTTATGTGGCATCCTGTGCCAGTGAATCAAACACTTCATAGACCCTTGAGTAGAGAGCTCACGGGCAGGAAAGGCAAATCTCTATCTGGAACAGGTCTCTATTCGTGATCTTTCCAGGAGGGGGTCCAATGTAGTCATCTGCCCCATGCCAGGCCAAATCAACCCAAGTTTTATCCTCTTCAGCTGGTGACATGGGAGTCCCCCATGTGGCCATTCAAATGAGCTGAGGCTGCTGGTGCCACAGCGGGGATGATGTGGGGTCTGGGCTACCTGCCGTGTAGCTTGCTGGTGTCCTCAAGGCCTGCTCATGTTTGATCTGGGATGTTCCCACCATGTTAAATTGACTGGGTCTGGCAGACCCAGCTCATGACAGGCAGTTCCGGCTGCCTGATCACTCGGTATGGGTGTTCTGTGTCACACAAGGTCTAGGAGCACTAGACCAGGACCTGTTTTCAAAAGGTGTATAATCCTTTGCTGCTAATGGTAAGGATTCACTCCCAAATTCTAGGGAGTCTCCAGATCCTAAGGGAGTCTCCCACTGTAGCTTGCATCCTTCTCTGGCATCTCTTCCCGTCACTCACATGGCTGACACCATAGGGTCTGCTGAGTTGTGTGGCTCAAGGGATGGCGCTGATGGGTCCAGCAGCCTGGTACTTCTGCAGTACTTCTGCAGAGTCCTTTCTTGCTCTGGGCCTTGGCAGCCTTTCATGGCACTGGCCTACAGGGTTGGAGCAGTATTCCCAGCTATGGAATATGTTGCCTCCAGACCTACCTGTCAGGTGTTAGGATTTCTTCTTCATGGTAGGAGGTAAAAGATTAAATAGTTTGTCCTTACTTTGTAGGACTAATTTTGTAGGTATGTCCCAGTATTCACCAGACCATTGAATTCCTAGAAATTTTACTAATGTGGTGGCCTCTTGATCTTCAGTAGTTTTCTCTCTCCCCCTTTGGCTTCCGGCATGCTAGGTACTGCTTGTCTGTCTGCCTGGTCAGCCTGATGACATCCGTGTACTGGATCAGTGTGATGTTCTGCAGGTGTCCGATGATCCAGATCTTTTCGGATGGTCATGACAGACCTGATGAAAACTGTGAATGTATGCTGTTGTCCCTTCCATGTGAATGTGAACTCTTTCTGATTCTCTTTCTTGATTGAGATGGAAATGAACATATTCACCAGATGAATGGCTTCATAACGTGTCTGAATTCAGTTTTGTTTTTTTTTTCTTTTTTTGAGACAGAATCTCACTCTGTCACGCAGGCTGCAGTGCAGTGGGGTGCAGTCTTGGCTCACACAACCTTCGCCTCCCAGGTTCAAGTGATTCTCCTGCCTCAGCCTCCTGAGTAGCTGGGATTACAGGCGTGAGCCACCATGCTTGGCCAATTTTTGTATTTTTAGTAGAGATGGGGTTTACCATGTTGACCAAGCTGGTCTCGAACTCCTGACTTCAAATGATCCACCAACCTCAGCCTCCCACATGCTGGGACTGTAGGCATGAGCCACTTCGCCTGGCTCCCTGAATTCATATTAATCTTCTCTAGCAGTAATACCACACCTAGCAAGGAAGCTGCAATTGGGCTACTACTTGTTGCACTTCTGGTAGTTTCCATGGGGAACAGACTGGTGAATTAAGTGGGACTATAATAGGAATGACTATCCACACATATTTTAGATCTTTAAGAACAGCACTCATCTTTGCCATTCCCTGGGATGTAATACTGCTTTTTATTTACCATCTTAGCCAGAAGGGGGAGTTTCAGAGGCTTCCACTTGGATTTCCCCACTGTGATAGCTCTTACCTCACAGGATAAAGGGCTTGTGTCAATTACTAAGTAATTGGAGACCACTTTTACATTTATCCATTTGGAGACCACTGAGGGTGGGACTGTGGATCCACTGTGAGCTGGACCTAAGCTAGAACTCCATTTATCACCTGGCTCCCTTAGGAGGGACCATGCTAATGCTCTGGGTTTCCCCTTCCCTAACACACAGTTACCTGAGTAATGTTGGGAAGAAATGGGGGAATCCTTGCTGTGTGCAATTGTGGGCATTCTTCCTCCTGGGGACATGGGCTTTCTGTCAGTCAAGTTTCCACTTCCAAGAACTTGCTCAGGGATGGACACTGGGGAAGGAATTGTTCCGTTTTTTTAAATTAAGGTGACTGTCCTTAGCTCCCCAGCATCTTATGCATTTACAGTAGTGTCCTTGTTGGCTCCAAATGTATGTGGCCCCTAGGGGTGCCAAGTTCTATTCACTCCACAGGTCTCTGTAGGTCAGGCTCCCCTGGCCTCTTCTCTACCCTGCCACTCACCACAATGACATCTTCCTGCTTTCTGATGGTGCCATAGTCTGAATGTTGGTGTCTCCCCAAAATTCATACGTTGAAACCTAATCACCAATGTGAGGGTATCAGGAGGTGGGGCCTTTGAAAGGCGATTGGGTCATGAAGGTGGAGCCTCTTGAATGGGACTAGTGCCCTAATGAAAAGATGTCCCAGCATGCTGCCTTGCCTGTTCTACTCTCTGAGGACACAGTGAGAAGGCACTATCTGTGAGCCAGAAAGTGGGCCCTCAGCAGACACCAAATCTACTTTGATCTTGGACTTCCCAGCCTCCAGAACTGTTAGAAATAAATTTCTTTATAAGCCACCCAGCCTATGGCATTTTGTTACGGCAGCACTAAGGCAGATGGCTTCTAGTTTTCCAAGGTCCTTGGGATCATTTCTGTGAGTAAGCCTGGTTCTACAATGGCAACTCCTCCTGCCAGCCCTGGTCTCCATCACTGAATTTCTAAGTAATCCATTCCTAACATCTGGGTCCTGCGTGCAGCATAGGCCTATGGGAGTTCCAGCCTTACATGGTACACCTCCTCTGGTGGGTCCACCTCTCTGGGCCTAAGTGCCAAGGCCCTACCATCTGCTCTGGCATTTCTCACTTCATGTTGGCCGCTGCTTTTCCCATGTTTCTAGGAACCATCTGTAGTGAGTTTATACCATCTCCTGGGACACTGGTGAGAGTACTAAATCCTGTATTCTGGGAGAGTTCTCCCAAGTTGATAAATACTCCCTTATCCAACCTTACCGTCTGATCTTGACCAGATACCCTTGGATTCTGGTCCCATGTTCCTGCAGACCTGTGCTGGTTAGGTCCTACAGCTCCTTTGGGGTATAGCCCCATCTTTCCTCACCAGACTCAACATGCCCACAGCCGGTGCTGTTGTGACTTCATCCTAGTCGTTGGCCTAATGACCAGGAGGACAGACGAGGCAGAGCTTGAGCTGGGAACATGTTGTCTGGCTGGGGAGAGGCCTCTGCACAGTGTCCAGGCAAGGAGGGAGGGAGTTCCAGCCCTTAGCAGCAGGGTGGCATTCCTGCCGGCTCAGAGGGCTCAGGGGGATATAGAGAGTCCGTCGTTTGTAGAGACCTCAACCTAGATGTCCCCAGCCTGTGTGTCAGGGTTGTACCCTCTCTCTCTTTTTTTTTCTTTTTGGCAGCGGGTGGGGGGACAGAATCTCGCTATGTCACCGATGCTGACATATGTCAGAGATGCAGTGGTGCGATCTCAGCTCACTGCGATCTCCGCCTCCCGGATTCAAGCGATTCTCCTGCCTCAGCCTCTTGAGTAGCTGGGATTACAGGCGCCTGCCACCACACCCGGCTAATTTTCATGTTTTTAATAGAGACAGGGATTCACCATGTTGACCAGGCTAGTTTTTTGTATTTGAAGTAGAGACAGGGATTCACCAAGTTGGCCAGGCTGGTTTCTAAATCCTGACCTCGTGATCCACCCACCTCAGCCTCCCCAAGTGCTGGGATTACAAGCATGAGCTGCTGTGTCAGGCCACAGGGTTGCGCTGTCTTCTAACCAAGGCCCTGGCCTTGGCACAGTAGACCTGCCTTGGTTGGAGTTGTATCTTTTGTGGATCCTGAGCCTGGTTTCTGCTTTCTCTGCCCTGGTGCAGAGGAGAGCCTCTTTAAACGCCAACAGAAGGGCCTCTGGCTTTCACATTGGCCTTTAATTGCTGATTAATCACGCTTAGCTTTTTGTTATTGTTTTCCAGATCAAGTGGATTTAACAATAGCTACCTAGTTCAAGTGTTATATTACTTCCCCCACTCCCAACCCTCCACCCGCGTCTTTCTCAAATCTATCACACTGACACATCACACTGGTTAATGAATTTCTTTCACAAGTCCGGCATCCTTCATCACCTGGGCCAGGGGTGATCTGTGCCAGGCGTCTCATTGCCAGCTGAGCAGCAGGTGGTTCAGCTCCAAACTCTCCACCCGTGTCTGCTTTCCTGACTCATGTTCAGCACCAACTGTAACAGGTTGGGTTCCTGGAAAAAAGACTGTGGTGAAGTTCAGCATGCAGGATATTTATGGAAAGTTAATTTTGGGATCAACACCTGTGGAAGGAAAGGGAGAGAAGCAGGACTGGGCAAGGAGGGAAGTCAAGTTACAACACAGGATGGCAACCTCTGCTGGCTCGCTGGGAGCTCTGAAGGTGATAGAAGCCTTTGGAGCTGTCCTCATTGGAACAAGAGGGCCTGGCCTTTGTAGCGCCATGTTGATCAGTCACTGGATGTGGGCAGTGCTGGGAACAGCGTGTGGCCCAGGTGAGGTGGCCCTCTCCTTTGGAGGCAACCCTTGAAGATGCGGATAGCTGAGGGTTGTCTGATGGTGGCACTTCCTACAGCTGGGGTAATAGGTCCTTTTATTTCTGAAGGGGAACCTGGGTGGTGCATCTCAGTATCCACCCTAACACCTGAGTTCACGTCTCTATGAAATAGGGATAAATGTCGTTAGCTAATACTTGGTAACTGATAAGGACTCCACAAATGACAGCTATTACACACTTATAGGTAGTTTTCTGAGGTTTTTTTTTTTTTTTTTTTTTTTTTTTTTTTTTTAAGACAGAGTCTCACTCTGTCACCTAGGCTAGAGTGCAGTAGCGCGATCTCTGCTCACTGCAATCTCTGCCTCCCAGTTCAAGTGATTCTCATGCCTCAGCTGGATTACAGGGGTATGCCACCATGCCTGGCTAATTTTTTGTATTTTTAGTAGAGACGGGGTTTCACCATATTGGCCAAACTGGTCTTGAACTCCTGACCTCAAGTGATCCACCTGCCTCCACCTCCCAGAGTGCTAGGATTATAGGCATGAACCACCACGCCTGGCCTTTTGAGGATGTTTATAAGTGATAAAACTTCAACTCAAAATAATCTAAGTAATGAAAGGAAAGTACTTGTTCATGCAATTAGAAAGACAGCATCAGGAATGGGTGGATTCAGCAGCTCAAAGGATGTCCTCAGAGTGGATTGCACCTCCCTCTCCACACATACACACCTGTCTCTCCATCTCTAATTTCTCTGTATTGGCCTCACTCCCAGGCAATCTCCGTACTGAGGTTAAAGATTGCCCCCAACAGCTCCAGGCCCACAGCCTGCCAGCTCAGCAACACTGGTGGAAAGATTGGGCCCCACCCCCAGCAATTAATAGCTCCAGGATAGACCCCGGGGGCAGACACCCGTGAGCCAGGCCTGGGACGTGGGCTCATCCCCAGACCTGGGGAGATGAGGGCAGCCCCTCTGCATAGGAACGTGGAGAAAGGAGGTTTTCTACAGGGAAACTGAGGTGCTGTGAGCATAATAAAGGAGAGCAGTCGCTGGCAAAAACCAGATACCCACTTCCCCCGACTCTGGGAGCCCTCGCCATGCCATCGAGAGGGTGAAGGGGCATCGGACTGGTCCTCCTGTGTGGGGGTGTGTGCTAAATTCAGGAATGTGGCTCACGTGACCGCATGTGACACGTTTCTGTGTGGCTGCCTGGAGACACGCTGCATGGCCCACAGGCCGTGTTTCTGGGATACATCGAAGGGGGTCCAGCATCAGAGGGGCCCCAGCTTCCCGGGGAAATGGGAAAAAATCAGGGGGTCAGACAGATGTGGATGAAATTTTGTGTGAGCTTGGGGTTAGGCTTCGATTGTTGCTGAGCCTGAGAACCCCGTGGGCATCAGATCTGAAGAGGGGCCGGATTCTCCCTGTGAGGATTAAGTGAGAGCATGCTCACGAAGCCCCTGGCATGGGGCCTGGTGCACTGTTTGTTCTCAATATATTAAACATGAGAATATTTTAAGATGCATTCCTTGGCAGATGAGATCGCCTACTTAGAGGCGGTGGTTGCCCTGGAAACGTGGGTTTCTCTGCACAAAGGGTCTGGAACCCCTAAGGACTGGGTTTGCCTCTCTGACGTTCCCTGGGGCAAGACCCCCAGGATTTTCAGTCTGTGTCAAAACATCTTTCTCTTTTGGCTTAAGCTGTTGATCTCTCAAAGCCCCACCAGACAGTCACTGTCTTTTGGCCCATGGGTTCTGGAAACCTGGTTTTCTTGAATGACTTCTTGGCTGCAGATTCCTTGCTCGGTCAGTCCTGGGCAGTGAACCCTTGCCCCTGGCCCCGAGACTGGGTCCAGGTGGACCATGAGGCCACCTCTGACTCTAATTTGCCTCGAAATCATTCCTCCGTCTGGCTTCCTCCATTCACTACACAGTATTAGCATCTACTTTTGCTGGCCCCAGTGTGAGGCCCCGGTGGTGGTGTCTGAGCCTCTCCTCGGTGAAGGATGGATGACTGAGGACTGGGCCACAGAGTGCTCCATGGGATGAGGCAGCAGGGAGCTGGGGGGCTGAGGAGGAGCCAGCCGCAGCCTGAGCCGGCAGTCCCTGGGTCTGTCTGGCTCTCAGGGGTGCTCTCTTTGGGCTGCAAATGTTTGAAAACATTGATCTACATTACCATTTCTGTACTATTTCATTAAATCTACTATGACACTGATTGCAAGGTAAGCCTGTATTTTACCTACCACCAAGAAAATAAAGCTCACAAACTCTGACATCCAGCAATTTTAAGATGGCCTCCAATTTCAGTGATTTTAATATGTGAAAATATGTACTGCTTCGTATTGGTGAAATACAGTAATTATCAACATTTAAACATTGGGGAAACAGCATGTCAGTTTCTCAAAAAGTTAAAAATAGAAATACCATATGAGGCAGCATTCCACTTCTGGGGATATACCCAAAAGAGTTAAAAGCAGGGACTTGGCCAGGCACAGTGGCTCACGCCTATAATCCCAGCACTTTGGCAGGCCAAAGCAGGTGGATCGCTTGAGGTCAGGAGCTTGAGACCAGCCTGGCCAACATGGTGAAACCCTGTCTCTACTAAAAACACAAAAAAACAGCTACTCAGGCTGAGGCAGGAGAATTGCTTGAACCCAAGAGGGAGAGGGTGCAGTGAGCCAAGATCACACCACTGCAAAATGGGCCAGGCGTGGTGGCTCACGCCTGTAATCCCAGCACTTTGGGAGGCGGAGGCGGGCATATCATGAGGTAAGGAGTTCGAGATCAGCCTGACCAACATGGTGTGAAACGCTGTCCCTACTAAAAATAAAAAAAATCAGCCGGGTATGGTGGTGTGTGCCTGTAATCCCAGCTACTCAGGCTGAGGCAGGAGAATTGCTTGAACCCAAGAGGGAGAGGGTGCAGTGAGCCAAGATCACACCACTGCACTCCAGCCTGGGCGACAGAGTGAGACTATTAAAAAAAAAAAAAAAAAAAAAAGAACGCCAGGCGCGGTGGCTCACGCCTGTAATCCCAACACTTTGGGAGGCCAAGGTGGGCAGATCACGAGGTCAGGAGACAAGACCATCCTGGCTAACACGGTGAAACCCCGTCTCTACTGAAAATACAAAAACAAAATTAGCCGGGTGTGGTGGTGGGCGCTTGGGAGAATGGCATGAACCCGGGAGGCGGAACTTGCAGTGAGCCGAGATCGTGCCACTGCACCCCAGCCTGGGAGACAGAGGGAGACTCCATCTCAAAAAAAAAGAAAAGAAAAAGAAAGCAGAAAGGTGAGTGCCAGGGGCTGAGGTGAGGGGTGAATGGGGAGCTGGTGCTTAAGGGCACATGGCTTTGGCTTAACAAGATGAAAAGAGTTCTGGAGAGTGATAGTGGTGAGGGCTGCACAACAGTGTGAATGTACTTAATGCCCCTGAAGTGTACACTTAAGAATGGGTAAGATGGGAAATGTTATTGATGTGGATTTTACCACAATAAAAAATAATGAGAAGACGTGTTTTTAAAAATCCAGCTATTTCACATTAAGCTCCTGTATTCTGGTTTCTTCTGAGTAATTGTAAACTCCAGCCACACAGGGCCTGCGTCTCTGCACAGCATTAGTCAGCTGGAGGGGAGTGGGGCTTTCCTCTTATATTATCTTCAAATTTTAATGTTTATATCAAATAAATAATACATCTTAGGATTCAACAATCAAAACAATATACAACAGTATAGAATGAAATCTCCAACTCCTACACCTGCCACCATTCACTGGTCTCAACCCCCCCACCACAGAGAAACCCTTATTTGAGTTTCTTGTGCATCTTTTCAGGGTTTTTTTTTTTTTTTTAATGCAGGTACAAATAAATATGAATAAATAAATATTCCCTCAACTGTCTTTCATTTATAATAGGCTCTGTCTTTGCTTTGATCGTTTAATGATGCATTTGGAAGAGATTTCCAAATCCGTAGACAGAAGCTGGCCCTTCAGAAGGGCTGGCTTCTCCATTAAGGGGAGCCTCCCCACACCAGGTTTCTTTGAGTGCCTAGTAGGTTCCTGGGGGCATTCGAATTCAGCCTCTCTTATATGTCCTGGGGCATTCTTAAAGGGCGGGGATGCAGGCTGGGGCTGAGAGGGCAGAATTAATGGAAGGAGGGACTTTTGAATTTCTCTTGGTGGTTGGCATGTGCGTACATGCTTCCATCTGGCATAAAGGCTCTTAGGTAGGGGAAGGGCACACAGCCCGAGGAGCCTGCTTGAGAGGCAGGATGCAGAGTTTACGTAAACAAGGTCCAGAGAGTTCATAGTTTTGTGGAGGAGACAGCAAAATGAGGCAAAATGGACAATTATAAGACCAGAATGGAGGGTATGATCTTGGGTAAGTTAATTAAACTTTTTTTTTTCTTTTTGAGATAGATTCTCACTCTGTTGCCCAGGCTGGAGTGCAGTGGCATGATCTCGGCTCACTGCAACCTCCACCTCCTGGGTTCAGGTGCTTCTCCTGCCTCAGCCTCTTGAGTAGCTGGGATTACAGGTGTACACCACCAGGCTAATTTTTTCTATTTTTTGGTAGAGACGGGGTTTCACCATGTTGGTCAGGCTGGTCTCGAACTCCTGACCTCAAGTGATCCACCCGCCTCGGCCTCCCAAAGTGCTGGGATTACAGGCATGAGCCACTGTCCCTGCCCAGTTAATTAAACTCTTTACGTTTCTGATGCCTCATTTGCAAAACTGCGATATTTTAGTCCCTACCTTTCAGGGTTATTGTGCTGATTAAATGCAACAACACAACTCCTGGCATATAGTAAGCATTCGTTCTATGTGGGGGCGTGGCAGAGAGAATCTGACTGCTTGGAGGTGATGCTGAGTGGGGTTTTGAAGGCCAAGTAGGAGTTTGCAAAGTGGAGAAGCTGGAGTAGTGCATTCCCTCGAAGGAAATAATGTTGGATCTCCTGGCTTGCTTTCAGGTATTAACCCTATATTATATTAACCCTAGAGGATGTAACTGAATCTCACACAGGTCAAAACAAAATGAGCACTCCTGTTCCCAAGACTCACTCCTGCTGCAACTCTGGCATTCGGAGACCCAAACACGCACCTGCCACCAGCGCTCAGCTCTGCTCTCCCCTGTGTGAACGTTCTTGCCAGGTGTGCCCTCCCTAGAAGGTGGCAGGAGGAACACTGGCAGCTCCAGGCCTGTGTTTAGCCATTCAGCCAGAGGAGAGGGGAGGGGAGGACCGGGAAGGGGAGAGGGGGAGGGGCAGCCGCTTTCCCAGTGGTTCTCGTGAGCGCTTCAGATGCGGTTCTTACTGGTCATAGCTGCTTCATGGGATCATCCTTGAACCCGTCCTGGTTCACCTTTGAAGTTGGCCAGGCGAGCCAGAACAGTGGTTGAGAGTAGAGAAGGGTGGTCCCTCAAAATAATATTGGGGTTCTGCTCTTAGAAGGAGAGATGGCCAGCATGCTCAGCCGGTGTCCTTCACAGAACCCCAGAGGAGTTTGCAGCCTGGTCTGCAGGAGACAGAGCTGCCCAGTGATCTCCTTTGAACCTGGGCTGAGAAAAGTACCAGGCTCTTGAGCTGGGGGAGGTGGGGAAGGGCCCACAACCCCGAGGAACCCGCCTGAGAGGCAGAATGACCATCCTGACGGTGGAAAGCCGTGTCGGGGAACAGGCATGGATTTGCGGCGAGCAGCTCAGACAGGGCGAGAAGCATTCGTGTCTCCTCCCCACACTGTCCTGATTGTGATCTGGAGGAAGGATGTGTGACGGAAGGATCTGAGCTTCCACAACTCACGGGCTTGCCGACTCTGCCTGACAAAGCCCTCCAGGGATTAGCAGTGATTAAGAGGAAAAAAGGGGTTTTAGAAATTAGTACCAACCCCTAGAGGGACAAAACCAGTCTAGGGGAAGCCAGAGAGGTGAGCTTAGTCCCCATGGCATCTGCTGACTCTTTGTGTAGAGAAACCTGTGTTTCCAGGGCAACCACCACTTCCTGATTGGACACCTCACCTTGCCAAGGAGTGCAATTGGAAACATTCTGGCATATAATTTATTGCAAACATTCTGTGAACCAGGCCCTGTGTCAGTGCTGTGCATACATGGTCCCCTTCCAGCCCGTCTGCGTGAGCGGATATTGCTCCCATTTCGCAGATGAGGAAACTGAGCTTCTAGGAAGCTAGGAGACTTCCACCGCGGTCACACACTGGAAGGTAGAGAAGCCAGATTCCCCCCAGTCCATGTGACATACAAGCACCGTTTCTTCCACCCTGGGACCCCTTTTCTGCTGGAGGCCAGAGACCCAGTTGCAGCTTGCAGCACCCCAGAAACATAGCAGGTGCGTGGTGCACGTGTTTCCCACAGTGACTCAGCAAATATTCTGAGGACACTGGAACAGGAGGCACAGAGGGAGACTTCACTATCGGGCCTGAGTCTCCTGCCTCCCTTTCTCATCTAAAGCAATTTGGGTCCCCATTGCTTCAGAGGGGAGGAGGTGGGAGGTTTAGGAGAGAGCCAGGAGGGGTAGAATAGGCAGGAAGAGGTGGGCAGGGGCTAAGGCCCCAGATGAGGCAGGAGGCAGGGAGGTAGCTTCATTAGCCTGTCCCCAGGGGACTTGGCAGCCAGTTATTAAATACTCCCTACGTTGAAGAGCTTGGTGGGAAGGAAAAACCACCTGTGGGAGTTGTGTGTGGAGGGGGTGGGGCCTGGCTCTGCCCGGACGAGGAAACCCCTTGGTCTCATTTGACTGGGGGAGGGCTGATACTGGGGCTTCTCCAGGGCCTGCAGCTGTCACCATGGCTACCCCCTGGCAGCAGAGATGTCTTGGGCATCCTTGGATGCAGGCAGGGAGTTGGATCAATGTCAGAGCTGGTCCCCAGGGCCCCTCTGAGGGCCACCCCCATCTTGAGGCCTCCTTGGCTTCCATGGTGGGGGCGGGGAGTTCCCTGGGACCCTCACGCTCCGCCTTGTCTGTCTCTGAGAATCCTGCCATTTCTATTTGCAGTTTTGGGTCCTCTTCCTGCTCCCATATTGCAGACCATAGCATTTTCCCTTGTTCCATGTGGGAAGACATCTGTTAGGTGGCTCAGTTCCCCTGGCCTCCTCTCTCCCCCTTACCATGCGCTCCCTGGCCATCAGTGGTGACTCGAATTCCTGTCCACAGCTCAGATCTGTCTGCTGAGCAGCTGCCTCCAGGATGTCTCTTGGGGTGCTTTTGAGCTCCACAGACTCCTGCATTCTCATCCCCTCAAATCTGCTCTGCCTCTGTGGCACCTGTCTTACGGAAGAGCACTAGTCCAGGCCAGAAAACTGGACTCATCTTCGACTCTGTTTATTTCCTGACCCCCCGCAGGGAAGTCAGCTCTCCAGTGTCTCCCTCCGCTGCTTTCCCCACAGCCCTAGACCTCACACCTTCCCTTCCCTGATGGACCATTTCAGTCTTCACTTTGGTTCCGCTGCATCCCCCTGCAGCCTTTGCACCCTCCAGTTCCCACAGTGGGGGGCGGCTCCCCCAATCTCGGAGCCTCTGCCCCTGTAGCTCTTTCTGCCTGGGATGCCTGCCCCCCACCCCCATCCCCTGGCTTTTGGTTTTTAATCTTAGCTAACTGGAGAGTCAGCTCAGCTTCTGCCTCCTCTAGGAAATGCCCCCAGCAGGTTTGGGTGTCTCTACCCTGGGCTCCGGCAGCATCCTGCACAGTCCTGTATTACAGCACTGAGCATGCTGTGTCAGAGTCTACTGCATATCTGGCCCCTGCCCCAGCTGACTGCCAGAGCCTGGAGGGTTGGCGTTGGGGGCCATGTTTATCTCACTGTTCCTGGCATCCAGCTCAGTCAGGCCTGTGCTTAGTGCTGATCCAGGGCCTCAGGGGGAGTGTTTATTCACCACCCTGTTGAGTACCAATATCGTATGTTTCCTGTTGCTGCTGTAACAAACACAGTGCCTGAAACAACACAGTTATTCTCTTAGGGTTCTGGAAGTCAGAAATCTGACCAGACTCAAATCTCACTGGGCTAACATCAAGGTGTGGGCGGGGCTGTGTTCCAGGAGTCTGTTTCCTTGCCTTTTCCGGCTTCTAGAGGCCGCCCACTTTCCTCGGCTCGTGGACCCTTTCTCTTTAAAGCTGGAAATATTGGGCTGTGTCCTCCTCACACTGCCACCACCCTGACTGTCTCTTCTACCTCCTTCTTCCACCTTTAAGGACATTGGTGTTTACATTGCACCCAATCAGATAATCCAGGATAATCTACTCTTTTAAGATCAGATGAATTAGAAACCTTAATTGCATCTGCAGCGTTAATTCCTCTTTGCTGCATAAGATAAGAACATATTCACAGATTCCAGGCATTAGGATGTGGACATCTTTGTGGGAGTAGGGGGCGTTGTTCTGCCTGCCACAATGGGGAGGACCCTGGAGAAGACAGAGCCCTGTCGGGGGAGGGACCATACCCCATGGAGCTCCAGGAGTCGGGAGAAACCAAGGGCAAAAGAATGGTTGAGATCTGAGAGCGGGACGGTTTGATGTAGGGAAGCACCGTTCTGGGAGAGCCAGAAAGAGCTTGCCTTCGATATTGGTCAGGCCTGCACACGACAGAGACCCAACCCAGATGGCTTTAAGTACAAGGGGATTTTATTGACTCATGGAACTAGAAAAGCCAGGAGGGAGGGAACTCTTCCAGGTATGGGTTGGTGGATGTTCAGATGATGCCCCCACAATTCCATTTCTCTTCATGGCACATGTTTCCTCCTCATCCGGGATTGGCTTCATCCCCAGCCCACGTGAGATGACAGTGAGGGAGGCGGCACTTGTGCCTCCCAGTGCCCAGCTTTGAGTGCACTGGGGAGGAGGAACTGCAGTCTCAGCACATTTCCCGGACCCACCTTGCCCAGTTGGGTGCTGAGTCTGGCTCCCAACCAATCACAGGACCAGGGGAGGACTTGCCGAAGATTGGATTGGATTTCACGCAAATCATGGCGTAGAGAATAGAGGAGGAGTGGGTTCCCAGAGGAAATTCTGAGCGCTGTTTTACCAGATGGGTGATACCCCCTACTCTGTCCTAGGGAGGCAGGAGAGGGAACACTGGGCTGAGAGGCGACCTGGGTTCCATTTCTGGTTTAGCTGCTGGTTTGCTGCGTGACCTTGAGCAAGTTACTTATGAACTTCTCTGGGCATCACTGTAAAGCAAGAGGGTGAGTTGGATGCTCTCTAAGGGCCCTTCCAGCTTCAAAAACCTTACCACTCGGAGGCTTTTCCCATCTGTTTAGCCCATCTGTTTTCTTGTGCCTGTAGACACCAGTAGTAAAAATCCTTAGAAAACCCGGTGGGTTTTCTGTAGGGAAGGTTGTGGAGAGTAGAGCTAAGTTTGGGATTGGCAGCAGGGCTAGACAGGCACTAGGGAGCTTTGTTCTCTGCATGCGGTGCTGCTGGGAGGCAAGACCTAGGTTCATGGGAGAATTTGGGGCCCAAGCAAATGGTCAGAGACTATCACAACCTCAGGCTGGGTCTGCCACTAGGGCTAAGCCTCACTCTGTGCTTGGCGTCAAGACTGAGTGTGTGGCCAGGGTTGGGGGTACCGTGTGAGTTGGGGTCACTGTGTGGCTGAGGTGGAGACTCAGTCTAGGCCTGGGGTGAGGGATCAGAATCTGTTCAGCAGTAGGCAGGGCAAGTTGGTATATGGGGGACTCAGGTGTCGTTCAAGAGCCACTTTGGCCACACATGACTTCTTAAGTGCTTATTATTATTATTTTGAGATGGAGTCTTGCTCTGTCACCAAGTCTGGAGTGCAGTGGCTCAATCTCAGCTCACTTGAAGCAATTCTCCTGCCTTAGCCTCCCAAGTAGCTGGGATTATAGGTGTGCACCACCACGCCTGGCTAATTTTTGTATTTTTAGTAGAGAGTGGGTTTCACCATGTTCGCCAGGCTGGTCTTGGACTCCTCAGGTGATCTGCTGGCCTCGGCCTCCCAAAGTGCTGGGATTACAGGCGTGAGCCACTGTGCCTGGCTGGCATTTACTATTATTTAACAGCTTATAGATTTTACTTATTCTCTTGTTTCTTGGCCACTGCCTTTGACTAGAATGTTGAGTCTATGCAGGCAATGACTTTGTTCTTGGTGGCATTACCAGCCCTTAGAACAGTGCTCAGCCATTGTAGGTACTCAATAAATAACTGTTGAGTGACTAAATGAGTCATGCTGAGTACAAGCATCCAGGGGTGGCAGTGCTATATGCCTTAGACTAGCGGTTCCCTGACTTTGCTGCCATCAGAACCACCTAGAGAGCTCTTAATTAAAAACCCCAATGCCTGGGTGGCTGAGGCAGGAGGATCATTTGAGGCTAGGAGTTCAAGACCAGTCTGGGCAACACAACAAGGCCTCGTCTCTTAAAACAATAATTAGCTGGGTTTGATGGTATATGCCTGGAGTCCCAGCTGCTAGGGAGACTGAGGCAAGAGGATTGCTTGAGCCCAAGAGATCAAGGCTGCACTGAGCTATGATTGCACCATGGGGCATTCCAGCCTTGGTGACAGAGTGAGACCCTGTCTCAAACAAACAAACAAACAAACAAACTGAAAAGCACCTCCGTGCCCAGGATGCACCCCATACCGATTGAATCAGATTGTTAGGAGGCCAGGGCCAGGCTTCAGTATGTTTTGGAGCTGCCCCAGGCTAGTCTGCTGTGCTGCAAAGTTTTAGAGCCACTGCATCAGACCACGTAAAGTGCAGGACGGGACATGCTACTGCAGAGGACACACATGGCAGCCCCACAGGTGCAGGAGGGAGGAGGGAGACCAGAGCTGTGCTGCAGCGAGGCTGGGGTTCTGGGCATTAGGATGGAGACTTTGTGTCCTAGATCTCTATCACATTCTCCGGACACCCGCCACAGAGGTGATTACTCTGCTATCACAGAATGGATTTTGGCCACAAGTCAAGAAGAGCTCTTGCTTCCCAGCTAAACGATGGCAAATCAATTTGAGGTCTTAGCTGGAGCAGCTGATTAGGGCTGGCAGCTGGGGAGGCTCTGGCAGGCAGAGCCAAGGCAAGGCTCAGCTAGGCCTTGGAGAAGGTGGCTGGCAGGAGCTGGGGGCCAGCGTTGGGGTCCAAGAGCCCAGCCTTCTCTTGAAGGGCGGGGGAAGCCTAGGTGGGTGACTGTCCGGGTTTGGGGTGCAAGTTCTGTTTATTTAGAATAGTAATATTAACAGTTTTAGTCATCATTTTTTGAGAACTTTCCTTGTGCTGGGTACTTTAACACATTTTTGCCACGACTGGGCAGTGCAAGTCGTATCTCTCTTTACGGAGGCCCTGAGAGATGAGACAATGTGATCAAGGTCAAATGAAGCCTGACTTGGAACCACGTTCCGAGTGTTTTCTCATGATAGGCTGCTTGCTATGTGTTGGTTTGCACGTCCGGACTACAGGCTCTGGTGACCATGTCAGATGTGGGTCTGAAAGGCAGTACTTAGCCTGGGTTTGGCCCTGAGGAGGCCCTTGGGAGGAAGGCACTTGCTGATGGCAGAAAGGAATGAGGAGATGTTTTCTCAATGGATGGATGTATGAAGGAGTGTTTGCTAACTAGGGGCTGAAGAAAGAGCTGCAGGTGTGCTGAGGTCTGCATTGTGAGCTAGACAACCTGCAAGGTGGGGGGCAGGTGGGGGCACTCCCCGGGGAGCCTCCCCACCAGTATTCGTGCCCTGTGTCTCATCCTCTCACATGGAATTACAGCTGGTTGGTGGGGCTAATAGAATACTACAGAAGGCTTGGTATGTGTCTGAGGCTAGGTCATGAAAGACATTGCAGCTTCCACCTTGCTCTCTTGGATTACTCACTCTGGGGGAGGCTAGCTGCCATATTGCGAGGATGCTAAAGAAGTTCCTCTTTAAAGAAGCTCTGGAAAAGAGGCCTTCTGCCAATAGCCAGCACCAGCTGCCAGTCCTGTGACAGAGCCACCTTGGAGGTGGATCCTCCAGCCCAGTCAAGCCTTCAGATGAGACTGCAGCACTGGCTGACATCTTGATTGCAGCTTCATGACAGACGCCAATCCAGAACTACTTAGGCCACTCCAGAATTCCTGACCCACAGAAATGGACAGAAAATAAATGTTTATTGCTTGAAGCCACTAAGTTTTAGGGTGATTTATTTATTTATTTATTTATTTATTTATTTATTTATTTATTTTTATAGAAATATGGTCTCACTCTGTTGCCCAGGTTGGAGTGCAGTGGCATAATCATAGCTCACTGCAGCTCAGCCTCCTGAAGCAATGCTCCCACCTCAGCCTCCTGAGTAACTAGGACTGCAGGTGTGCACCACCACACTCAACTAATATTTTGGGGTAATTTATTATGCAGTAACAGGTAACTACTGCACATTGCTAAGTTTCTTTCGAGCTAAAAATTCAAGAGTGCTTCCTGAAGGAGTCAGTTCTTCCCTCTGTCCCCTAACTCACTTTAGCCCTTGCCTCTCACCTGTCTTGTGTTACATGAAAAGACAAAAGACAGATTTGTTTTTTAAATCAGGCTTCCCAGTTTACTATTTGGATGACTGGAGGATTTTTATCATAACAAATTATTCTCCTTATCATTTTCATTTATTCTCCCTCCTTTCCTTTCCTCCTCTAATTGCTTTTCTTCATCAGTCTTGCTATAGTAATAGTAGCATTTAGTAGCAATGGCTGTCTTTTTGTTTTGTTTTGTTTTGTTTTTGAGATGGAGTTTTACTCTTGTCGCCCAGCCTGGAGTGCAGTGGTGTGATCTCAGCTCACTGCAACCTCTACCTTCTGGGTTCAAGCTATTCTCCTGCCTCAGCCTCCCAAGTAGCTGGGATTACAGGCATGTGCCACCACGCCTGGATAATTTTGTATTTTTAGTAGAGACAGGGTCTCGCCATGTTGTGCAGGCTGGTCTCGAACTCCTGACCTCAGGTGATCCACCTGCCTCAGCCTCCCAAAGTGCTAAGATTACAGGTGTGAGCCACCACGCCCAGTCACTGTCATTTTTTAGGTACCTGCTATGTGCCTGGCACTGTGCTAGGGGATCTGTGGGCATTATTTAATTCCCTCAATGACCCTGGTGGTCATGGTGGGCATTAGTATATATAGTAATTTTTATTATGTATTATTAGGTATGTATTATAATACATAATAATTTTTAAAAAATAGGTAAAACCCAGGTTCAGGGCTGTTGAGGCACTTGCCCAGGGTCAGATGGAAGGAATCAGGATTGAAAGCCAGGTTTGTCTAAGTGCAAAGCCTGTGCCCATTCTCATTTCATGCTTTTACCTATGAGCCTCAGCTTTCTCATGTGTAAAGTGGGGAGAATACTGACTTCACAGATTCCTGTCGGGATGAGGAGAGCAGGAGGCTTTAAAGCAATCAGCCCCCGTTTGTGGCATACAGCAGATGGTTGGTAAGTAAGGGCTCCCTTGCCCTCCGTTTTTCTCCCCCATCTTACGTACTTTGACATGGGCTGTCTTGACCCTCATGCAGACAGGGCCATGCCAAGCGCCTCTCACAATGAGAGCAGCCTGGAGTTGATGTGGCCAAGAGCTGAAGACCCCTGGTCCTGCCCCAGGATAGAGTGGATGCCCTGGGTCTGGAGCCCACGGAGACGGTGACACCAGCTCTGACCCACCCACTGAGTCTGTGCAATGTGCTGGCTCTGTGCTCCCATGGGGAAGTGCCCTGCCTGAGCTCACCCAGAGGGGAAGGGCTGGAGCCTGCATTCATACGCAGGCCAGTGCCTGTGGAGAGGCTGGGTGTGTAGTGTCGTCTCCAGCTGGAGAATCCCAGCTGAGAAAACATTGTCCTCAGGGGGTATCGCATCATCTCTCAGATCAGGCAAGAAGCCCCAATTAATTACAAGTGCTAAGTGAGTGGTCTGGAAGCAGGATTTTGCAGTCAATTAAAGAGATGCTGGAGGAGGCTTCATTAACCCCCTGCTTCCTGGCAGCTTTTGGTTTAGGAGAAAGAGGGGAGCTGTCTGCCTAGAACGAGCTTCCCAACACTGAGGGAATGTAAGCAGGAGCGTGCCCTCTGCCTAAGGTGGCACAGGAGGTTTTCCTGAATTGCATGGGAGGATGGATTTGACTTGAAATCCCCTTCCCATCCCAGGTTTCTTGATTTCCTATGCTTTGATCCTGTAGTGAAGTCAATAGTCAAGACATGGCTACATTTTGGGGTTCACCTTCCTCACAGCCCCAGCTGATCTTCCTCAATTTGCACATCTGATCAGATCATACCTCTGCTCTGTACCCTTCAGTGACTTCCCATTGTCTGCAGGTAGAGTCCAAGCTCCACCTCCTGGCACCCGAGTTGAAGTCCCTGGCCTCTCAGCCTTTCACAGAGACCTCAGTGAATTCACACAGATACCCTCTGTTTCTCCCTCCCCCACTCCCACTGCTCAGGTTAAACTACTTTTGTCTGCTCCGTGCCTTTGTTCATGCCAGTCCCTCTCCTGGATGTGCCCTCCTTCTCCACCAGGCTGATTCCTCCTCATTGAAGACTCATCTCAGATGTAAACCCCTCCAGGGAGCCTGCACCATGATCCCAGGTTCACCGGTGGCACTGCTCATGCTGTGGTGGGCAGCTGTTCTGTTTCTCCATTATCTCCTCCTTCAGCACGTAGGTTCCTGGAGGGAGGGCTGTGTGATTGGTATTCTTGGTGTCTAGCACATGGTAGAAGCCCAGTGAATACTCATTTTACCGGAGAGGATTAAGACTCTTAGGAGAAGACATTCAGGACTGAAAATGAGAGGATACTGGCATTTACTGACCTTATGATCCACTGAGCAGAGAGGAGAGGGAAGCCAAGCGTAAGTATCCAAGTGTCCCAGGCTGGGTTGTTTCTGGAGGTGGGCCCTGGGTCTTAGGAGGACAGTGCCTGGGGTGCTGGGCAGAGCACACAGATAGACTCCCAGGGAAGTCACAAGCCCTTTTGTTCTCTTTCTCTCCAGTCTCCACCCTTGGAAGGCCCTCAGAGCCCAGCCTGGGAGCTCTGGGAATGACCTTAGTCTTGCAGAGGCTCCAGGAGAGCCTGCCACTGGCCGCTGCTCCAGCTCTGAGACATTTCCTCTGCTACCTGGGACACTGTGGCTGAAGAGGTTTGGAGCTCTGGCTCCTCCAAGGCCCTGCTCTACTCTAGTGCTTTGTAGGAAAGGGGAAGTTTGCCTCAGTCTCTACAGTGGGCAGCCTCTAAGATGCCCCCAGTAATCCCCTGTCCTGATATTCACACCCTGTGTAGTCCCCTGCCTGTGAGTGTGGGTGAGTCCTGTGACTTATCTCTAGTCAATAGAAGATGGCAAGGGTGACAGGGGGGTCACCTCCATGGTTAGCTTATGTAACAACATGACTTACATCTTGCTAGCAGACTCTCTCTGTTGCCTTTGTGGCTTGCATGCTTTGGTGAAGCAAGCTGCCCTATTGTGAGCAGCCCCTGTGGAGAGGCCCACATGGCAAGGGCCAGGGGATGGCCTCCAGCCAACAGTCAGCCAAGAACTGAAGCCCCCAATCCAACAGAAACAGAAGCCTGCCAATAATCACGTGAGCTTGGAAGTGAGTTGTGACCAGCTGAGCCTTCTGATGAGACCCCAGCCCTGGCCTGCACCTTGACTGCAGCCCTGTGAGAGGTCCTGAAGCAGAGGACTCTGGTAAGCTGTGCCGGGCCTCCTGACCCACAGAAATGGAGAAAATACACATGTGTTGTTTTAAGCCGCTAAGTTTGTAATAATTTGTTATGTAGCCATCCATCACTAGCACAGCCTCCCATTGCACACTGAGCTCCCTCTGACTCAGAGTCCAGGGACCCTGCTACCCACAGTGCACTAAGCCAGGGGTATGGGCAGATCTGGGAGAACAGGCAGGAGGGTGATGTCAGGACATAGTAGGTGGGGGATCAGGGTCTGCACCCCTCCCCACATTGCCTAGTAAGTACAAAGAGCCAAAAGAAGAGTGACTGTGGCTGTCATGTAGAAGGTGCAGAGATAGATATCTTGGGCCCTGAATCAGCACTGGGGTCCCTGGCAACACACTGTGGGTGAGACCCTATGCTGGGTGCTGGGGAGGGATCAGAGCACAGGCCAGCCCTGCCTTTATAAAGCTCCCAAGTTAGTGAGGGAGACAGGTGCAGCGACATCTCTTTCAACAGAATTTGCAAAGCTCCATTCACTGAATGCTTGCCATGTGGTGCTCATAGCATGTGCAGGACCCCATTTACTCTTCACAACAAGTGTAGAGATTGGAGCAATGCTTATCATCCCATTTCACTTATAAGCAAACACTCAGAGGGGTTAAGTGGCTTGTTCAAGATCACTCTGCTGGGTGACAGAGCCGTAAACACATCCAGCGCTGTCTGAACACTCAGACATGATGCTCTGTGGCTGCGAGTGCAATGAGAGCCTCTGCTCTGGTCAGGGGGACGGGCTGGGTCAGGGTGGGCTTCAGAGAGGAAGTGATGTTTGAGTTGGAGCTTGAGGGAGCTCCAAGCTCCCGGGAGCACCAGGGAGGGTAAGGGCACCATCTATCTCAGGCACTGGGGGCAGAATATGCAAACGCCAAGAAGACGGTATGGATGGGGGACTGGGGCACTTGGAGCACAGAGGTGGGTGTGGGTTCTGATCAGCAGGTTGAGACCACATCACACAGGGCCATTTGGACAATTTGCATGTTATCCTATAGGCAGATGCCTTCCTATTGGCCTTTGGAGGGCTCTGGGCAGGGAGTGACATAGTGAAGTCTGCATTTTGGATGCGCCTTGCAGGCAGGGGCAGGGTGGCGGGAGAGGGTGCATGGAAGGAGAGGGGTGGGGGCTGGGAGACCATTGTGTGGCTATGGGAAGGGCCCAGCCAAGCTGAGAGGAGTGGGACCTAACTTAAGGCAGGGTATTAGGGTGAGGGTAAGGGCGGAGGGGGTTCTGGAATGGTCCTGACTCCTCACCAAGGCATGGGAAGTGGCTGTGTCCAGGAGGAATGCTGAGTGGTGTCCTTTCTTTGGGACCCCAGCCTCCTGCACATGGCCTGCGGGGAGCAGGTCTCCCTCAGTGTTCGGGGAATGAATGAGGACAGGCCGCTGCCCACTGTGTGACTTGGCAGCATTCTCAGGAAGCAGCACCCTGAGGGTCCTGGGGGAAAGGGTGGTCAGGGATGTTGTGTGTAGGGGGTCCACAGGGACCACTCAGTCCCTGGGGCTGAAGAATTGATTCTGGAAGGCAGGGAGGCAGAGAGATCCTGGAACCCTGAGCCCAGTCCCAACTCTGGCCGCGGTTGATTTCTGGAGTCCTTTCCATGGGGTCCTGGCTAGAAGTCAGGGTAAAACTGAAGATTTTCTGGGGCCTCTTGAGCTTTGTGGGTTGCCTCCGCCCTGGTGAGTCGGTGCCCCTGTTTGTTCCTGGTGGTGCCGATGGACAGAAGAGGACAGAGAGACAGAGAGCTGCTGTACAAGGTCTTTTTCTTTGTTGTCATGGTTGATTTTGTACATCTCAGCATTTGCATCATACAAAGGAGGGAGCAACAGCCATGGCTTTTGGTCAGGTTCAGGGGGGCTGAGGGGGTGCTCCTCCCCTCCCCCCAGGCACTGACACATTGAAAGGAAGCAGAGCAACAATGACACAGCACAAATGTGGGAAAGGGGTTCCCCCGCGCGAGCAGGATGGTCGATCTCACCTGGGTCTTACCAGGACTCCCCGCTCCCACCCAGGGCCAGCACGAGCACCTCCCATTCTCTCCCCAGTGAAGAGCGTGGGGTGACAGGAGTGGGACTGGAGCAGGGGACATTTGGTGGGAGGCATGTCCTCAAGCCTGGGAGCCCAGGCTGACCTCAGCCTCCCTGTGTGGTCAGGGGCCTGTGGAACCCTAGAGGATGGAACAGGTGGCCAGCGGGGATGGGCAACCCTGCCAGCTGGGTGCTGGACTCTTGGAGCTGGGGCCCACCGCACTGCACTCTAGCCACAAGGCTGTGGGCTGGCTGCTTTGCCCACCAGCTGTCCCCTGACAGGGGCTCTGGGCTGCAATACTGCTGTCTCTTTTTCATTCTCTCTCTCACACACCTGGGATGGCGTCTCCACTTCCTGATTCCGTCTGGAGGAGTACCCCGCACAGCCTTGCTGTTAAGGACACCTTTTGGGAGCTTCTGGATTTGGAGGGGAGGACGTCCATGTTTGGAGATCCTGACCCGTCCTGACCCGTCGCCGGTGCCCATCCCAGGGCGATCTGCAGCTGCCTTTTTCCTTCTCTCTGGCAGCGCCTCCCAGGCACGGGAGCCTGGGCCCTTCCCCAAGAGCACACACGCTCACCTCACCTGGTGCACGCTCCCTTGCACCTCATTCTTTTTTCACCCATCTACAAATGATTGCTCCTTCCTATTTTCCTATCTGGGGGTCCTCTCCCTTGTGTGTGCTGAATTCTGGGGCCACTCCTCCCCTAAATGTGTTGCATGCACACTGCCCCATTTATGTGTGCACACTCATTCCTCTCCCACCCAGTGGGTCACGCACACTTCACCTCCCAGGGGATCCTGTGAGGATCCCACCCCTGCTAGAGCAACTCTCACGTATTCTATGCACTACGTGTGCCACACAGACATGCTCTCTGGGCCACACATTAGCTGCTCTCCACAGCCAGGTCTGCGTCAGTAATAACAGTCATTGTGTTCCCCTGGGCCTAAGAGTGATCACTTGGCAGTAGTTGGAGCCAGGTGTGTGCCAGGCAGAAATTTTCCCCCATACCCACCCCCAGGAAACCGCAAGTCCTGCTGTCCCAGAGCAGATAGAGGGGTCTGGGGCATGGACCCAGACTAAACCAGCCATCCTGGAGGGCAGGCATCAGGGTGGGCCTGAAAGCCCTGATCCCTCTCTGGGAATACAGAGGGACTGCACTGTGGAGACCACCAGGGCAGCCCTCTGAGGGTCTGGGGTCCCTCCAGCCCACCTGGAATATCTGGTTTGACTGGGTTCTCCTGCTCATCTGAAGTGCCCTGCGCCTTGGTCTCTGCTACCTATCTGGTCCTCTCTGTGTCCTGGCATCACCATCGAGGTTTGAAGGTTCCTGTCAACTGGCGGAGGGGCACCTCTGAACACTTGTGTCCAAGCGGGGCTCACACACAGGGACTGGGGAGGCCTGGGGCCCCTGGACTGGGCCCTGCTTGTCTCTGGCCCAGGACCCCAGGATTCTTGAGAATGACCATCCTGCCCAGGATAACAGACACAAAGAGACAAGCAGACAACAGGGGTGCGAGGTGGCTCCCCATCACAGACACAGGCACAGACACAGGCCCCTGGGGGGCTGGACACAGGGGCACAAGGAGGGGGCGGGGGTGCAGGGAGGAAGGTAAGTCCAGGGAGCTGGAGCTGCCGAGGCCCTGCTCCCCAAGGAAGGGACAGACCAGGGGACTTTTCTGGTTCCCTAAACATATGGATTGTTTTGTCTCGTGTTTAAAGTATTGCAGTCTAACTGATATGGCTTTACCTATTGGAAACGGACAGAGAAGACACATGTCTGTCTCTGAAATAAAAGCAGAATCCACTAAAATGGAAAACCTGCAGAATGCAAACTGGGGCCAGTGGGAACAGGGGCTTCAGGGGCAGGCAAGTCGCCCCCTCCCTGGCCCCTGCTTTTGGGATAGGCCCTGGCGGGGGCCCAGCATGGCTTCCTGGGGCACTGCCTAGGTCTGTCGCAGTGGGATTCTGAGGACCTCAGGCAGGAACCCCCCAAGGGTGGGAGGCCAAGGACAAGGTCTCCTATTGGAAGTGGCCAACTGTGACCAGTGGTTTCAGGGCTGGGAGGGGACATCTTACCCACATTCTTTCTCCCCAAGCACACATCCATGCACGTAACTGTCTTTTCAGACCCCCAAACATGCACACACAAGCCTTCAAATATCTCTCAATTCTCTCAAACACACGCTTCTACAACACCTAACACAAACCCATCACTCCCAATACACACGCTATTTTGAAAACACATTCTTACACAAGCTAACATATACAGCCTCTAAACACGAGATGGATAGCACAGACACATGACACAATTTCAACCCAAATACACCACCTCAATCAATCACACATACACAAGGCTAACACACAATCTGTAACACATAGATATAACAACTACAACACACACAATCTCAAGACACACACACGCTCTAGCCCTACACATATGCATATGATCTCTGAACACGCAATCTCTGACACAGTCTCTGCCACACACTATCATGCATGCATGGATACAGTTTCCTCCCTCATTGGACCCCTCTTCCCTCACCATCCCCACACAACTGACTGAGCAGAAAGCTGTGATAATTTGAGTGGGGGACAAATGCCAGTCCCAGACATGCCAGAGGAGAGTTTGTCCTTGGCCAATGAGATTAATGGATGGTGCCTTCTGTCAAGCGGGAATTGGCTTCTCACCAAAGGCTTGGGGATTTGGCCAGGAAGGGTCCTCCTGAGGACCATGGGGCCCTGGAAGCGCATGGACAGGACAGGGTGGGTAGAGGGTTGGATAAGAATGGGGGCAGCTTGGCCACACCAATGAGGGT
Source organism: Rhinopithecus roxellana (assembly GCF_007565055.1). Taxonomy (NCBI): domain Eukaryota; kingdom Metazoa; phylum Chordata; class Mammalia; order Primates; family Cercopithecidae; genus Rhinopithecus; species Rhinopithecus roxellana. The sequence goes on from NC_044551.1 coordinate 172,140,764, forward strand.
GTTCCCCACGGCACAGACCATCGCTGCCCGATGGCTCCAAGTGTTTTCTGGGGGCCTGGGCGGCCCCTTGGCTGAGCAAGCTGGGCCCAGCCTGGCAGTGGGGGCCCAGGACCTAAGTGGGGTGGGGGTGAGGAACAAGGGGCTTCCCTACCTGGGGCTCCTCCACAGATGAGCTAAAGTCCACAAAGGATCCATTTGGAGGGACCAGCTTGGCAGGGGCCATGTCTCTCCAGGTGGGGGCTGGAGAAGGGGGTGCCCCTGGGCTGGGTGTCACCAAGGAGATGGAAGAAGGAGAGCCCCAGCCTCCTGCCCAGATCCCAGCATGGCCAGACCCGGGGTCTCTCAGCCTGGGCTTTCCCGGGACAGGCTTCCCCTGACTCCCTTCCTCAGAGCCAGGCCACTCAGTGCCCCTGCCCTGACCTGGGGGCCCACTGAGGGTTGGAGGCTAAAGGTCAGCATGCTGGGCAGGGCTGGAATGTGTCATTACTTTGGCTGACTGGGGACAGTGGTCCTCCTGGCAGTGGGGAGCATGAAGGAACGTATAGGGGTCACCACACTAGCACGACCTTAGGCTTCCTGAGGGGGCTCCCAGTGCCTTTGGCCCTGGGTTCAGCGCCCCCCCCCCCACCCCCGCTGGGGAAAGACTGTCTTCCCTTTTTCAAGCTACTTGGGAGTGGGGTGCAGGTGGATACCCTGGAATGAAGGGAGGTGTGAGGGAGAGCTGAGGGGGAGAAGCCCCTGGCTGGGGAAGGGGGGCAGAGGCCAACTGAGGTTTTCCCCTTCAGAATTGAGACTTAACCTAATAAAAAGAAAAGAAAGAACCAAAAAGAAGTAGTAACAGGTGGAGTGGGCTGGGGCAGGAGGCCTGGTTACTTCTTGAACATGTCCTGCAGCGGCCCGGGCAGGTATTTGAGCACCGTGTCCAGGATGCTCTCCTCTTCCTCCTCCTCCTCGTCCCCGCAGCCCGCAGGGATGGCCTTCTTGGGCCGGGTCAGGCTCCCCTCGCAGGGCTGTTCGAGGGCCGCTTTCTCCTCTGCTTCCTTCTCCTCCTTCTTCTTCAGCCCATACTGGGGAGGGGGAAGGCAGAGACGCGCATGAAGCGGGGTGGGCAAGGAGATAGCAGGAGTCTCACGATCATGCAGCACTGGCCCAGGTGGCCAGGAGTACTTCCCGAGCTTCAGTTCTCTCATTCGTAAAGTGGGCATAAGGGGTCTTCCCTGTAGGACGGTGGCTGGTCCTCAGTGGGAGAGACCATGCGTGGGGTTTCCTTTAAAATTAACGTCTGCCCATGAGAACTTCCTGCTGTGCTGAAATCCCCAAAGATCTGAACACGGGGCGTTTGCTCATATATTTTGAGCCAAATTTGGTGACGAATCTGACTTGAACCAATGGAAGACTACTTCTAGCCTTTATTTATTGCACAGCACTAACAGACATGCACTGGACTGTCTGGAGTAGGGTGGCAGCCCCAGACCCGCTGGGAGTGACACCTAACAGCACAGGGTGCTTAGGACAATGTAGTATTTTTCGAACATTCCCCAATTCGGAACTGCACTCATTTTTGGTCCCAAGGGTCTGCAGTACTAAATGGTGGACCGTAGGGTCCACCCTCTTGGAGTACCTACTACGCGCATTCTCTTAATCCCCAAAAGGATCCCTTGAGGGAGGTGTCCTTGTGACACCCGTTTTGCTGATGAGAAGAGTGAGGCTCAGGGAGAGCTAGGGCGAAGGTGAGAGCTGGGATCCAGGGGAGGCCGGGCAGGGACTTTCGCTGAACCGGTTTTACCCGCTAGTGGCCCTCCCCAGGGCGGGCTGGCAGAGCTGACCTTATCTCGGATCTGCTGCCGGACCTTCTCCCGCTCCGCCTCCATGCGCGCGTGCTTGGCCTTGCGCTCCTCCTCCTGCTGCCGCAGGGCCTCCTGCCGCTCCTCCTCCTTCTTCTGCGCGTCCGGGTCCTTCTCCTCTTCTCCCCCCAGCATCTTCCCCATGTCCTTGGTGGCCCCTACGAGGAAGGGGTGGGAGGGAGAGGGCGGGGTCAGCCAGGGATCAGGGCTGGGGAGAGAGGGGCTGGGCGGGCCGAGCCCCCTCCCACAAGGGTCGGACCCGCTGAGGAGGCGCGGTGGGGCGCTGGACCTCACCTCCAAGGGCCTGCTTCATGACGAAGTCCATGCCGCCGGCTCTGGTTAGCGTGCCTTAGCCCACGGCAGAATTTGCATGCAGCGCTCCTGGCTGGCCTGGCTCGGGAAGACGTGACAACCTGCAAAAGAGAACTGGGAGTCAGATGGGAGAGGCCTCTGCGCAGGCGGGGCGGTGGAGCTAGACAGACAGCAGCCTCACCCTGGTTCAGACACCAGGCACCCATCACTCAGGTCAAGACCCAATGCCCTGCTAGAGGAAAAAGGAGAGGGAAGAGAGCGATTTACTGGGCAGACACGTAGGTGCTGCCAAATGGCTTTTTGAAAGCGGTTTGGTCCCTATTTTAAACCCTTCATCTTGACCCTATTGTTCAGATTTGATTGAAGCCAGGAGCATTGGAAAGAGCTGTGAACTTGGAGTCAGGCAGATCTGGGTTCCAATGCTACCGTCATTTCCTTATTTGCCATGGAAACTTCAGCAAGGCCCTAACCTGCTCAAGTCCCCAGTTTCCTCCTCTCTCAGAGAGAAATGGCAATGCCACCTTTCCCCGGGGTCCGGCGGAGATTGGAGGGGGCCCAGCCTGGGCCACTGGATCAGCCCATCAAAAGACCAGCCCGTGTTACTGCCGCAGCCAATCGGAGGCAGCTGAGCAAATGAGGGCAGCCAGCTTGGATAAACAGATCCCGACTTTGAAAATCAGACAAATGGAAAATAAGTTATTTTTATTGTAGTGTACATGTAATTTTTATGTTTTATAGCTTAATATCGATTTTTATTTTGAATTTCACATGGGAGTGTTGGAGACATAACCTCCTGGGGGCTTAGGGCTTTTAAACTACCTAGCACAGGCCTTGCAGGCACTTGGCAGACATTAGTACCCTACCCCTCTTCCTAAATCACTGACTTTCGGTTTTTATTATACTTTTTATTGTTCTGTTTTTGCCTCAGAAGTGTTCTCCAAATAAAATCTTAATGGGAATCTCAATATGCAAAATATGTGAAAGTGGAACTCTTCCAATGGTAGAGGTGGGGGAGGAAGAGCCTTCCCCCTTGGCCTCCTTACCATCTTCACCCCACATCCCTGAGAAGCTGAACCCTAGTGCTCTAACTTGAGAGTTTCTTTGTATTTTAACCATTCAGTTCCACTGGTTCTTTAATAGACACAGATCTGTTTTCAAGTGTAGAGGGGACATCTGTGAGCTATCCAAAGTGTGAAGCAGCTTCATGGTAAGCGGAGGCCAGGCCTGTTCCCCAAGGCCTTTTGTCCCATACAGCCTTGCAAGGAAGAAAAAAGGTTCCTGGGAAAGGGCGGCAGATATTACAACCTTGTTGGATTCAAGGCTGGATATTGCAACCTGGCTGAGTTCCGGGTCACTGGTTGTTCTTTGACAGATTTTCTTCATTTCTCTCAAGATGAGAAGTAATATCGGTAGACTGAGATTATTTCATGATATGGGGCCCAAGAGCTTATCTACGTGATCAGGCCATCTCATCTGATAGGTTGTTCTGGGAAGAGAAAGTCATTATGTAGCAGAAAAAAAAAAAAAAAAAAAGAAAGCAAAACAAAAAACCCAGGGGCTTTGGCATCAGACACACCTGGTTCAAAATCCAGGCAGCTATACTTACTGGCTGTGGGTCCCTGGGCAAGCTTCAGTTTGCTCCCTGCAAAATGGGGGAGTATTAAGGCCGCCCTAGAATGGATGTTTGAAGGAGAATGAATGATACCAGTCAAGTGCCTGGGGTGTTGCAGGAGCTCATAAAATGTCAGCCGTTGCCGACTACATATTTGTGGAACAAGCCAAAAAGGAACAGGCTTTCCATGCTTTCTAAGAAATGCAAGAGAACCCACCTGCCTAACCCCAAATTCTGAGTTTGAAGGTTGCTCAGCTCAGTCAAGATGTTTTCGCTTGATTTAATACATTGTGAAAAAACTTCATTTCTAAGAACAGGAAATGAACAATTTAATAATCAAGTGATTTCAGGAACTCTTGGGTTCCTACTCTGTGTTTACATAGAGCTCAAGGAATTACCAGGTGGCAGTGGGAGATGCAGGGCTCTAATTTGAGATGTTCCAAATTGGTGGGCAGGGCACCCAGGCTTTAGTTGCACCCTCATCCCTAACTTGCTGGGTGATTCTGACGTGTCTGTCTCCTGGAGCAGATGATCTTCCAGGCCCTTTCTCCTGTGCCTCTGTTGGAGCAGTCTGCAGCATTTGAACTGCTGACAACCCCACTGTACCCCCAAACCTCCTTGTCTCTTGGTTCTGTGACTCAGTTCTTTCCTGTCCTTGCTTCCCCTGTTTCCTCTCCTCTCCTCTTTTCTTCTCTTCCTTTGCGTTTTCTGACTCCTCTTCTTCCTCCTGTCTCTTACATAAGCTTTTCCCCCAAAACTCTGACCTCAGCCCCTGCCTCTTTTTTCTTTCTAACCTTTCCCTGGGAGAACTCATGCATTCTAGGGGTTTTAATGACCACTGAAACTGATGACACCTAGACCTATATATTGACTCATCCAGCAAGTATTAATTGAGCACCTACTTTATGCCAGTCAATGTGTTAGGCACTGGGGATTTACAGGAAACAGGACAGACAAAGCCTTGACCTCATGCAGATTACATTCTGAGGTATGTATGTGTGTATGTGAGTGTGGGTGTACATGCATACATGTGTAGGGAAATAGGCAATACATAAGTAAAAAAACACATTTACCTTCTCCTGGATACCCTTTCCTGGATGTCTGTGGGCACCACTCAAACTCAACATGCCATTTCTGTATCACCAAACTGTCACCTTCTCCAGCCACCTCTGCTTGCAGGTATGCATTAATCAGACATTGTTTACCACTGCCACCCCTCCCCCAGTTGACAAAGTACCTCTGCTCACCACTGAGTCTTCTCAATGCTTACATTCCTGTGGCTCTAATAGCTCTTCTTCAGCCTGCCGGGATTCTTTATCTGAAATTCCCAACTGTGCCCAAAAATCATGCTGCCCAATCCCAGGATGAACCTCCGAGCTGTTAAGCAGTCTCCCGTTCACTCTGTCTACACTCTCCTAACGAATTCTCCTTTTCTCAAGGCCTAAACTACTACTACCTTCTCCCTCTCAGCAGGTGACTTTCCCCCACTTCAAGGGCCAAAGTATAAGGGGTATGAGCTCTGAGGTTAGGCATGCCTGACTCACATCTTGAATCTGCTGCTTTTTAAGCTGTGCAATAGTAATTGACCTAGCTTCACTGATACTTGATCTTCTCTATAAAATGAGAATTATAATGCCACTTTGAAATTTTAGAAATACTCTATGGGATGTGTTTGCACATGCTGGATGCTCAGTAAATGGTGGTTGTAATAATCAAAACAATTAATGTCAGTGAGTGGGAGCTTCAGTAACCTCCCTTCCTTCTAGCTCCTGAGGAAGAAGCCGTCTTCTGGCTGAAGCCAATTCATCCACCTGTGCCCTGGATTCCCTCTCTTTATACCTCATCACTCCCTCTTCCTCACATCTTCCATCTCCTCTCCACAGGTTGCTTTTATCCCCTCCCTTCTTTAACTCCTTCCCTATATTCTGTGTTTCCCTTAATCTCACCCCTCTCACTTTGTGACGAAGTGGTTTCAACGTGGTATCTCCACGTCTTCACCTCCCAGTCAAGCCCTACCTCTCTGTGAGACCAGAGCTCTGCTGCCTCTGCAGGAACCCTGAAACTGCCATAATCAGTCGCCACAGGCCTTCCCATTGCCAGATCCAAGAGGGTCTTCACAGCCGTCCTCCTCCTCCATCCCTCTGCTGCATCACATGCTGCTGCTGACTCCCTCCCCCCACCTTTTTCAGCTTTCTGGAATCTCCTCCTGAATTCCATGACACAGCACTCTTGTGGTGTTCATCCTACTTTTCAGATAGGTCTTCTCTCTCTTCTTTGCTGACTCCTTTCCTTTCCTTTAAAGTGAAGATGTTCTCCAAATGAACTCTCCCTTCCTGCCTCTCCTGTTCCTCTGTCTCCCTTGGGAATCTCATATACCCCTTTTGGTTTAGTGCACTTCTTTAGCCACAGATGCCTCCCTCTCTCTGCCTTCCCTCCCCCAAACCTGCACATTTAACTCTGTTGGATGTTGTCACATGGAGAATCTCAAATTCTATCTGTCCAAAGATCAGTCTCATCCTGGCTTTCCCCACACACCCATCTTTTTCTCTAGCGTGGCTTGTCCCAATCACCTCAACTGAAAACTCTAGAGACAGCAAATTCCTCATTCATTCATTCATTCATTCACTCACTCACTTGCTCATACTACAAATATTCCTTGAGTATCTACTTTCTGTCAGACATTGTTCTGGGTGCTGGGGCTGTGGCAGGGAACAAGGGAGTCCCAGCAGTGGTCTCACAACAGTCAGCTGGGCTAGGGAGGTAGAAGCTGAATAACAGATCACACAAGGAATTGGTGAGTAAGATTGGGATGGGGGTGCCGAGGGACAATTCCAGGGAGAAGTCCAGATGCTGTGGCTTTGCAATGCTGCCTGCATCCCCACCCTCCATTCTCCGACTGCTGCTAATGCCTTGGTTCAGGACCTAGAGATTCTGGATTTATCCATAACCTCTAACTCTCTCTCCCCCAGCTCTCATCCAGCCTCCACATGGCCGTCCAATTAATCTTCCTAAAGGGCAGATTTGCTCATTCACACACACCCTGCAATGGCTCCCCATGGCCTTGTTAAACTGATGCGAGTCCTTGTGCTGACCTTCAAGGCCTGCACAGTCTAGCACCCATCTGTCTTCCTTGCTGCTGGTGTGCCACCTCTTGTACAGGGCTCTGCTTCTTGCACAGGGCTCCACTTCAGCATGTAGTATTTCCCAACAGATACTCTTTCTGAAAATGCCTGGGCATTTGTGCATGCTATTCCCACAGCCTTGGAACCTCTTACCCTCATCTCTGCCAGTTCACATCCTGGCTCCATCACTTACTAAGTAACCTTGAGCAAATGACTCAATGTTTTCTCATCTGTGAAATGGAGACAACACCACCTATTCCCAAGGCTTGTAGTGAGCATTGAATGAAGTGATGCAAATAAAGTGCTCAGCCCAGTGTTGGCACAGAGTAGGTACATATTATCTAACATCATTGCAGTCATCATTATCATCATCAGCAGCATTAATTTCCAAAGATCCCTCTCAAATAGCACTCCCTCCATGCAATTTCCCGGATCTCCTTGGCAAGATGTGAGGGCATCTTCCCCTTTGGAGACCTGTGGCACTTTCTGGGGCAGTATTGCTTGCCTCCAGTACGTGCTCTCTTTGTCTGTTTTTCCCTTCCTGGTCACTCTGAGCTCCTCTCAGGACAGGACCAGTATTTTGTTTCATTTCTCCTGTCCCCAGAATCGGCTACATCTCCTGGTACATGGTAGATCCTGAGGACATGTATGCTGGGTTGAATTTAACGTGTCAACGAGTGCATGAGGGTGTGTGCGTTGGAAGTATGACCCCGTGTGTGCAACTCTGGACTTAGACATCGTATGAGTGCGTGCGTGCAGGCGTGTGTGTGGATGTTTTGCCATATGCCTGCGGGAGTGCTGAGGTCCAGCAGGTTGCCAACAGTTGAGGATTTTGACGGGGCCGCCAGGAGGCGCTCCTTAGCGGTTCTGCGGGAAGTCTTGGTCTATCCCTGCGCGGGAAGGGGGGTGGGGGTGGAGGTGGGGGTGGGAGTGGGTGGGGGACGCTGCACTGGGGGAGGGGAGGCGGGGGGCGGGGAGGGATGCTGCTGTAGGGCTAGGTTTCCCTGCCTTCAGTGCGCTGGGGACCCAGGGCGCGCCTTCAGCTTCCTTGCCCTCTCCGACTCCCTCCGAGCCCGCCCCAGCCCAAGCACCGGCTCAGGGTCGACCATCTGAGCCCCTGGAGGTTTTCGGGACTGGGCCCCGCCATCTGACAAGCCGACTCGGGCACCTGCAATGGTTGTCCTTATGGCTGTTTTTCTGTTTTTATGGCTCAAGTCTGGGCTATATTCACCGCAACTCAATTCAACACTCATTTGCTTGTGGCAGGGGACTGTACGCCAAAGGCAGTGGCAGAGACAGGGGACGTCATTCCACCTCCTCCCCCCGCCCCGTCCCCACCCCGTGGCCCGGGATGGGAGAAGCATGGGGGAGGGGAGGGGCAGCGGAGGATGCGAGGAGGTAGGGAGCCGGCCCCGGCTGAAAAGCGGAAGTGGCCAGGGGTTCCCGTTTCCCCGCCAGAAGAGAGGACAGGAACCCCGGCGCCCCTCTATCGGACCCCCTCGGAGACCTATACCCCCAGCAACTCTGCCTTGGAGCTCCCAGTGGGCCACAGAGAGCGCCCCTTCCCCCAACACACATAGCTCCAACCCCAAGGCCCTGCCCGGTTTCAAACTTTGCTGGGGGAGGGGGCAAATTGAGGCCGACGAGAGCGAGAGCACAGAAGGGGTCGTTCCCGAAGACTCCAGGCGCCGGACTACGCTGCCCAAGCCGCTTCTCCTCCCGGAAAAAGACAAATAGTCCCCTTGGTCCCCCATCCCCAGTCGACGTTTACGTTCTCCTCCCCTCCACCTGCGGTCTGTCCGCCCCCTTGCCGCCGCCCTCTGACTCACTCCGGGAGCACGAACTGTACCCCTCGGGGGCGACTCCCTCCTCCTGGGAGAAGCGTGCTCCGGCGGGCTTCGGGTTAAGCACAGCCAGAAGTAGCTTAGATCGACGTCCCCCACCCCCGCGAGCTCAAAGTTGTTCTCTGGGTTCAGACTTGAGTCTCCGCCGCAGCCGGGGCGGTCCTGGCTCCAGGACCCCGGCCATTCGGGCTCTACCCGGAGTCTCCGGCTAGGGCCCACGCCTCCCCTTAGTTCGCAGCCAGCCGCCTGCTCGCGGCCCCTCGCAGGGAGCTGTCCTTTCAGCACCATGGAGAGCGCGTCCGGGAGTGTCCCCTCTACCGCCTCTGAGTCCCCATCCAGCGCCCAGGCAGCCTTGGGGAGCTGTCCCCCCGAAAGCCGTGCTCCCCAGATTCCCGAGTTGCCCCAAGGCCTCGAAGCGAGAACCGGGACCCTGTTGCCCACAGCCCGGCTCCGCCCTCCCGGCCCTCGGCCAGCACCGACCTGGCGGTCCCTGCAACCGTCTGAGCCACTGCAGGGCTCCGGCCCGACTCCACGAGGTGGTTCCTTCTGCTATTCCAGCTCCCGCCGCCGCGTGCAACTCCGCCAGGCGAGCTGGGGCCGCGGCTTCTGCCGCGGGCGGCTGCGAAGGCGCCCTCCAATCACGCCCCTCAGCCGGGCCCTGACGTTCTACCGCTCCCCTTCCAGATGGGAAATTCAAATCTCTCTCTCTCTCTCTCGCTCTCGCTCTCGCTCTCGCTCTCTCTCTCTCTCTCTCTCTCTCTCTCTCTCTCCTCTGTCTTTCTCTCCTCTCTCTCTCTCCCCTGTCTCTCTCTCCTCACTCTCTCTCTCTCTCCTCTGTCTTTCTCTCCTCTCTCTCTCTCCCCTGTCTCTCTCTCCTCACTCTCTCTCTCCCTTCCTCCCTCCCCCGTCGTTCCTTCCTTCTCTCCCTCTCTCCCTCCCTCCCGTCTCCTTCTCCCCCCATTCCTCCCCCTCTTTTCTCGCTCCCCTCTCCTCTCTCCTCCACCTTACACTGTTCTCCTCCCCCTCGCAGACGCCCCTGCCATCTCCCTGCAGCCAGACATCCTGGCCACAGCTCCAGGCCCACAAGCTTGCTGCTCCTGAGGAGTGGTGGGGGCAGGGGGTGGAGGAAGGGCTCTTTAAAGCAGAGCTCAAAGTTCGCCTCCTTGGGAAAGCCCTCTTTGGTTTCTCCAGGCAGAGTGGTCGCACTTCTTGGGGTTCCTGCGGCTCCTAGACAAGCCCTTGCCTCAGCGACTCCCATTCCACCTGTTGGCTTGTCTCTTGCCTGTGAGCAGCTCCAGGACTGGACCTTGGCCGGATCATCTTTACAGCCGCCCCCCTCCCCAGCACAGTGCCCAGCCACAGGAGCACTCAGGAAACACTGATGGAGCGTGTGGGCAAGACCCTCGCAGTGGGTCAGCACCCAGTGAAAGAAGACTGATGCAAAACTGCAGTGGACCTTAGGCAAGCCACTCACTAATCCCTTTGAGATCTGATATCCTGTGAAGAATAAGGACTCCTCTGGCAAAATTTATTCTAGAAGGCCATTTCTTTTCCTCCTATGCCCAAGAAAGTAAAAGGACTTCCAAGAGGCACGACAACATCTGCTACTATCCCCAGCTTTTCCTCTTCCCCTGGCACTCATTTTTTTTGTTTTATTACTTTCTCTTAATGAGCCTCTTTATTCTGCCTGCCATCTTTCGGCTCCCAATTGCTCCCTTTAATCAGGCCCGATGTGTAGGAAAATGGTTTCAGAGAGGAGGGGCTTTGCACAAGGCCTTTGAAAGATCTGCAGGAGTTTCTACATCTGTCAGGGTATGTCAGAGTGGAGATGGCTTCTCCTTCTAAGGGGATGGCCTCCTTCCAAGGAAGGGGCAACAAGAGTTGCAGAAATGTGATTTCGTTCCAATGAGGGGGAGCTTATCCCTTCACACACGATCACAGCAAAGGCCTTATTCGTTCTAATGAGGGGGAGCTTATCCCTTCACACATGATCACAGCAAAGGCCTTATTCGTTCCAATGAGGGGGAGCTTATCCCTTCACACACGATCACAGCCAAGGCCTTAAAGCAGGAAACCCATCCCCCCCACCCCGCCGACAAGTCAGAGGCCACTGGTGAACCTGGTGAACTGGTGAACCTGGCCACTGGTGAGCAAGAGGCCTTGTCACCTGGAGAATCACCTTCTGAAGCCTATGTCTGTTCTCCCCTTACAGGCTTGGGTAAAAAAGGCCCCTCCTTTAGGGCTGAGTTCCATGTTTAGCACTGTGTTGGGCCATCAGCATAGAATGCTTATTCTTTATTTTTCTTCCCTTTCCTAAGGCAGATACTAAGAGGGGGATGGCAGTGGCAGGGAGGCTCTTTGATCAGAGTTACTTAGACTTTCCACTAATGCCTGAGGGGAGTTCTGGGCAGGGAGATCTGACATCATGTCATTTCGAGTGCACAGTCCTCCTCATCACCTCTTTCTTCATGTGCTTCAAGAACATGCTTAGTAAATGGGACCTGGCTGCCAGTACTCTGGTTACAACTGAGGTTTTTCCACAACTGGTATTGCTTTTGACATGGACACAGCTGAACTGGGCTACAAATCCAGTTGAGGTTTAGGGAAAATACTGAGCTCAGTTCTGGACACCACACTTTAAGATGGACTTTGACAAACTTGAGTATGTCAAGCTCGAGAAGGGGCTAGTCTGGTGGTGGGCACCTGGAAAACAGGTCAAATGAGGGCAGGTTGAAGGATTTGAGGATCTTTCACCTGGGAGAAAGAACACTGAGGGGGCATTAACCCTTGAAGGGCTGGCAATTCCTGCTTAATTTATAATTCCCCCGCTTAGTAACGTGCCTGGCAAAGTAGGTGCTAAGGAAGTGCTTGAATGGATGAATAACTGTTGCAGGGGAAGAGTAGTACTATTGCTTTTTCTATTGCTGGCGATAGAATTAGGGCAATGGGGGAAAGGTAAAGGAAGCAGGCAGAAGCTCTGAGAGGAAGAACCTGCTCTCCATAGGAGCTGTCCAGCCATAGCATAGACTGCCCCATGTGGGGTTATGGGTTCTCTACATCTGGAAGATGGCACGTGGGTGGGAGGCTGGTCCAGCTGATGGCTAAAGCTCCCTTTGAGCCCAAGCATCTCTGAGTCTATAAAAATCTGCCTAAGCTGACATGAACTGTGTCTCACTGCAGAAAATCTTACTGGTGAATAGGAAGACAGCTCAGCCACATTTTGGTGACTTCATTTTATTGAGCAATAAGGGGTAAATCATGATACTTTAGCCATTAAAGAAAGGTGATGAAGAGATGAGTACCTGCTCCCTATTCAGTGTTACCAGCCTTGACATGCTTCCCAAATGACCTACTATTATTGAAAAAGTTGCTGAATATCATAAGCATTTCCTAATGATTAAAATACTACTACTAATAGTGAATATTTGAGCTTTCATTATGTCTCAGGTGTTAACTTTGGTGCTTTATATAATTTACATGTTCTCATTTAATTTACACAAGCGCTTATGTTCAAGATGGGAAAGTTGAGGCCCAGGGAGATAAAATGAATCTTTGGCAGAGCCAGCATTCCAGACCAGGCTTGCCTGACACTGAGTTCTGTGGTCCTTCCAGCACATGGGGCTGTTTCTCTCCTGACACATCCCACAGCCTATGGAAATGTAACTTTTGCTCTGCAGATTTTTTTTTACATTGGCATTTATAGTCTTCCCTGTTCTCCAGTTTCTCACTGAAAGAAAAAAAAAAAAAACTGCCAGGAAATCACACCCAGATCAGGGTCCTCATGTCATGTGGGTTGCCAGCATTTCCTTCATCTCCTGCATCTCTAATCCAGCGGGAGTGCAAACACGCCTAGCCGCAGGTTCTTGCCGAGCTTGCTCTGTAGACAGCTTCTAAGAGTCACCTGGTAAAATATAGATGTGGCTCTGCTTCAGGTGACTTATCCTGGCTGGAGCTGAATTTCCACTTTTATTTATGAGCCCTGGGGGCAGGAGGAGGGGCTCAGATTTGAAGAGATTTGTAAGATGTTATGTATATGCCTTGAATGTTCAGTAGGAAGCCAATCAAGAGAGCTAATGTTAGTACTTTGTGTGAGGATCGAGGAACAATGTGCGAGGAATGACAACTGTCACAGACCATAAATGTGGTGATCAGTGAGAGAGCTTGCATAAAGCTCTCGTCCAAAGGTCAGCCCATTTCTTCCCTGCAATTGCCTCAGCCCAGAGGGCATCCTGGATGCCATGTGGGAGGTGAGGGGGTGTCTAGGAAATGCCAGGCACCAGCTCTGATCTGGAGCTCGCTGGCTGGTCCTGAGCTTGCTGGGAGTTATGTTGGTGGGTGCAGGGAGACATTCAAATGCTCCAGACACTGGCTTCACATCCTGTCATTCTAGCGTGAGCCTGAAGGGGCAGAGTTGGTCTTGGTTTGGGAGGTTGGCCATGTGCCCGAGGAAACAGAACTGCGGGGGTGGTACACAGAGAAGGGCTCTAGGCCACCTTGCTCATCTGATGAGTGCCTTCCCTCTTGTCACTGACAATGGCTGGGTGCCATCAGTGTGAGGGTCCCAGTGTACCTCCTTCAACATGGAATGGCATGGTGTGAAGGCAAACCCATAAGTGTGCAATGGTGTATTTGAGTGCCCAGCAGTGTGGGACTGTGCAGATGGGAGAGTGGTAGCACTCAGGTGCAGTGACACAGGCACTGTGTGTCATCATTAATGTGTGGCAGGGCAGGCGTGGGTCTGTGACTCTCAGTGTGTGCTGGTGTTTCCCTCCCGATGGGATGTGACTCCTGTGTCAGTGTGTTGTTGGTGTGTGATGGTATAGACCTACGTGGAGTGTTGTTAGAGTAGAAGAAGTCAATGGCATTGTTTGGGCATTTGGCTGTAAGGCAAGAGTACTACCTAGAGCTGTGCAGGTTGTGTACTGCACAACCACAGAGGACACCATTTACATAGACTGTGCCAGACACAAAGGCTCTGGGGACATATCACCATTTCTGTATATTGGTGTATGTCTAAGTGTTGCTGTCAACCAGGAATGCTCCAGGTGATAGGGTGTTACCATCAGTATGAAATGGTGTAGTCCTGTGTAACCATCAGTGGTAAGGTTGCAGATATGAGTGTGCTACAGTGGGCTGGAACATGTGTCACTGCGATTGTGTAGGGCAGTAAGGGTGTGTGTGTACAGCCAGGAGTGTGTCATTACCACTGGGCAGGTATGCAGGCAAAATGCGTCACAGATAGTGACTGACCCCTCCTTATCTATTCTGCCCCCACCAGAGACACCCTCATTAATTCAACTTGCTGGCTCCTATCCCACCTGGGAAACTGCAGAAGCCCTGGCACCCTTCATTCTTATTTTATTTTTTTTAGATACAGAGTCTTGTTCTGTTGCCCAGGCTGGAGTGCAGTGGTACAATCATAGCTCACTGCAGCCCTGAAGTCCTGAGTTCAAGTGATCCATCTCAGCCTCTTGAGTAGCTGGGACTACATGGGTGCAACACCAAGCCTGCTGATTTTTATTTTTTATTTTCTATGGAGACAAGGTCTCACTATGTTGCCCAGGCTAGTCTTGAACTCCTGGCCTCAAGCAATCTTGTCTTAGCCTCCCAAAGCTCTGGGATTGCAGGCAGGAGCCATGGTACCTGGATTCATTCTTCACTTTTCTCAGAAAGAGGGTACCAGGCTCAACATATGAACTCTGACTCATTGGTGGTGCATGGAGTCCATGTGGAAATTCCCTGGGTGAGCCCCTCCCTATCCCAAAGCCTGGCCCCTAACTCAGAGCCTCTCTCCCAGCCCAGCATCTGCCCAGCGGCTCCTCAGAGGTCCTCTGCCAGCCTTCATCCCGTCCCACCCTCCCAGATTCAGGCACTCATTAGCATGTCAAAGCAGTTGTCTCCCAGCCCACACTGTACCCCTGGATATGCCCACATGGTTAGCTCCCCTCATCCTGTACTTTCCTGAAACCTTGCATTTTCATGTCTGCACACCAGTCTGCAGTCTCCTTGCCCCCATCCTATCAAAGGAAGAATATTTTGGTAATAAATCTTTCCTCTCTTGCCTCTGGTTCTTTTTCCAGCTCTCATTTATGACTTCTGTCTCCTCTCCTCTCACTATTTGAGCTGTGTTTGGACATCCCCGTGCATCAAGAACTTCTCTGATGGCCTGTCCCTAGAGCCAGCCAATGACCCCAGACAAGCATCCTCATTTCTGAGTTTCAGCTCTGGACTTGCCCAGGCACAATCAGTGGAGCATCAGAGTTTGCTTTCCATGCTCTTGAGAGGGTCCCCTTCCTGAATGTCTGTCCACCCTCAGGATGCTTGGTCCCTTTCCTTCTCCACCTGAGAAACCCATGCTCAGAAAGACAGTTTTTACACGTTAGAATCTTCTCCTTAGCCACAGGGAAATAGAATAACAGAGTTGCAGGATACCAGAATCATGCAAAAGACCATTTTAGAATCACATTTAGAATCACAGAATTATAGGCTCCCTACAACACTATATGTCAAAGAGTAGCCCACTCCTACTCAGAACCACTGGAGTGGGGGACTTGTTAAAAAATTGCAGATTATTGTGCTTCATCCCACATGGTGCAAACCAAAATCTCTGACACAGAAGCCCAGGAATTTGCATCTTTTTGCCCAGCTCCGCAACTGTTTCTGACACATCGACTGGTTGAAAAACCCTTGCCCTGGGTCAATAGAGTTAGAGAATCATAAGATCCTGGATCCTCATCTTACAGAAAAACTGGATCATGGAACCATAGAATATTTTAGGATTCATGGAAGCTTCAAATCAACCAATTATACACATTTACTCACAACTTTAGAATCTTAAATTCTATGAATCTCAGTGTCAAGAATTGTGAAGTTGGAAGTGACCCTGGAGTGTGATTTTGTTCTCGTTCTAGGAGGAATTTTTAGTTTCCAGCCTTCCTGTTCCTTTTGGAATGGAAAGCTTTTCCCTTGTCCCTTGAACGACTGCCTCTATGGTGTCGCCTACATTTGTGAAGATAGATGTTCTTTCCATCTTGCAGTCGGCAGAACCCCTGCATTTATGGAGTAAGTGAGCTTTCTGGAAATGACTTCTACTTTCCATTTAGAACCAGCACACTCTGGCCCACAAAACAGATCTTGCTTGTTGATAAAAATGAATTCAAAAAGACATTATTCCTGTTTTGTTAAAGCAAGGATATTGGTGGAACATGGACAACAGAGGTTAATAAGCTTATGGGGCCTCTGGTTGAGGAAATGAAAGAGAGAGAGAGTGCCAAGGGGCAGTGGAATGCTACTGGAGATTAATAGACGTGTGTGTGTGTGTGTGTGTGTGTGTGTGTGTGTGTGTGCATGCGTGTGCATATGTGGTTGGGGAGGGTTGGATGAAGGGAGGCAATGAGACATACATTAAAAAAATCAGTGATGAAAAGATAACTTTCTGGTCATCTAACCCAGTGTCCTCAATTTACAGATGGGGAAACAGAGGGTAAGAAAGGGGAAAGGACTTTCTCAAGGTCGCATAACAAGTTAATGAAACTTCTCACTCTAGGTAAGTATTCTTTTTTAAGTATAACTCAGCACCCAGCTCCACATGTCCTAAACACCTCCAGTGTGCCAAGCATTGCTTTAGGGACGTTACGGATGCCAACCCTCTAAGCTGTCTGACAACCCTATGTAGCAGGCATTTTTCACTCACTCGTTCTCTTATCTAACATATACAGAGGTCCTGCAGCACCCCAGGAGTTCTCCCAGGCAAAGGTGTACCAGAAGTTTCAGAGTTTCTCTCCCCCACTTCGTTCCACAGTGAGAGATGCAAATGCTTCACTGAGAGCTAACACACGGACCAGTTCACACTCTCCAGATCCTTTCAGATCCGAGACTCTGATTCAAAGCACTCAGAAGCAAGCGGGACACAGATGCCCGCAAACAGTCAATGACCATACAACATGTTAAGTGCTGTCTTAGTGAAGAGGGAGCTCTGAGGAGGAGAATCAAACACACACAGCTTGCAAGCCAGATGGAATTGGAGGCTTAAAGCAGGGAAGGGGCAGGGGTGGCTGGCACCCCCTGCTCCTGAGGCATGAAAGCTCTGGGGCCATCCAAGTCATCTCAGAGGCTTCATGGTGGTGGAAGCCATGGGCACTGGCCACGTAAAGACAGGGAGTTAAATCTCACTAATCCTCTGCCCCTTCCCGTGTGACCCTAGTGTGTGGCTTTGCCCTGAGACTGTGTCCCCACTGGTGAAATGGGGGAGTGATTTCTACCTCCCAGGGTGGTTGTGTGGCTCTAATCAAACAGTGCTTAGGAAACAGTAGCATAGCCTCAGCAAGTATTAATTCCTTCTTTCTCTCCAACACCCAGGCAAGGCATAGCATTCTCTTCTGGAGTTCAGGGCAGAGTGACCACTAGACAAAACCTCCTTTTATGGTCCGCTTGGTCAGAGAACTCCGCCTCATAATCTCCCTGCGTGTATTTAAGTTGGAATGAGAAAGAAAAAAATTTAAAGCTTAGAGGAAAATGGGGGAGATGGTTCTTCTTTTTACCCCTTTTCTTGGCTCCCTCCCTTCCTCCCCTGCGTACGAGGGCCTAGGATATTTGGGTCCCCCAAAATGGGAACTGTGTGAAGAAAGTCCAGAAGGGACTTAGACTTCAGGCCCAACAAGAGGAGGAATTTTCCACCCACAAATTTAAAAATGGCTGCTCTGGGCCACTCAACCTCCAGTTGTTTCTTCCTGGCAGAAAAACAAAATGAAACAAAACCCCCTTTTATTTGGCAAACAAGCAAAGGATTGGGGAAGTCTTGGGAAGATGAAGCCAGAGAAAAGCTTAAAGGGCAGAAGAGGAAGGGATTTTCAACAACTGAGCCTCTCATGGGGAAAAGTGATTCATAATCTTTATCTGATTTAATCCCCAGGCCCTCGCCTCTGTTACCTTAAATATCATTACCTCCGCTTTATATTCAGAGAGGGATATTCAGACTCAGAGAGGTTAAGCCCTTGTTCAGGGTAACACAGCCAAGAAGCAGGAGCAACAGCATCTGAACCTGGTGTGTCTCTCCAGGTGGCCACATTTCCTGAGGGAGATTGGGGGGTTTCTAGAAGCCAAGCCTGGGTCTGCAGCTTCAAGGCAACTAGTTCCAGAGTTTGGGTGATCCTGCTAGGGCACCCTATATGGAGACCTCGCCACGGGCTGGTCCTTGATGGGGCTGGGTGTTCTAGGTCTCAAGGTGACCAAAAGTGATGGAGCTGTAGGTCAGGGCTCAGAGCTGTGCCCTGAGGACTTACATAAGAAATTCTCTCTGGGGCACGCCTTTGCTCACTTCCAATCAGCTTGGCTCAGCCCTGTTCTCACCAGCAGCCTTGGACCACTGCTCCTGCCTCTGCTCTTGCCTTCTTCTTTACTTTCTAACTGGCTTCCAGACCTGTAGGAGAATCAGAGCTTTCTAAAACACGGATCTGACTGCGTCACTCCTCTCTTTAAAACACGCCGTGGTCACAGTTTTTTGGCCAACTCCTCCCTCGTGTGGCGTCGGCTTCGGAGGAGCCCACCTGTGTATTTCATTTGGACCCATGGGTGGTGGATCACATGACCTGGGCTGGACTGATGAGCACATCTGGTCTCCCCAGCCCCAGAGATCAACTGAGGTACATGAGCAGAGAGGGCCAGAGACTCCAATCTGGGTTTTCTACTTTTGCCTCTTCCCTTTTTTTCTTGTTTAAAGCCACTTTAAGAATCCAAAAGGATCCTAACTAATACAAAATCCTTTAATGTCTCCCCATTGCCTTCAGGATAAAGTCCAAGCCCTTTAAACTGGCCTTGAAGGCCCTTGGTGATCAGACTCTGACTGCTTTCTGCAGTCTCATAGTAGCCACTTGTGCCCCATCAACACCAAGTGATTTACAGTTCTTGGACATGCCACAACCTCAACCATGTTTCTGAGCTTTTGCCCGTGCTGTTTGCTTTGGGTGGAATGGCTTTGTCTGCTCTGTGTGCTTGGCAAACCTTTGCTTTGACCATTACGGCACAGCTAGAGCATTAAAAAAAAAAAAAATCTAACTTGGGAAACAGGACGGAACCAGAGTTTCTTTCATGCACCCAGGTGGACCCCTTCACTGTGGCACTAAGCTTTATACTTAAGGTTGCTTTCTTGGCTGACTTTCCTACTGGATTGTGAGCCCTTGGAGGATGGGGCTCACTGAAGAGGAGGGAGTCCTTTACTTAGCAAACACATACTGAGCATCTACTGTATGCCAGGGGCTCTTCTTGTTGCTGGGGATACATGGTGAGAAAATACACAAATTTCTGTCTCTTCTAGTAGGAGAAGTGGGCACTGCTTGAGCAAACACACCCAGGGGCAGGGCGCTTTCAGCAGGTGCTGGGCTATGACAGAATAAGACAGGGGCATGCCGGCTACATGTCTCTGGGCTCAGAGCCCAGAGAAGGACCAGCCCCAAAACAGGCCCTCAGGAAGTGGCTGTTTAATGAATAATTAAGGAACATCCCCAGACAGCCAGGTGGCCCTCTGCCTTCCTTTATGACTGTTACTCAGGACTCTACCAAAACCTGTTTGTTAGTGACTGAGTTGGTCCCAGTTTCCAGCCTACACCCCCTCTTGAGGGGGTCACGGTTACATAAATGACATTGGGGTGCGTCTGTGCAACACTCACCTTTCCTGGTGGGAGCTGAACAAAGCAACATTCTCTTTGACTTCACAAGGTCACTCTGTCCCCACCTGGGTCCAGTGTCTGGAAGCCGCCGTGCTCCCATGCCTGACTTTAATCAGTGCTCTCCCTGCCTCCAGCTTTCTAGCCTTCCCTCTGCCATCTCCCTTCTAGGCCTGTTGCCAGCCCTTTGATCCTCTCTGTGACTCTCCACTGGGCCTTTGTCTGGATCCATTAAGGCGATGAAGCGTCACCCTGCTTGGGTCACTCCTGTGCTCAAAGGCCTTCGATGACTCACCATTACCTACAGCATCAAGTCCAAACCCACTAGGGCCCCTCTTGATCTGACTTCTGCTTCCTTTGTCAACCTGTTTACCTCAACTCTTCTCCCACACAGCGCTCCCTGCTACAGAGCCCTCCACACCTCTGGGGTGCCCTTTTCCCCCTATCTTTGATTGTCTCCTGCTGCTGGATCCTAAGCTGCTTGAGGGCAAGGGCATGCTTTGCTCATCCCTGAATCCCCAACGTCAAGCCCAAGACTTTTTTGATTGTGGATGGTCAGTGAATATTTCCAGAGGTAGAATACATGCCTGGCATTGCCCCACCTGCTTGGGGTTGAAATAACTTGCCTTGGCCCACAGTCTTTGAGGTCCCATCTCAGGGGCAGGATTTGCAGACTGAGGCCACTTTCTGGACCACAGAGCGTAATAATAGCTGTTTAAATCTTGCACTTGCCCCTTCTGAAACTTTTTTTTTTTTAGATTTCTTACCCACACATATAACCCCATGATTTCCTTCCGTGCTCTCACCCTATCACTATGGCATTTTGTCATTGAGATGTTTCTGGTGTAATTTGCTGTGGTGATAATACATTTTTGACCTGTCTGGTGTTGCCTGGAGTTCCTGTATTCTCCACCCTCAGTCTTTGTGGTTTGGGTGGGGCTGACTCTATGTCCTACTGCCATGGGTGGGCATTAGATCCATAGCCAGCTAATTAGAGTGCTGGGTAGCCACCTGGCCATGGTGATTGGCTCTAGGATGGCAAGTGACACAAGCTAAGCCAATGAGAGTCAGCCCTGGGACTTTAGCTGGAACCAATGGGAAAGCGACTCCCTCCCTCCCTCCCTCCCTCCCTTCCTTCCTTCCTTCCTTCCTCTCTCTCTCTTTCTTTCTTCCCCTCTTCTTTCTCTCTCCCTTTCTTTCTCTCTTTCTTTCTTTCTTTCTTTCTTTCTTTCTTTCTTTCTTTCTTTCTTTCTTTCTTTCTTTCTTTCTTTCTTTCTTTCTTTCCTTCCTTCCTTCCTTCCTTCCTTCTTTCTTTCTTTTCTCTCTTTCTCTCTTTCTCTCTTGACAGAAGCTGGAGAGCAATTGCACAATCATGGCTCACTGCTGCCTCAACCTCCTGGGCTCAAGAGATCCTCTGCTTCAGCATCCCAAGTAGCTGGGGCTACAGGCTGGTCTTGAACTCCTGGGCTCAAGTGATCCTCCTGCCTTGGCCTCCCAATGTGCTGCGATTACAGGCATGAGCCACAGTGCCTGACCAAAAGGAGCCTCTATGTATGGAATTAGCAGGGCTGGCAGAATGTGGGACTGAGCAGCTGGTGACTGGCTTGCCACCACCTGGGGAGGGCCTGCCCAAGGATGATGCCAATGCAGAGAAGCACACAGCTGAGAGAAGGGCAGGAGGCAAATTCCTGATGACGGTGTTTGACAGGTCCCGATGTACCTTGAAGCTTCCTCTGCTCATGCACTTTTCAGTTATGTGAGCCAATAAATGGTGCCTTTTTCCTTCAGTTGCTCTGAATTAGGTTTCTGTCTTGGCCACCTGGAAGGGACCTGCTGGAATCTGTAACTTTGGAGCTGTGTGTGCCCTCCTTAAGAAAACTTCTTATCAGGCAGGTCCCAATCCTGGGAAGCCCTACCATTTAATATTCTCACATTCCAAGAAGAAGCTGATCTTCCTTTGTCTCTAAGCTGCATCTTGACCTACTACAAGCTGGTCCCCATTGTCACGTTGACTGAAAGGGAGGGAACTCACAATGGTGGTGCTTGCTCAAAGATGTGCCAAAGTCCAAATATTCATATCCACAGATCCCAGTTCATATCTCCACACCTCCTCAAAGATGCACATATTTTAGGCCAACAAATCTGCAATTTCACCCTTGAGTGGCATCGGCATTCTTGGGTGGGTGCCATCTGTTCCTGGCAATTTGTCTGCATCTAGTTTGTCAACTGGAGTTGGAACATTTGCCTGCAGGAGCAGTGCCTTTGGTGCCCTTACTTCCAAGAGACCATTTTGGAGCAGGGATTTCCCTGAGGTCCTCCTTAGTTGGGACTGGGGCTGAGGCTTCCTCAGATCTTCTGGATATCTCTTTTTCATCTTAGAGCTGTGATCATCAAGCATCTTGACAGTTCTTTATCTGGCCTCTTTCCATTTGATGCATTTGAAAGTCCTCTGACTCTTGGTCCCACAGGCCTTCCCAAGGTGACTTTCAGGGTGTTTTTAGACTGCATAATTTCAATGCCTCTCTGCCCTAGCTACGCCTCCTGATTCCAAGTCATCAAGTTTTAAATGTTTTCCCAAAGATGCTTTTTTCTTTGCAATAGGCTCTCAGATGTGTCTCCTTAGCTTGTTGTTTTTGCTTTGTTTTGTTTGGTTCCCACTGTGATGGTCAGACCATGCCAGGCTATAATTGGAGGAGGGACACTGTGTGCTTGGTTGGTGAGGCTCATGGAGCCTCCATCATCTTATGATGCCATCAGAACATGTGGCTTCTGTGGTAGCAAGAGGGAGCTATGTGTTATCAAGGTTTTCATGCTGGAAAGTGATCCTTCAGGCTATCTTGTTTCTTTCTCCAGTTCTGCCCTTTCCCTTCCCCTGCTGCCCTGTGCCCAGGAGGCTGCCCCGCAGAGACCAATCAACAGGCTCCCTTGGTCCTCGGCTTTCTTGGGTTTTATCAAAGAGGTACTGGCAGGGATTAGAGGCAAGGAAAAGAGAACAATCAGAGTGTCTCTCGGCTGAAGGTGGAGGCTTTTTTGCATTTCGCAGCTGGTGCCTATAACTTCACAAGTTCCTTCCATGCTTTGGCCTCATCACTGTGTCATTTTGTCACTGGGATTTTTTGGTGTCATTTATTGTGTACATTTCCTGCTTGTACCCTCTCTAAGCTTGACAACTGCTCCTTCCTTGCCCCTCAGGTTGGAGATGGTAATGGCTCCCCACTGACACTGGTCCCAGGGAGCTCTGCCATCCTCGTGGGACCTGTTCACCCTGCCCATGCCTTGAGGTAGCTCTCCTCAAATGGGCCCGATGCAGTGGTCCGTGCTCCCTGCCAGGATCCTCGTGGATTCACCGATAGCCATTTTCTGCTCACCATTCGTTGGCCAGGCCTAGTGCCTTGGGCTTGCCAGCTGCAAGGGGCTGGGAAGGGTGGTGTCGCTTGCGCTCAGAAGAGGGGTAAGCAGGTATGGGTGTGCTCTGGTCATCTCCACCACAGGCACCAGCTCACGACTCCCAGTCCTCAGTATTGAGCACTTTGGGGCTCCAGGAGGGTCTCTCCAAAGGCGTTCTCTCACCTCCTATTATGTACTGTTCTTCAGAGCTCATTTCCCCCAGGGAATGGCAGGAAGGGGCATTGGGTTTGTATCCAGACTTTGCCTGGCCCTCACTGTGTGACTTTGGGCAAGTCAGCTTTCCTCTCTGAGCCTAAGTTTCCTCATTTGCAACGTGGGATATTGACACTTTCCTTGCAGGCACATTGCTGGGCTGAGACAGTGTACGCACGGGTCCTGGCGCTGGGAGGCACACAGCTGCCAGCAGCTGGAATCAACCATCACGCCCATGTCTGGCAGAAACCAGCACCTTCATGCTCGCTTCACCCTGCTCCCTGAGCAACTGCTCTGGACCAGCCATGTCTCCAAGCTGGAATACAGGGAGAATAAGGCAGAGGAAGGCCCTGCCTAATGGGTGTTTCTGGTGGGAGTGGACAAGCAATTAACAGATACAATGGCTCCCAAATTACAATGGCTCAACTTATGATTTTTTTTTTTTTGAGTTTATAGTGGTGTGACAGCAATACACATTCAGTAGAATCCATATCTCAGGTACCCTTACAACCACTTTGTTTTCCACTTTCAGTACAACATTCAATAAATTACATGATATATCCAACGCTTTATTATAAAGTAGCTTTGTGGTAGTTGACTTTGCACAACTAGGCTGACGTAAGTGTCTGAGCATGTTTAAGGTAGACTAGGTTCAGCTGTGATGCTCAGTAGGTTCAGTGTATTAAATGCATTTTCAACTTACAATATTTTCATCTTACGATGGGTTTATTGGGACATAAACCCATTGTAAGTCAAGGAGCATCTGTGAATGGAAAGATAATTCAGAGTGGTGAGTGCACTGCAGAAATAAAGCCAGGTGATATGAGAAAGACAGAGCAGGGATGTCCCAGTAAGGCTCCTAGAGGTGACATCTGAGCCTGACCTGAAAAATCAGATGAGGCCCATGCTGAAGATCTGGGGCAGAAAGTATGGCCTGAATGATGCTCCCCTGAGCTGGGAGTGAGCTCAGCTTGTTCCCAGGACGGAACGGAGCCCAGGTGGCAGGGAATGTAATAGGAACTGAATCCCAGGTTGTTTGGGACCTCATCAGCCTTGGTGAGAGGCCTGGATGCTCAGACTGAGATGGGGGCCTTTTGGAGGTTTTAAGAAGCAGGTAGAATCCACCGTGAGTCCCTAGTTCAGTTCTTCAGTCCCCAGTTCTAAATTCTCTGACTGCGTTTGTCAGCTCAGTTTCCTTAGCAAATTGCCAGTTTTGGAGGACCAAGGTCCACAGTGAAGGATCCAGGCAGGTTCCTTCCTCATTTCTGGGAAAGCCGAGGCCCCCAGTCCCTGGGTCAGGCTCTGGTCCTACTGATGAAGACAACAGCCACCCAATCACACCCCAGCTGGTCCTCCCCACCCTCCACCTTCCTGAGAACCCGCCGTGCGCAGGCCCTGCACATTTGCCACGTCCTTTCATCGGCCCACTCTTGGTGAAAGGCTGCCATCGTCATCTCTGTCTGTAGATGAGGAAACTGAGGACCCAGTCTCTCCCGCTCCCTCCTCACCTCAGGACAGCTCCCTCTCGCATGCCGCAGCCCACACGGCATCCTGTAAATAACTGCATGTTCCCAACACCTCTCCTCCTTCTCCTTGGAAACCTGCTCTGGCTTTCCACTTGGACTGCTGGGTTGTCAGATTCCCCGGCTTGGCTCCTTGCGGAGCGTGGCGGGAGCTCAGATATTGCATTTGAAAGCCTGGGGCTGGGCTCCAGCTCAGCCATTCACTAGCTGGGTGACTGTAGGCAAGTCACTGCACCTCTCTGAGCCTCAGTTTCCTCATCAGAAGTGCAGGGTGCAAAAACTCATGTCTGTAGTGAAGATTCAATGAGGACTGTACAGAAGTCTCAGCTGAATGTGAGGCACACAGTTGGGTGCTCAACGAAAATGGGTTTACATGAGCTTTATTTATACCACCTCATTTCAGCCCCACAACCACCTTATGAGGTAAGTACTATTGTTATGCCCATTTTACAGAGAGGGAGAGAGGCAGAGAGAGGTCAGGAAACTTGCCAAGGTCACACAACTAGAAGGTGCTATACCGGGGTTGCATCTAGGCTGTCTGGTCCCAGAATTTGCTTTCTGAACCTCTCTGTCCTTCTGAAACCAGGATGTCTGAATGGGAGATGAGGCTCACTCCATGGCTGGATGCAGGATGAGGTGGCACTGAGGGATTATTCCTCACTGTCCATGGTCACCCTGTGTCTCTGTGTGGTTGCTATGGTAGACGCAGGTTGTCCTATTTTCTCTGGTAGCTTTTCTTCCATATAGAACCTTAATATTCCCTTGGGGAGCCACTCGTTCCCATTCTCTGGCCATGTGGTTTGGATGGAATTGAATCTTCTTTCCCTCAAGCTCTAGGGATTGGCATGGAACCCAGGCCTAGGATTTAGGGATGAACATGTGATCCAAGATGGTCCAGTGAGACTCAATCCTGGGGCTTGTCCTGGAAATATTAGAAAACCTCTCTTTCTGTTGGACTTGCTGAGGTGGGAAAGCATGACCCTGGAGCTGCAGGGTCACAGTGTGGAAAGAGCCGGCCCCAAAGGAAAGCCACGCCAGAAGAGGCGCTAATAGACAGAGAGAGACTGAACCTCAGTCACATTTTGTGAGCTCCTGGATCAAGCCCTTCCTGAAATCCAAAGATCTACCCTTGAATTTTTCAGTTACATAAACAAATACAACTCCTTTGGCCTTTAACCATTTACATTTGTTTTTCTATCACTTGCATCTAAAATAGGATTGACTGGTAATGTGCTAAGTAGTTCACGTTTGTTATTTCACTTAATCCAGTGGGGTACTTACATTGTGATCATTATGCAGATGAAGGAACTAGGGCTAAGAGAGGTGCATTATATTGGCCAAGAGGTCACAGCTAGCACGTGGTAGAGCTGGGATTAGACTCCACGCATTTTGACTCTGGACTGAACTTCAACTGCTCTGCCTTATGGTAGAAGCCAGATGTCGCCCTTAAATACTGTGTATAACCTCTGCTTTCCAGCTCTCATCCAGCTGCTCTCCCTGCCGACTGTCATGCCCTTTAATCCCCACTTCCTCAGGAAAGAAGCCTTGCAGGCTACACCCTCAGACTAAGCTCTGTTTTCTGGTAGACATTTTATGGCCTAATATAATTTTTCTTCTGAGCTCCACTGAACTTCAATAATTATTTGTTCTGGGTTTATCTCTTCTGCTGGGTGGGAGTCCCCCAAGGGCAGAGATGACGTCTCTCTGGCCATTGTTGCAGCCCCGATGCCTTGGCACGGCGCCTGGCCCATGGTGGGCACCTGGTAAATGTTTGTGGAATAAATGGATTGTGTAGTTTTTTCATTCCCACTGTGGCGCTGGATCACGGTACACCTGTTTGACTGCAGAGTTGTATCGCTCTGACACTGTACAATTCGCCTGGCTCTGCTGTCTTGTAGGCTGCTGTGATCTTGGGATGTTTACCTATCTTTGTGCACATATTTATGCTTTTCCTTCTTAACAGTGAGTTATTTGAAGATAGGGCAGTGTCTCTGACCCCGCATCCCTTGAGTAGTGGTAATAACAGTAGCAATAACAATACAAATGGTATGCTGATCATGAGCGCTTACCACCTGCCAGACACAGTTCTAAGGCTTTGACATGCGTTGCTTCCTTTCATCCTTACATCAAACTGTACTACATGTAGCATTATGACCCCATTACACTGAAGGGCAAACTGAGGCTCAGAGAGGTGATGTGGACTCTTTGTGCCTCCCCAGTTTGAGTTAGGGTTCTGTGTCATGCAATCAAGAGTCCTTGCTTTCCCAGTGACTTTATGGAGGCAACCTATGGAGGATGGAAGGCAGCAAGGGTGGCAGCAAGGCTGGGGTCAGCGGGGAGCTTTAAGATTGATCCAGCAAATGAAGGCCTGGCTGTCCCCGGTCAAAAGGAAAAGAGTTCTTACTGTGGAAGATAAAAGGAGAAAAGAGCTGGTCAAAGGAAGAAGGAGCTGTGAGAAGCAGGGGCCTCAGGACAAGGACATGTGGGTAGGGGCTGAGGGGTGCTGGGGACAGGGCACCAGGGATGCAGCTGGAGAGCCTGGGCTTCTACCTAGCCTCAGCACTCTTTGGCTCTGTGATCTGCAGCAAGGCACTGTGTCTTTCTGAGCCCACTTTGCCAGGCTGGTGCCAGGCTTGAGATAACACCTGGGAATTGCTAGCCAGTGCCTGCCATGGAGGAACAGGAACCATGAATGGGGTGCCAAGGGTGAGGGGTGCTGCAAGCTCTTCATCTGCATGAACTCAGGGAGCCTCTCAACAGACCTAGGAAGCTGGCATTGCAATAATCACACTCCACAGAGGGGGAAGCTGGGGAGGGAAGCACAGCCGCTCGCTCGAGGCCATCAGTCGTCAGAGTCCGCTGAGATCTGTGCTCTGGGTGTGTGGTTCCAGAACCGCCCTTTCCTACTGCGTCACAAGAAGGGCTTGAATTTGGATGTCCATGAGAGAAGGGGCTGGTGCAGACAGTTGCTGACTTTGTACCATCTCCCCTTATGGGTTTAAGTTGCTATTTTCATCATTTACCTGCGAGAGACTCTGCCCCTTCTCCCCAGCATATCTCAGGGCACAGTAGACAGACATTTGGCAGCAAGCCTGTGGGAGCCTGTGCTGGAACTGGAGCTCAGAGACAAATAAGACCTGGTGCCCAGCTTGTTCAGCAAATGAGAGGGTGGGACTGAGGCTTGGAGCTCCAGACAGCCTCTGTACAACCCTGAAAGATGAGAGGCCAGGCAGTTCTCTGAGGAGGGGCGCTGGGGCCAGTTTCTCTGGGGTCTTGCCAGCTGCTTCCAGGGGCACCGTGTGAGGCTGGTGCCAGGGCTGGCCCAGAAGTGAGGAGCCAGCGTGTCCCCGGCTTGGCTGGTGGAGTAGCACCTCTGTGGTATTTGCCACATCTCCAAACCACCTGTGCTATTTACTTAACATTTCTCTCATTTCATTCACTTGCAGAAATAAAACCCTTCATTGCATTTATTTAAAAAAGAAACCTCACATGGGCACTTTAGACCAGAAAACTAGTATCACTTGCTATTAACAGAAGGTAACTATGCACATAAATGCAGTGAAAAGGAAATCTGTGTACTGTCTCACTTGGTGTGAGGCCCTCAGTCTAAGGCTATCCCTCTGGTCATGGACAGGGAGGGGGCTAACATTAGAGAGTGTTGAGGACGTACTGAGACTTCCTCACAGATACAACGTAAGTGTCGAAGGAGAACTGAAAAACCAGAATCAATTCCTCAGTATAGGACTTGCTATCGAGAGTGGTACCCACAGAACCACATACAGTCACGGAGATGCTGATGCTTCCTTGGGTTTGGAAAACACCTGGAGACACCTTCATCTGCCCGCCCTGCTTTCTCTGGGGTCAGCCTTACTTCCTATCCCACCTAGCTGGTTCTTGGCCTCAGCTTTTCCAGTACCAGGGAGGCAAAGGAGTTTTCTGCTTAGTTGCTGGATGCAGAAGACCCCAGGTTGAGCCTGCGTTTCTTGTAGCCAAATGGGAAGAAGACACTTTGTCTCTCTGATCCTCAGTTTCCCTATCCAGAAAAAGGCCACAGCAATCCCCTTTTCCAGGGCTGTTTGGAAGATTAAATGAGATGCGGTGTGTGAATGTATGTACCTTTGCATAGCGCCTGGCACAGAAAGCAAGAACTCCAGCCCTTTGGTGCTGATCATGTCAAACTGAGAAACTGTTTGAAGCCACCTCTGCCACAATTCCATTTTCTCTTTTGCAGACTCTTTCTTTCTCCCAAGACAGTTCAACGGCTATGGGCTCAAATCTTCTCTCCTCCATCCCTCCAGAGGCAGGTCAACTCTCGAAACCTCGGTTTGCTCATCGTTAAAATGGGAATAATAGAATCCCCTCAACAGGTTACTGTTTGAGCAAGAAAATGCTTTGCCATTGGTGAAGTTTCGTATTCCTGTAAGGACTTATTTTTATTATTCGTAACCACCTGGGGTTGGAAGGCTATCAGAGTGTTCCTGGGGTTGGACTGCCTACCCTCAGGGGAAATTATCTGAGTTTGAGCCCACACGAAAGACTTCCTGAGTTCCTGACAGGCTGCGCGCTGAAGTTTCTGTCATTGAGGGGAATATTGTGGGCTCCAGCTGGGGCAGCTTCTGTTTTTAGCTGGAATCATTGCTGTTCAGCCCCCTGTGTAGAAAAAAGAAACATGGTGCAGAAATAGCCCGTCCCTGGGGCTGCCCAAGAGAAGGGCTTATTTTGACTCAGGATGCTGCAGAAGCTGTGGCAGGCTTGTCAAAATACATCTGCCTCTTCTTGAGCGGCCCACGGATCCCCACGCTCAAGCCGGGACCAAAGCATGGCTGCCAGATGCACACATCTGGAACCTAGTCCCTGGGAGCTGAGGACAGCCCCGGCATTGATTCCAGCAATAATCGCCTCCTAAACCCTGGAGGGTAAAAAGCAGATATCCTGTGCCAGTGGCACGAAGAAGCCCACCTTGGCCTTGAGACTCATTCATCTTGGTGGCCCCCGTGGCTGGCATAAGGCCTAGTGGGGCCTGGTGTGTGGATGAGGGAACTTCTGCAGCCATTCCTCTGTGGGCCTTGCAGAGGACCCCGCAGTGGAAGTTATTACACCCATTTCACAGGTGGGAAAACTGAGGTCTGGGCCATGAAGTGATTTCTTGTGGGGGAATCTCCCTCCAGTCACGTGTTTCTTCTCCACACCCTTTTCAGCACCTCAAGCTGCACGTGCCTCTGCCTGGGATGCCCTTTCTCCTTGTGTGACTGTTTATGACCCAGAACACACGGTATCTGCTCTGGGCAGTCAGCCCCAGCCTCACTGGGCCTTTGTGCAGGCTTCACCATGGCCCTCATTTCCACGTCAGTGTCCTGACACTTCAACCTGGCCCCGGCCGGACCTGACAGCTGTTTACTGGAGGAATGAATGAATGATGCTGGTGTGTTTCATTAAGCGGCTCCCCAGCTCAAACCAAAGGGGGCCACCTTTCAACCTGAGGGTACCTTTGAAGAGACAAGAAAGTGGGCTTTGTCTCTTGTATGGTATAGCCACCTGTCCACAGGCTCCTCACACGCAAGATGCCCCGAGCCACACTTACTCATCTCCCACCAGAACTGTCTCAGGCAGCGGCTCTACCATCTCTGTGGTTCCTCAAGCTCAAATCCCTGGTCTGCTTGAATGCCAAGTCTGGACTACTCACCCCAAGGGACTCTTGTCCCTCTGCCCCTACCACCTCCCTCCTGCCTCTGGTTCCTCAGGCCTTCCCAGCCCCACTGTGCACCACACGCAGCCTCTTAGTCGTGTCTCTGCCTCAGCCTGGCTCCCTCAGCCCCATCGTCCCTCCCACCCTCACCTGGTTCTGACTCCCACCTCCTCTGTGAGCTCAGCTCTGAACACATCGCTCTGCCCCTGCTCAGCAATTCCCCCTTTCTATGGTGGCATTTTTCAAAGTGGATCTCGCAGATATTAGTGGGGGTTCTGGGAATGAGGGTGCCCTTGGTCAAATGAGTGGGGATTGCTGGGCTAAGTGGAGTCAGACAGACTTCCCCCTGCAGGACTTCTCAGGGCTTTTACTGTGCTCTTGTGGATGACGATTTTCCGAGAGGCGACGCAGCATGTGGCATTTCTAGGACTTGTCTGATCATGCACCTTTTGATGTGGAACATCGAGGGGGTGTTCTGAGGAAGGGCTGGTGTGTGGGTCAGAGTCCAGATTAGACCTTGACCTTAGTGGTCAAGATCCTTCCCAGTGCGGCTCTAGTCTGCTCTGGCCAGCCGAGAGGAACCTCTGGAGGCTCGCTGTGCCTGCTGCAGCTTTCCTGCCTCTGTCTCCCGCCCACTCATCCTCCTGCCAGACTTGCATTTTCCATACATCCAGCCCTTCCTTTTCTTCAAGGCACAGCATAAATACCACCCCCTCGCTGGGCCCCTGCATGGGAGACCTCTCACCCCAGGGCGCCATATCTGGCTGATGCTAGATCATCCTGAGTGTGACGTTGTTACAGGGAAATCTTTGAATCAACCCTAATTTGCAAAAAAAAAAAAAAAAAAAAAAAAACCGTCACTTGCGAACTCCAGTATTTTGATCAGCATCAACAGCAGGTTCCTCACGCAGGCTGCGCCATTGCACTCATGTGCCTTGATGCAGTGGTGTGGCCCGCTGCACAGACCACAAGTTCCCAAGGATGACATCTGTGGATGCTCTGCGGCCCCTTTGGAGCACAGGGAGCCCCTGATTCAGCGGGAAACAGATGGTACGCAAAACCACACTTCTCATGCTGAGAGTCACACTGTCGTTCCCCTAAAGGGACAATTCCTTTAGTATTTGAGGAAGGGACTCATGTTTGCTGAGAGCCTACCTGATGCTTTATACATGCCATGACCCCAGTGACTGGAGCAAGGCAAGGAAGGTGCTTCCAAGGGGAGATGGAGCCAGGGTCAGGGCCCTGCTGGAGCTCACGCAGCAGGGGAGCTATAACACCGAGAGGCTCAGGTGAGTCCAGCTCCAAAGCCCGGCTTCTCCCATGATGACCCCAACCAGGACCTGAGGCAGAGGGCTTCTCTC
Organism: Rhinopithecus roxellana; assembly: GCF_007565055.1. Classification (NCBI taxonomy): domain Eukaryota; kingdom Metazoa; phylum Chordata; class Mammalia; order Primates; family Cercopithecidae; genus Rhinopithecus; species Rhinopithecus roxellana. The sequence goes on from NC_044551.1 coordinate 172,172,329, forward strand.
CAGGAGCCTGTCCTCTTCTCTCCCTGACAAGTCTTCCCACAGCCAGCGTAGTCCCCTCTCCAGTGTGGTAGCACCCTGGTGCTCAGGGAGAGTCCCTGCTTGTGTGTGATCTCCCCAGCCATGCTGGAAGCCCCTCAAGGTCAAGTCTTTGTGCCGCTAACATCCAGTGTGGGGCTCGGCTGCATATATGAGGTCCTGTGTATGAGACGAGGGGTCCATGTTTCTTGGCCTAAGGAAGATTCTGGGCCTTTGTTACATCAGTCCCAGGAAAGTGTGCATGGAGGTCCAGTGTTGTGAAACTCACTATCAGGCGTCCCTGTGGAATCAGAGTGCACTACCCTGTCCTCACCCAAGGGTAGCTGGACATCCCTTTGAGCTGCTGGCTGGTGACAATGGACAGGTCAGTGCCACCCAAACAAGCAAATTGACTGTTTTGTGCTCTGTTTCCACCTGTGAAGTGTGGACATCGGTCCTGCACACACGGCAGCACTGGTTGGTGTTGAAAACACACATCAGCACAGCCTCCCGCGGCAGAGGAGGGATTCTGAGAAGTGTAAATTAGATCACGACACACCTCTGTTTGAAAGTCTCCATTGGCTTAGAAGAAACCAGCACAGGTAGAATGCAATCCAGTCACTGCGTGGGTCTCGGAGGCCCATGCAAACTGAGCCATCTCCTCTCTGCCCTCCTTTCCTCCTGCTCTCCCCGGCTCACTCTACTCCAGTCGCATGAACTCCCTGCCTTCCCTGGGTTGCTAAGCTTGTTCCTGCCTCAGGACCTTTGCACGTGCTCTCTGCTGCCTGGAACACGCTCATCTTTGCCTGGCAGGCTCCTTCCTGGTATTCACATTCTGGCTTGAATGTCTCTTCCCCAAAGCAGCCCCTCTGATCGCTATATTTAAAACAGGAACTCACTTCCTATTGCACTACTCTATTTAATGGTTTTTGTATATTGCCACTGTCTGGAATTATTTTATCTTTATTCATTTAAATGTGTTTATTGCAACTCCTCAACTAGAATGAATTTTCTCTAGGGGTAGGACCCTCACCCACCCTTCCTGTGGGTCTGTCCCAGCACCTGAAATAGCCCCTGAGTCCTCTGAGTCTCACTCTGCCCATGCCTCCCTTGTGCCCTCTCCTTTAGTCACGCTGAACAACACCTTGCAATTGCCGGAAGACACCCTGTTCTCCCTTGCCAGTGTTGCACATACTTCTCCCTTTCCTGGAACACCTTGGCCTCCTCCTGTCCCCTGGTTGACCTGTACTCCTGCACAGACTCAGCTCAGCATCGCTTGGTCCAGGAATGCTTCCTGACTGCCTTGGGTGATGGGCCCCTCTGCAGCAGTCTGTCCCTCCTTTTTGGGGCCCTTCATCATGCCTCAGCCTTTGTACATGCTGGGGACACTCCATCCTCTCCCCTGCCAATCGCTGTGTCTGGCTTCCCTGCCTCCGGCCCCCGCCCCCCTCAGATTTCTTTATAGGTATGGTGGGCTCTGGGGAGACTTCTTGGAATTTCCTGGCGGGACAGACTGTCTCCCAGCTCCTGTAGTGTCTCTTTGCTGTCAGCTTGGGGCTGTTGAGGCAGGGCTGCATCTAAACGTCTCTTTGGCCTCAGGACCTGGCGCAAAGCAAGAATCACAAATTGTTTGTTGAATGAATAGCAGTGACCGTTAGTCCTGTGATGAAGCTGTCAGGTGAGGGACTTGGAACAGCACTGTCAGCATCAGAGGCCATAAAACTGCCTGGCAGCTGAGAAAGCTTGAACCTCAGGGGCCACTGCCAGACATGGGGGTTGGAGGAGAGGGGCTGGGGGTCCCAGGCAGTGTCTGTTGGTGCCTCTGCCATGGTGGCTGTCTGACTAGCAGAACTGGGAAAACTGGGGTTAACTCCATTGTGACTGGCACCACGTCGTGGAGCCTGTGTGTGGTCTGGGCAGGTTCTACAGCCGCCTTCTCACGCCCCCTGCAGGAGCCGTGAGTCTCCAGCTAAACAGGACCTCCTATTCTCTCTAATCCTGTGCTGGGCCGAGGCAAGGGCAGTAAGATGCCCACCTGAGGCTCAGGCAAGGTTCCTGGAGTATCTGCAACTCTGATGGATGAGCACTGGACTTGATGTCCTACAGACCTGGCTTCAAATCCCAGCTTTAGCGGCGACTCTGAGTGGGCCAAGCATGCTGTGAGCGAAGGCACCATGCGATGGACCAGGAGCCTGAGTTGCTCTGGGGATGCTGATGGCCCTGGGGTTGTAGATGCAACCTGTGTTGGGGTAAGACCTCGGACCCAGCTCCTGCTTCTCAGATTGCACTGGATCCTGAAAGGCTCCAAGAGGGGGCCTCATTTGCAAAGTTTTCCAGGCATGGGCGCCGCTCACACTCCCCCGCGCGGCTCCTCCAACTCAACCTGGCCTGTGCTGCCAGAAGAATCTTCCTAAAATACTCCTCACATCACAGCACTCCCCTGCTCAGAAACTTCCCGCAGTGGCCTCACGTCGCCTGGGACGAGGCCCCCAAAGCCCTTCTTGGCCCCACGCCTCTTCATTTCCACACCCAGAGTCCAGGCTGGGGTCTCCCTTTTGCTTCCTTGGTGCCACCACCTCGTTGATTCATCTCAACACCTCCTAAATAGGAGAAGTAGCCTCCCTGCACTACATATGAGGAGGCCGAGGCTCAAAGAGCTTGATCAACTTGCCTAAGGTTGCCCAGCTTGGTCTAACTGTCCCTGGAGACCTTCAGGGCCCCTGAGCTTGGCTAGGCCTGCAGGATGGGATTAGCCTTGCTGCTTTGACTTCCAGCTGTCAGACAGCAAATCACACTCCAGCAACCCTGCAGGGATTCAGTGCAAAAGCAAACTTTTCAGACAGAGAAGACACAGGGCCAGCTTACAGGCATGGGGGAGTGGCACTGAGTTGGGGGGCTGAGGCAGCAAAGGCTCCTAGAACAGTTGGGGAAGAGAAATCAGGCAGGCCTGGGTCAAGTCCCAGTTCTGCCACCTGCTAGCTGTGACAACTTGAGCAAGCCTCTTTGTCCCTCTGAGTCTGGGTGTAGTCATGGATTTGCTGTGGTATACAGCAGTGTTCAATAAATGCCCAGTACCTGGGGATAGTATGCAGTTGGTGTTCAATAAATGTCCAGCATCCCAAAAAATCTATCTTTCTCTTTCAACCTAGCAGATTCCTCAGAGACCATTAAATCCACCCTGTTTTCATTTTACAGATGAGGCAATTGAGCCTCCGGGGATGGAAGTGACCTGCCCAAGGTCATACAGGCAGAGGGAGGTGGAGAGAGCTAGAGTCTAGGTCCTCTGACTCTCCACCCAGCCCTCTTGACTTTTCATTCCACTGCAGGGCCAACCACAGGTTCCCTTAAGCTCTGGGAAACTACAGGGCAGGGAGAACTGATGTGCCATGCCTGTCCTGTGGACTCACAGACCAGGAATCCGGGGCTGTGGAATGGCTAGTGCTGGGCCCCACCCCCACCCTTGGGGAGGACTTGGCCAGGCACTGGGGTGAGGGTGCATGTGCTTGTGTGTGTGCATGGCCAGAAGTGGAGACCTTCCAGCCAAGCCTCGAAATGAAGGAAGGAAAAGGCCACAAGTGCAGTGTGGGCAGGAGGGTCAGACCTTAGTGCCCTCATTAAGGTCTGGCCCTGATTGATTTCAGGAGGTGAGGGGACAGGCCATCTGCATCTTTCAGATTGCTGAGGATGAAGCCAGAGGGGTGGAAGCCAGGAGGAACACAAGTGACTCCCCTTTCCTGGGACCCGGGCCCACCCATCCTGGGCTTCCCTCAAAGTCCTGGAATTCTAGGAGAAAACTTTGCCCTTAGCAGCCCAAAGGCCTGGGTGTAAGTTCTGCCTCTATTATCCGACAGCCATGTGACCTTGGGTACATCAGTCATCCATTTATCCCACAAATATCCCTTGGGCTATTTCTCTGTGCCAGGCAGAGTGCCAGGCCTGTGGAACCAGCACCAATGAGTACCCACCCTTAAGAGACTCACAGTCCAGTAGGAGCAAAGATACTACGTAAGCAAGCAAAGACCAGATCATTTCAGGCAATGCTCCCAAGACAAAACTACCTTGAGGCGATGGGGGCAATCACTCTAGGGGGAGTGGCCCTCATGAGGAGGTGACCTTTGTCTGATGGGATAATCTGCTAAGGAGAGGCCAAAGCAGGTGCAAAGGGCCTGGGGCAGGAAATGGCCTAGTGGCACTTTGGAGCACTAGACCAAAGGCCATGTGGCTGGAGTATGGGAGCAGGGGCAGAGTTGAGGAAATGAGGCCAGAGACGCTGCAGGAACCAGTGGGGCCTTGAGGGTCCCAGAGTGGGCTGTGGGTTTTAGTCCAAGAATAGTGGATCCTTGTAGGGTTGTAAGTAGGGAGGCACACATGTGATTCCCTTTCAAGGAGCTTTCTGGTTTGGAAAAGGTGTCTGCTGTTGACTCCCACACAGAGTGGTTGTGAAGATAAAATGAGAAAACATACAGGAGAGTGATCTGTTGGCCACAGAAGCTGCAGGCAAGTGCTTCCATGGGCATGGAAGACTCTCTTGGGTCACCATCTGGGCCTTCCTGGGGCTTCCCCTTCTAAGAACTGATCCTTGTTCGGGAATGCTCTGGGCAGAGGGGCAGCCAAAAGCTCGCAGAGCCTCAGTTCTGTAGCTATTCTGGTGTCTTCCATCCACCCTAGAGGCTCCTGCATTGAAATCTGCTTTCCTGAAATACAATCCAGCCCTCAGCAAAGACTCATCTTCCCATCCCTTGGAGTTTACAAACGTGCTGTTTGGTCGTCCTCACAATGTCCTACATCATCTGGTCCCTTCCTCCCCCTGCAAAGGCACTTTTTAAATTCACGCCCTGCTTTTTAAAATTCATTCACGTTATTTCCACTTCACAGGATCCCTCTGTTCCTGGAGTCATAGCAAGCTCCACCAGCCTCCGGCCCTTTGCACTTGCTGCTCTCTCGGCCCCGTGGCTGTTCTCCCTATTCTTCATATGGCTGGTGGTTTCTTTTTCAGGTGGCTGGACAGATTCAGGCTGCCTCCCAAGAGAGACCTTCTCTGACTTTGCTTATACAACAAGCCACCCTCCTAGTCACAGCGGATAATCTCTGTTTTATTTTTTCCATCTGTCCCCTTGTTGACTGTCTTCTCCTGCCAGACTGAAGCCTCAAGAGAGCTGGTTCTTGTCTGTCCCTATTGGCCCCTCTAACCCCAGTGCCTGGTACACAGTAGCAGCTCAGTAAAGGTTTGTTGAATGAATGCATGACCAATTCTGTGTGGTAGACTCCTTTTCCTGACGAAGAAACAGAAGCTTCTTGCCTTTCTGGGTGCCTCCATTTCTGTGAATGAGCCCCTGTTCCCACCCCGCTGCTCACATTCCAAACTGCCAGGCAGCCTCTGGCTGTGCCTCTTGGTGTGTTCCCTGGCCTCTGGCTGGACATTGGTGATTCCCATCTGGGCAGTGCCTTCCGTCTGCAAGACGGTCCCTAGATAGCATTGCACAGAAACCCTTTCCCTTTAATGAAGATAATAAACCTTGCCCTACTGGTGAGGTGATGCTGGGGTGGACTCGAGGGTCATTTCTGGGTAGGGACACAGGTCTCCTGCCCTCAAATATACCCCACATTGGGCAAGGCCCCAAATGAGGAGGCAGTGAATCAGAGAACACTGTGTGGTGGGTGAAAGGAGACCTCAGAGGTGGGGCTGGGGCCTGCCTAGAGTTCTGTGCTCCTGGGAGCCCTCCCCACGGCTGGCTTGCCCAGCCACCCGGCCCGGGGCTATAGCAGGTAACAATGACCTTCTCTCCTGAGGCTTTCCCCTCAGTTGGAGGAACCCAGGTGAGAGGAGCCAGCGCCTAATTTTGAAGGGGCCCACTTGGCTCACAGCCTGGCTCACATGGAGAGAGACCCTGGGCCTGACCCCAGGCCCTGCCTGCTCCCTCACTCACCCTTTGCTGGTGAGGAGTGGCCTCCCCTGACCCAAGGCTTTCTCAGCCCTTTAGGTGATGGTGGGGATTGGAGTTCCCTTGTTCAGGGCCCCATCAGCAGGGGAGATCCTGCCTTCATTGACAAAGACATGAGCAGGAGGAGGCCACGTGTGTGCCTTGGTGAGTGTGTGTGTGCACGCAAGCATGCGTGTGGGTGACTCTGTGAGCGTGTGATGTGTGCAACATGACATAGGAAGCATGCACATGCGTGTCTGGTGTGTGCGTGCTTAGACATGCGCAGCACTGAGTGTGTGTATTGGGGGGGCATTTACACAGTAAGCACATGCAGGTGTGTGCATTCATGAGACCACAGTGTGTGCTCCTTGGGGGCCAGTGTTTACAGCTCGGGGCTTTCTGGCTACCTCTTTGAGGCCCCATCAAAGGCTTGTGGGGAAGGCAGAGCTGGAGAGGGGCTGGAGGAGGCTGTGAGCCAGGACAGCCTGTTGTCTGACTAGCTGACCCTGTCTGGCTGCCTTAGAGACTGGCTCTGGACCCTGGGTGACTGCTGCTGTCTGCCTGACCGACTGGCCCTCCCCATACCCGCTGACCCTGACTGGCTGCCTGACTCATCTCGCTGGGCATCTCCTTCGCTGGAAAGCCTAATGTAATCCTAGCTTAGCCTGGGGGGATGAGCTGTTTAAAGCTAAGGCTCCTGATTCCCAAGGATGAAGAAGAGACAGGGGTCTCTAGACTCACAGTTGCCCCAGGGCCTAGAGGGGAAACTTGGTGGGATGTGCTCTTCAGAGCATGGGTGCCAGCCCTCACCTCTAGGGCCCCGGTCTTTCTTTCCTCAGTTTCCCCCTCTGAGAAATGATTGTCATGAGTTGGGTGTTTAGCCAGAGAGTCTAAGAAGGGCAGGGTTGGCAGATGCCAGGGCTTAGGAGAAGCTGCCTAATACCCAGAGGCGCAGGCCTGTGCTGGGGCCACCGAGCAGCTGTCCTGCAAGTGCAGGTGGATGAGAAGGGCCTCGGAGGTAGAGGGCCTGGCTGGGGCCAGGGGAGGAGGATTAGGGGAGCCCTGGAGTGCAGGCCCCATGGCCGTCCTCCCACAGGGCACTGGGCTCTGCAGAGGTGGTGATGAGGGTCACCACCGTACCGTGTGTCTTCCCAGTGAACTCGGGGAGGAAGGCACAATCAGGAAGCGGGGCCATTTGCTACAGCAGCTGAGAGCTGCGAACATCAGGGAAGAATGTGGGGTTTGCAGTCAGGCTTGACCCTGATCTCTGTTACCTTGAGCAGGTCATGCCCACTCCGCTGGTTTCCTTTTCTTTAGGAGGAGATAATAATAGCATCTTTGCTGTATGATTAGAGCACTGGTTCACTAAACAGGGACATGTAAAATGTCTAGTACATAGTAGGTGCTCAGTAGGTGTCAATAGTGGGAGTCATTGAGGAAATGATTACCACCACCTGCTGTTTTTGATTGAAATGTGGCCTTGTGGCCATTTGGCCCCCATCCTGCTGGCACCCACAGCTCTGGGCAGCCTGCTGTGCCATTGGTCTGCCATCTCCTCCTCTGGGCTCCCACCATGCCAGCAGTGTGTCCTCCTTCATGGCCCTCCATGCTGGACAGTCATTATCTGCTTAGATCTCTGTCTTCGCTGCAATTCTTAGCCCTTGGAGGGGAGGGCCTATGGGAGGAATGCTTGTGGCTGATTGAATGATATCTGTCTGTCTGCTGCATTGAGCAGCGAGTGCTAGAAGAGTGGGGTCAAAGAAAAGGTAATCAACATCTATTCAGTTCTTACTGGATGGTTACACTTTATCTCATTTCTTACTAAAATCTTACAAGGTGAGTATCATACCCTCATTTTGCTGAGAAATTTGAGGCTTATAGAAAAAAAGACTTGTCCAAGGTCACTCCCACCCGGGCAGGAGGAGAACTGGAATTCCCATTCAGCCTCTGTTTCTAACCACTGTGCCAATCTGGTCTGAGGCAAAGAAGGGAGACATGGCCCTCCCACGCATCTGAGAGCCACTTTAGAGGATGCCTCTCTGTGAGAGGCACTCATGTGTCTCTGCTGGTAAGGGACATTGATCCTCTGAGCCTGCAGTGTGGAAGAGGCTTGGAGGGTCCCTGGAATCTAGGTCTCAGACATAGGGTTCTTACTAGCACCAGGAGGGCAGGTTGCAGGGTAGCTGAGGTGTGGGTCAGGTGTACCCCACGTCCCATGCTCTGGTTGCCTCTATTCTAGCTTTAGGCTGTGTGTTTCTGATGTGCACTTCTCCTGTGTGTAATGCCCTCTTCATGAGTGTGACTCTCCTGGGTGCACCTTTGCTCTTTGCTGTGTGCTGGTGCCCACGTAAGCCAGTGTGTGCACCTGCTGGGAGCTTGCACAAACTGCCCTTCTGTGTGGGCATGAGTTCTGACTATGCATCTGAGTGTCTGTCTCCATGTTGAGTTTGCAGGTTTTGGAGGGATGTGTGTGGTTGTGTGAGGAACTGGGATGGGCTGAGATGTATGCTGAGAAGCTCACAAGAGAGAATGTATAGAAACTGGAGCCTCCAGCAGCCACTATCTTAGACTCACCTCAAGGTCTCAGCTTCTTGGATTGAAGCATGAAGGTCAATGCTTTCCTTCTTTCTACCTTAAAATATTCCTGGCACAGCCCTTCATGGTTAGAGAGTTCTCAGTTCAAATCTCAGTTTCCCCAACTGCTGTGCGGGAGGCTGGTGAGTTACCCACTTTCCTGGGTCCTGGTTTCCTCTGTGAGATGAGGATAGTCAGACTGCTGTGTGGCTTGCAGAGGGCATCTGTGTGCCCAGCACAGAGGAAGCTCTTTGAGGTGAGTGTGCTATAAAAAAAGTCTTGTCACATCATGTGCTGGCCCACTCACTTTCCCACATGTGTGCAAACAGGGGATGTTTCCTTGACATTTTTGAGAGACAATCTCCTTGTTTCCTCTGCGCTTTTCCCTGGCACCAGCTAATACAGAGGAGGTGAGACCCTCTTAATCCTGCTGGGTAACGAACTCACAAGAACTTCATGCCTTTGCATTAGGAAAACAGTGCTTAAGTAGGCTTTCTCTATTTTGCCCTGAGATGGATGGTGTTGATTTTGCGTCCTCCATGAAAGGAAGACTTGATATTGAATTCTTAAATGAAAAAGGAGGCATCTACTTTTTAAAAATGAATGGGATACACCGACTTTTAGAAGAAGCAATAGGCTTGAAAACCTAAATTGTGACTTTGTTTTGCCTTCTTTTGGCCTTCTCAGGCAGGGTCCACCTGGTGGTGAAGTTAAGATATTGCAACCCAGCTCTATTCTATCTTGTTAAATACCTGGAGAAAAGATGCAGATTAAAATTTCTCCAACTCCTGTTTTATCACATCTATTATCTGTAAAACACCTATAACTAGTTTTTTAAAGCTATTTTAATTTTAGGATAGTGAATCACTAATTTTTAGTTGCTGAGGTTGGCATTTTAGTGATTAAGCACTTCTGTCAGTCTTTGGAAAAAGAACTTATGTTTTACACTTTGAAGATCTCTGAAGACTTTCCCTTCTAAAGGAATGCGCATGTGTTGTAATTGTTTTATGTCAAAGGGTGTGTGCTGTAGAAAAAAAAAATCACCTTTGTTCAAAAAAGAAATGGATAAATTTGGCCTTTCTGAGTGGTAAGAATGACCTGTCACTATAATATACTGTGTGTTTATATTTTATTTAAATTTAATCTCTTAGGTACAGGGTGATAACCTTCCCCCCAAACAACAGTGATTGCAATTGTTTTCTAGAAACTTCTTTAAAGTGTCACATTTGGCAGTACAAATGAGTTTGAATGTAATAGTCCAGAGATTTATATATAATTGAATATCCTAAAATGGAAAAATGTGTCAGTGTCAAGTTACAGTGGCTTATGTTTTTCAGAGTAATTCCAATGAACTTCCTATTTTTGACAGTAAATGTCATTTAATAGTGTACTTGCCATTTGCGCCTCACTGCAAAATTAGTGCAGAGGATAAAATAATGTTTAATGTAATCTTGATTTTACCTTGTATATTGTACACTCCCCAAACTCTAAACCTTGCTCGCTGTGTGGTAGAAAACCTTTTAAAGGTCACAGATACATTACCAAACATATCGCCTTAAAATTTTTTAAGGTTGAGCTGGACATGGTGGCTCACGCCTGTAATCCCAGCACTTTTGAGAGGCCGAGGTGGGATGATCACCTGAGGTCAGGAGTTCGAGACCAGCCTGGCCAACATGGTGAAACTCCATCTCTGTTAAAATACAAACATTAGCCGGGCGTGGTGATGCATGCCTGTAGTCTCAGCTGCTTGGGAGGCTGAGGCAGGAGAATCGCTTGAACCTGGGAGACGGAGGTTGCAGTGAGCCGAGATCGCGCCACAGCAGTCCAACCTGGGTAACAGAGCAAGACTCCATCTCAAAAAAATAAGAAAAAGAAAAAAGAAAAAAAAGTGTTTAAGGTTGAACTTCACACAAATGAAATAAACTCATACAAATACTTAAACTCTGTAGCAAAGTATCTTTAACATTCATGAAAAATAGAAGTTGTATCATTCTTTTCTGAGGAAAAATAAAAAGAAAAACATGCTTAAAGATGAGTGTGGTGGCTCCTGCCTATAATCCCAGCTACTCAGGAGCTAAGGTGGGAGGAATGCTTGAGTCCAGGAGTTCAAAGCCAGCCTGGGCAACATCGTGTGACTCTTGTCTCTAAAAACATTTTTTAAAAATGCTTATGGAGTGCCCCAAGCATTACGCTGGGTTTGTTGCCAGGATGACCTTCCTTGTATTCTCTGGTCAGACAGCAACCTCATTTCACAGTGCTGGCCTGCTCTGGGTTACTTGCTCTTAGGAGACAGAGCCAGGATTTAAATCTTGGCGTCCCAACTCCAAGTCATCTCTTTGAAGACAGCTATTTTTCAAGCGATTTTAAAGAAATGGGATTCTATTTTCAGTTGCATTTGATTTGGAAGCCAAATGGGTAAGAAAGTTAGAGTGAAGATGCACTGACTGCATGAGTGGTGGGGGGCCTGGAGACCCCTGCCTGGATCTCCTCATTCCCTGAGGTGGCCTATGAGGTCTGATGTAGAATCTTAGGGCTTCACAGAACTAGAAAAGCTGGAAAACCATGTGGTCACCGTCTCCAACTGCATAAGAAAGACCTGGCTCTGAGGCTTGGGTGAGGGGGCAGCCCAGAAACCCCCGGAGAAGTATAAAGATGACTGCCAAAAGACAGAAGGGGTGAGAAATGCTAGTTACAGCTGCCCTCCATGCAGGAATGGACGGGTGGGCAACTGAGGACACCCTGTCTCCCCCAGGACCCATTAGGATGCTCCCTTACCCATGCTGACAAAATTCCCTGGTCTATGTTTCTGTCTATTGCAATCATTTCTTGGGGAACACATCTCTGATTTCTACATAAATGTTGCAACAAAAATAGGACTCTACCACCCAGAAGAATCTTTGAGGTATATCACAGTTTAAAAAATACATTTACAAAACTGTTTTCTAACCGCCTTACCATCACGAGCTGTAATTACCTTGCTTATTTGCTTATTTTCAACTATTATCTCTCTCTCTGACTAGACTGCAAGTTGCACGGAAGCTGGGACCTTGTCTGTTTTGTTCAATGTGGCATCCCAATGTCTGGCCCCGTGGCTGGCCTGTGGAGGGTGCTTGGTAACACTGGGGAGGCTGACCCAACCAACAGGGAGCATCATGTACATTTTAAAGATAAGGAAACCAAGGCTCAGAGCGGGTGGGGGTTGCCCATGGCCAAGCAGCTGGTAGACAGCCAAGTCACCATTTGGACCCAGCTCCCAGCTTTATTGTTAGCTGTGGAGCAACAATGAACTGAATGAATTTATTCACCCCACGCCCATCCAGCTGAGCAGAGATGGAAATTGCTCAGGCTCTGGCAAAGGTCTTGCACAGTACACCCCGAATCTATCTTCCAGCTTTCTGGTCCAGCTCCCTTCTGTCTGAAAGCCACCAGTCTGTCTGCAGAACGGGGACACAAAGACAGGGAGATCTCTCTGGGGCCTGGGAGGATTAATCAGCAATTAGTGTGCAAAACACTTTCCAGACAAATGTTAAGTATTATTAGTATTTAAATTTAGTTTCATCTTCCCCTGCAGCCCGAAGACAAAAGGGAACAGATGGCCTTGGCTCCAGGTGGAGAGGGGAGGGCGGGAAGTTTTCAAGGCTCGGGTTTCCAATTAGCCCCTGCTGCCTGCTGTGGGAGCTGCGCAGAGACGCCCTGTGGGGTTGTCCCAAGGCCTTTCTTCAGAGCTAAGTGAAGGTCAGGGGGAAGCACAGCTTGGGGTCTGAATTTCCTTTCCTAATCCCGAGACCACGGCTCCTCTCAGAGCCCCAGGTCAGTGAGACCACCTTGCAGGTGTGGAGAAGGGAGTGAATGAGACCAACGGTGACCCAGCCTTGCCTGCGTGCTTCCTTTCCCCCTGACTCCTTCGGGATACCCAGGTTAGGGTCTAGTTTCTCCTAGAGAGGTTTTCTTGAGAATTGAAACTGCCCTGGGATGTGGCATCTTGCAGCTCTGACCTGAACACAGCTTTGGCTCCACCACTTGTGCCACTGCCTGCACTCTGGGCCTCATGTTCCTTCTCTGTAAAGTGGGTGTGACATCCTTGCTCTGCCGGCCTTGCAGGGCAAAGGATCAGCTGGGACGATGGCTGCTGGAGCTTTATAGACTGGAAGGGGAGGCATGGATTGGGAATGCTGACCACTGTTTTTATCTTGTTTTCTGTGCCAGGACCTCTATCTTTTAGACTGAGGAGCGGGTAGTTGAAGATGGAATGCTATGTACAACCGTTGTGTAACCCACCCTGGCTGAACCCCAATTCTGGGCTTCCCCAGAAAGAGGGCCCCTCTTTCCAGAGGACTTGCAGCTGGTTGGACAAACACCTGGTGAGACTAGCAACATCTCGCCACCCCACTGGAGAACCTGCCTGAGACAATGCCACGCTCCGAGGAGAGCAGGGCTGAGGGGAGCAGGGCTGAGGAGAGCAGGGCTGAGGGGAGCAGGACTGAGGAGAGCAGGGCTGAGGGGTGCAGGGAGCTGGCTCCCCGTGGACTTGATTAAGAGCCTCTTTCCAGCTGCCTGAGTGACCAGGAGCACGAACCAGTGCTGCACCTTATTCTTTTTACTTAAGTCAGTTGAGATTTTATTTTGTATTTATTTATTTATTTATTTATTTTGAGACGCTCTGTCGCCCAGGCTGGAGTGGAGTCACCTGATCTCGGCTCACTTGCAAGCTCCGCCTCCCGGGTTCCGGCTCCCGCCTCAGCCTCTGAGTAGCTGGGACTACAGGCGCCTGCCACAATGTCAGCTACTTTTTTGTATTTTCAGTAGAGACGGGCTTTCACCGTGTTAGCCAGGATGGTCTCGATCTCCTGACCTCGTGATCCACCCGCCTCAGCCTCCCAACGTGCTGGGATTACAGGTATGAGCCATCGCGCCGGGCCTAGTCAGTTGAGATTTTAAAAGCCACTTGCGGCGGGGCGTGGTGGCTCACACCTGTAATCCCCGCACATTGTGAGGCTGAGGTGGATGGATCACTTGAGGTCAGGAATTTGAGACCAGCCTGGCCAACATGGTGAAACCCCGTCTCTACTAAAAATATGAAACAGCTGGATGTGATGATGCACACCTATAATCCCAGGAGGCTGAGGCAGGAGAATCACTTGAACCCGGGATGCAGAGGCTGCAGTGAGCCGAGATCGCACCACTGCACTCCAGCCTAGGGGAGAGAGTGAGACCCTGTCTCAAAAAATAATAAATAAATAAATAAATAAATAAATAAATAAATAAATACCACTTGCAACCGAGACTTCTCTTAATAACTCACTTAAATAATTTGATTCTAACAAAAACTTTGATTTCAGCACTGGGAAGAGCTCAGCCGTCAGCATCTGGAAATCAGGTGCAGATGGTTGGATTCCATTTGCTAATATTTTGTGAGGATTTTTGCATCTGTGTTCATGAGGGATACTGGCTTGTGGTTGTCTTGTCTTTGTCTGGTTTCGGTATCAAGCTCATTTAGCTGACCTCTTAAAATGATTTGGGAAGGTTCCCTCCTATTTTCTAAAAATATTTTGTGTAGAATTGGTATTATTTCTTCCTTAAATGTTTGGTAGAATTTACCAGTGAAGCATGATTCAGACTTTTATGCTATAAATTACTTTTTTAAAAAGGGAGCTGTTTTGCTCCCTATTCCTGTCTTATGCATTGATTGAACTATTTCCCAACATTGTGTTTTCCAACCTTTTTCTTGTTTTGGCTGCTCCAGGCTCCAGTAACTGTAATATGATCTAAACTTATGTGATGGTGTGGCACTTTTTACTTTTTTTTAAAAAAAAATCAACACATTGTTTGCAATCTGTTTAAGAGAAATTAACAAAATACCATGAACTTCAAACATATCTTAAAGTCGATGTTTCCTGCTTGCCATCCAGCCTTAGCTCCTTCTCTTTGCCATGTCCCCATCAACCCTGTGGTCCTGACCCCTGGCCTTTGCCGCTCTCTGGAGCACTCTTCCCCGACCCTGTCCTGGCTTGCTCCACTGGGATTTTGCTTCCACAAAACTTTCGTTTGTTTGTTTGTTTTTTGAGAGGGGGTCTCGCTCTATCACCCAGGCTGGAGTGCAGTGGCACGATCTCAGCTCGCTCCGTCTCCCAGGTTCAAGCGATTCTCCTGCCTCAGCCTCCTGAGTAGCTGGGACTACAGATGGTCACCACCAAGCCCGGCTAATTTTTTGTATTTTTAGTAGAGATGGGGTTTCACCGTGTTAGTCAGGATGGTCTCGATCTCCTGACCTCGTGATCTGCCCTCCTCAGCCTCCCAAAGTGCTGGGATTACAGGCGTGAGCCACCGCACCCAGCTCCATAAAACTTTTCTGCATTTCCCAGGCTGGCCTAGGTTTTGGGTGACTCCCCCTGCTACCCCACCCACTGTGCTTCCTCCCACCCAAGCATGAATTGCATTACGTTGAAGTTGTCCATGTCTGTCTCTTTCCCAGACTGTGAGGTCCTTGAGGGCAGACTCTATGTCTACTTAGTCCATTGTTAGATTCCAGCTCTGAGTGCAGAGCCTGGCACCCAGGCCCTGGATAAACACCTGCTGAGTGAATGGACGTTTCTGGCTATGCACGACCAAGGTCACAGCAATAGTACCTGCCTGTGTCTACACATCTCTGGACCATTTCTGAGCAGTTTTCACATGCAGGGTTTCATTTGAATCTTCACAGTAATTCTGTGCAGTTGGTGTCATTACCCCATTTTATATTTGTGGACACCAAGGCCCAAAGAGACGTAGGAACTTGCCAAGCTACATGAGTGGCAGAGCTGGCATCCAGAGGCAGGCCTTCCTGATTTCAAATCCAGGGATTCCCTGTGCACCTCAGTTACATGCCAAGATGCTGTTGGTTTGGGAAATGTTGTAGGATTTACCCTGAAGCAAAATCTTGCGCTAAAACATCAGCCAGAGAGGATGTTTCAGGGAGGAACGCTAAGCCTGCGGAGGCTGGAGCCATGCATGGAAGCTCAGGGCTCTGCGGGAACCTGGGCCTCCAGGTTAGATGGGTCCCCAGCTCACCAGGAAAGGGGATGTAAGGCAGGAAAACAAGAGGCAGGCAACACAAGGTAGGTAGCAGCCGAGCCCACGGTCTGAGCAAAGTTTTCAAAGAAGGGGCCTGGCTATGGCAGGAAGGGGTGGAGAGAGTCCCCTCAGTCTGGGGACTGACTGATTTTGGCTGTGGAATCAGCCTCCCATCCCCACCCCAGATCCCAACTGCTAAATTCTTCCAAACCATACCTGTCCAAGGGACGTGTCAAACGGTGTTTCTCAAAGAGTCCTGGAGTGAATCTGGGCTTTGGGCTGGGGCCTCTGACCTATGGCATAGCAGGCCTCCCCATTTCCACTTGCCGTGGCTAACTTTACTTCTTCCTCTGGTCTCAGCTTAGATGTCTGCTCCTTCAGGAAGCTTTTCTTGATTCTCCAACTTGGAAATGAGTCCCTTGTGTCCCTTGTATAGCCCCCCTTGCTTCTTTGTATTACAGACTTGAGCACCCTAGAGGCCTTCAGTTGTTCGTGTTTCTTTACCACGAGTTCTTTGGGGCCAGGGACTGTGCTTTCTTTATCTCCACATCCCAAGCAGCCAGCCCTTCTCATCTGCAAAATCAGGGTGGCAATTCCTAATCACAAGGTAGATTATGAAGCCTCAGTAACAAAAGAGATTTCAAAAAAACCCAAAGCTTTGTGGAGGCCATGCAATGCAGATTAATCCCTTTTTCTTTTTCTTTCTTTCTTTTCTCTCTCTCTCTTTTTTTTTTTTTTTTGTCTTGAGACAGAGTTTTGCTCTTGTCACCCAGGCTGGAGTGCAGTGGCGCGATCTCAGCTCACTGCAACATCCGCCTCCTGGGTTCAAGTGATTCTCCTGCCTCAGCCTCCCGAGTAGCTGGGATTACAGGCGCCTGCCACTATACCTAGCTAATTTTTGTAATTTTCATAGAGACAGGGTTTCACCACGTTGGCCAGGCTGGTCTTGAACTCCTGACCTCAGGTGGATCTGCCCACCTCGGCCTCCCAAAGTGCTGGGATCACAGGCATGAGCCACTGCGCCCAGCCTAATCCTTTCTTCTTAGCTCAGGTTAAAGAGGCAAGCAGAGTGTGAAGGGCTTTGTGTACGGTGCCTGCCTGGGTCCTCTCCATGCATGTTCCCTTCTTTTGGTCTGAGCATCAGAGTTTCAGGAAGAGGTGCTTTCCTGGAAGGTACAGACAACTGAGGGGCCCAGTCTTGTCCCCTGAGTTTCCTGCCCTCTCCAATTTTAACCTCAAACCTGCTGGGTTTGGAAGATTCCTTGGAAGGGGAGGTTTGATTCTACTTTCTTTGGCAGACAAGCTCCCTACTACCTTGGGTCCCCAAGCTTGTCTGGCATTTACAAAGGAACATAACTGAAAGCGTCACAGGCCCACTAAGGAGACAATTATAGGCAAAAGAACAGCAGAAACAGCAGTTTCCAACGCCCATGTTTCTGGTTGTGAAGGCAGGCAGCCCAGCCTGGCAGAAAGAACCCACACTCATCACACGAGCTGGTTCAGCTCTCAGCACTGTGTGCAACCTCGGATAAGTCAGGTCATCCCTCTGAGCCTCAACTTTCTTTTCCAGAAATGGGGCCTTCAAGATTTAACTCTCTGTGTTTGCAAGCATGGTGCTCAATGAGCTTTCATGGTCTTCTCCATTCCTCACGGCACTGAGCACAGGGCCAGGCACATAGGAAATGAGGAGCTGTCATTGATTGATGATTAATTACCCCCATCTCCTGCCTTCAGACATGGAGACTATGCTCAAAATTACAGCTTTATCTCCTGTACCACTTTCAGGGCCAGGAACCTTTTTGGTGGCTAGGACATATTTGCTAAAGGAATGAATAAATTCCAGATGGTGGAAATAATAGGAGCACAGACGAGAGACATGGAGGGCAGAGCCAGCAGAGGTCTAGGGTAGACCAGGGAGGAGCTGGACCTCTTTAGAACAAAGTATAAGAAGTGGATAAGTTGCCTTTGCATAACTCATGCCCCCAGCTTAGAAGGCTCTTTCTCTTTCCATGTCTGACATACCTATTTGTCTCTTAAATCCCAACTCAAATGTTGCCCACCTCCTCACTAGCTTTGTTTGACCTTCTCGGCAGAATCAGTTGCCTCTGCCTCTGTGCTGCTTTGGGATTCTGTCCATGCCTCCGTTAGGCATGTTTAATCCCATGTCATAGCTTTTGGTTGACCTTTCTGACCTCCTGCTGAGCTGTGGGTATCTGGAGGGCAGAGGCTATGCCTGGCCTCTCTTGGGATCTCTGCGGGACCAGGGCTGGGCAGCTGGTAGGCTTTGTTTGTGCTTTGCCCCAACAGCAGACTATGGTTTCTTGAACCACAGTCAATGTTCTGCTCAGAGCCCGTAACAGAGACACTTGTGTCAGACACATTTCTCCGCTCAGCAACCAAGTCAAAGCCCAGGGAGAAGACAGGCCCTGTTGGTTTTTACCTGCATCAGGGCAGGAGGGAGCAGCTTCTGGCCTTGGGAATGAAGCCTGAATGGGGCGACTGAGTAGACGGGCTCTAGGAGCCAGGAAGCAAATCTGGGTTCCAGTTCTCGCTGCAGCTGACTGGCCTTGAGCAAGTCCCTTCCCCTCTCTGAGCTATGATTTCCCTTCTATGACTTGAGCAGTGGGGAGAGAAGGGAGGGAGCTGCAGAGAGCGAATGCTCTTCCTACTTCTAAAATTCTGCCCATTTATTTCCAGGGCTTCTGGGAGACTGACAGACACACATAAACACTGATGCATACTCACACCCACACACATGCACACAGGAACAAATAGATTCAGATGTACCCAGACACACACACACACAGAGGCAAACTGACATCAGCACACTGGCTTTCACAGACAGAGACGCGCTTATGCCTAAATGTCACGCCTGCATAGGATATAGAGACACTCAGCTGCCATGAGCACACACGCGCACCCCCAGCCATACTCACAATGGCACTGACACTCACAAGTGTGTGAGCACGAACACATGCACATTTCCTTTGGGCTCTGAGGCCCCTTCCAGTTGGTAGAATTGAGGTTCATTTGGAGCAGACCCACCTGCTTCCCCTGGCAGGTGACATGT
Organism: Rhinopithecus roxellana; assembly: GCF_007565055.1. Lineage (NCBI taxonomy): Eukaryota > Metazoa > Chordata > Mammalia > Primates > Cercopithecidae > Rhinopithecus > Rhinopithecus roxellana. The sequence continues at coordinate 172,190,959 of NC_044551.1, forward strand.
TCCCCGCTCTCCTTCCCAGATCTGGGCTTCCTGGCTGAGCTGTGAGCAGGGTGAACAGCTGCCCCCAGACCACAGGGGTGAGGATCTGGAGGGAGATTCATCTCCCAGGTTACTGCCTGTGGATGCTGCTTTAAAAATAGCTTCCTGCTGTTTCCAGGAAAGCTCTGGGGAGTGAGGACTCCAGAGACTGGATTGTGCTCATCAGTTGCCTGCCTGCAGAGCTACATATGAGGGTCCCTTGAAGAGACCAACAGAGTCCTTGTTAGTGCCCCATGGCCTGTGGCAAAGAGGAAGAGGCTAAGGGTGGCTGGACAGCTGGGGGTGGGGTGCTTCACCCCTAAAACTCCCCCTCCTAGAGGATAGCTGCCTCGCTTCACTCTTCTGTGAGGGAGCATCACGCACCTCTGGGGGCGGGGAAGGAGACAGGCATGATGGTTCATACCTGGGCTCTGCTGCTCCCTGGCTGTGTAACCTTGGGCAAGCTGCTTCATGTCTGAGCATCAGTGATTTCAACTGAAAAATGGGCCTAATCATCTCTTCCTCTCTCATGAGTTGTGAAAATCAGCCACAAAAAGGTCCCATCATTTCCCTCCTGCTGGGCTGTATCCCCCCCGGGGGGCAGGGAACCAGGGCAGCTCTGCAGCAGCAGTGCCCTCCCTGCCTGTCCCTCTGCCCACACTGCCCTTCACGTGCCCTTCCAGCTCTCACTGCCTCTCTTCTGGATCACCTGGCACCACACAGTTCTGCTTTCAGAACCCCAGAGAGCACGGAGGGCCACAGCCACACTGGTGGATGAGAGAGACTGCTAGGCCTTGACCTGTGACCGGCTTCCACCAACAGCAGAGGTTCAGCAGCTCTGATGGTGCAGAAATTAGCTTCAATGAGGACCTGGGAGGGAGGGAAGATCTGGCGGCTGGTGGAGCCCAGTGACAAGTGTGTCATCAGCTTACCCCGTGTCCCTGTGAGTCCTGTGGCCCCGGCTAGGTCTGCATGAGAGTCCTGGGCAGGCACTGCCTGAGTAGTGAGGGTCAGGACCATATCTCTGGCTTTGTGCCTTCCTAACTGTGTGATCTTGGGCACAAGTTAAAGCCTCTCCGTTTCTTCATCTGTGCAGTGGGTCTTCTGCTCTCCACATTACAGGGTCATATCAGGGCAGAAAAGGGGTAGAGGATGCTTTGTGACTCTGTTTAGCCAGAAGTTTTCTTAGATCGATGGAATCCTTAGATAGGAAATGGAGGCTCAGAGAGGGCAAGTGGGGCAAGTGGCTTCTTCAAAAGACCCAGCAGAGGTCCCGGGGAAGGTGGAGCTCGAGGCCCACCTCGTCCCCTCCATCCTTTGGCAAAGAGTGACAGTGGGAACTGGGGTCAGGTGTGGCTCTGGCTGACTGCCCTGGCAAGGGGACCGTTTCTGAGGGAGTGGGGCCTTCTTCCCGAGGTCAGCTTCTGTGCATCCCCTGGAAGGGAGCATAGCTAAGCAGGTGGGCCTGGTCCGGGGCTCTCTCTGCAGCTTATTTACCAGCTGGCTTCAGACAACTGCTGGCCTCACTGAGCTGCAGTTTCCTCCCCAGAAGTTGGGGATGGTGATGCCTGCCTTGCAGGGCTGTTGTAAAACTCAAACGCAAAAAGCCTTAAGGCCGCTTATGGAGAGATCTGTGGGAAAAATGCACTCCTCAGGTCCAAGATCTTGGGATCTGTATCCGCCTCTGTGGCTGCCTTTCACCTGATGTGGTGGGGAGAGGCCTATTCCCAGGGTACTTTGTGGATTGAGGGCCAATAATGGGGACAGGGAGATGGTGAGGTGGGAGAGGCGCAGTCAGGTGTGTTTGGGGGAAGTGCGTCCAGCTGCAGTGGTTGGTTTCCTCCCCCAGACCTCACTTCTCCACCTGTCAGATGGGGGAGGCGTCCCATGGCATGAATCACAGCCTCTCTAGGAACAGAAGGCGCAGACAGAAGCTGCCTCACACCTGTGGGTTTGGTGGGCTGGTTTGCTCAGGCTCTGGAGCCTCGAAATATGCACGGGGCAGAAATTGCCTGAGTGTGCAGAGGCAGGTGTGAATATCTGACAAGAGTAAGGCAAAGTATTTAGAAGAGGAAGAAGCTATGGGTGTTATCTAGGTCACTGAGGCTCAGAGAGGGGCAGTGCCTCACCCAAGGCCACAGAGCAAAATAGTGTTTGAGCCAAAACTCAAATACTGTTCAGCCCATAGTTCAGGAATCTTCTAGTTGGAAGAGGCTGAGGTCATTTGGTCTAACTTCCCACCTAAGAGTCCCTGTTTACGCGCTTCCAGGAATGAGGAGCTCACTAGCTTATACTGCAGTCTATTTGTTTTGCAATAGCTCTGGTCTCTAGATATTTCTCTTTCATGTCGAGCTAAAAATCTATTCCCAATCACTTCTACTCTCTACCTTCTAACATGCATTGCTTCCACATACAGATGCTAGACAATAAAGATCACATGCCCCTGAGTCTTCTTTTGTCCAGATCATCATCTGCAGCTCGCTGTTCCAATAGAATAGTTTCCAGACCCTCACCCTCTTAGTCCATGAAGGGACCACCACGCTTTCTCAGGACCCAGATGCGGATTTCCAGAGAATAAACCATGAAACTCCCAGAGGCTGCCTCAGTGAGGATGCGCAATAATAGATATTAGGTATTTTTTATCCGTGAAGACAAAATTGACTCAGAAGTAAATGGTGAATTTTTAAAGGTCTTTTCAATTCATGATTTTCATGTAAGGCAGTTAATCTAAAAGCAAATAAAATCATCCAGATACCAGAAAAAATATGCAGTGAAGTGTATTTTTTGGAAAGTGAGTCTGACTCTACTAAATTATCCAGGAGTTATACCTAAAACAGACTCCACTGACTGTAAACTCCTTGGGGGCAGAGTCTGGGTCTTTATATCACCCTTGACAGGCAGGGCTGGCCAGGGCACACAGGAGGCAGATGTGTCTATGAATGAATAGTTGCAGTTGTTTTTTTTGTAAACATGCACAAGGTCAAGTGCATCTCCCTGCTGGTTCATCTCTTGGACTTTATTTATTTATTTGAGACCTGAGTCTCACTGTCACTCAGGCTGGAGTGCAGTGGCGTGATCTCAGCTACTGCAACCTCCGCCTCCCGTGTTCAAGCAATTCTCCTGCCTCAGCCTCCCTAGTAGCTGGGATTACAGGCACCCGGCGCCCACCACCACACTCAGTTAATTTTGTATTTTTAGTAGAGACGAGATTTCGCCATATTGGCTACGCTGGTCTCAAACTCCTGACCTCAGGTGATCCAACCGCCCTGGACTTCCAAAGTGCTGGGATTACAGGTGTAAGCGACTGCACCCGGCCATCATCTCTTGGACTTTAAAGGTGTGTTGAAGAGGCCTGGGTGTGAAACCATTATATGGGTGTCAGATGCTGGAAAGAATAGGGGCCACTCTGCATTGCCCTCCACCGCTATAGAAAAGCAATCAAGCAACCATTTCCCTTTATTTTAGAAAGGGTATCCCCATTTCCTCCGGGGGAGCTGCTCCTCCCCGAGTGTCCTTCAGCGTGGTTTAGTACAGGCTGAGGCCTCAGCCTGGTCTCCCACAGGGGGCACATGACCAGGGTTTGGCCAATCAGTGTAGTCCACCCTCTGGCTACAGGGATTGGTGCAGGGAAGGGCATATGACCCCAAAGGGGCCAATGAGACTCAGTTCTGGAACTTTTGATGGGGCTGTTGGAGCCTCCTGTTGCTGCGGCTGCTGAACTATGGGACTGTAAGTCTGGAGCAGCAGAGGCCACCCTGTGAAGACAGCCTGCCTGGACATGAGGCCAGCACAGAGGAAAGCTGAGCCAAGACAGGGAGAGAGAATGAGGTTTGCTCTCCTCATTCGAGCTGCCTGAGCCAACTGTAGGGGAAAGCAGCATCCCTCGAGCTTCTCATTACACACACCAGCACATTCCCCCTTTCGCCGAAGTCACTTTGCGTTGGATTTCGCTCACTTGCAACTGAGTGTGTTGACCAGCTCGAGAATACAAATAGTAAGTTCAGTTTTGAGGGAGTAGGTGATGGGAAGCCCTCCCTGTCCAAGCTTCCTTGGAAGCCTGGGTTGGCCTGGGCATTGGTGGGTCCTCTCTCCCCACCCTGAGCAGGGTAGAGGGGCCAGTAGGAGCCCCAAAGCAAGTGCCATCCTGGGAGATTCCTTTCTTTGTCTCATTCCCACATCCAATCAGCTACCAAATTCAACCCATTCACTCGCCACAAACATCTCTCCAGCCCAGTTCAGGGTCCGTCTGATTCCTGCTGGCCTATCGCTTTTGCTTGGGAACGTCTGCTTCCAGTTTGATTCTCATAGAGATCTTTCTTAAACACTAGTCTCACCCCAGGTATGCTCATGCTGTGGCCATGACCAAAGCCTGGAGTCCTTTTGCACTGGGAATGGAATTCAAGACCTTTGACCATCTGGCCCAGCCCCGTGCTCCTGCCCTACCTTTTGTCCATCCCCTTGTATTCAAACAACCTGGACTCCTCCTTAGAATGTTCTCATGTGGTCCCATCTTCGCATCTGTCTACACTATCTGAAATTCCCCATTTCTTACCAGGCTCAGCTCAAAGGTCCGTCTTCTGCGAAGCTCACCTCATCCATACTATCCTCCCCACTCGGTCAGCAGTGCCCACCCTGGGCTCTTGCAGCGTCCTGCACACACCTTTATCACAGCCCTCTAACTGCGTGGTGCCCCTAGTCAGTGCTCCCATCCTGTCTCCACCAAGCCCTGTGCATCCCTGAGTCTCAGCCCAGCGCACGCTGCTGGCACAAGCTTCTGATCTCAATTCCTGCCCAAGAAATTGCTCAGTGCTCCACCCCAGTTACCAGGTTTCAACCAGGTTTTTTTTTCTTTTCTTTTTTTTTTCACTTATTCATTTAAAACCACTTCCAGGGGAAACCAGAAAGTCAATTACTCCACCTCCACCTGGCCCAGGAGGAGCAACTGTGGCAAGTCCAGCAGTGTCACCCTCTCTAGCTGCTGGGAGCTGAGATTTCCACTCCAGCTTCATTAGGCTGCCTTGGGGAAATCAATGGAGTTTGCAAGAGTGTGATGGGAATGGTCAAGCTGTCTCCCGCCCAGCGATAAAACCAGATGTGGAAGCAGATGGTGGTGACCAGGAGAGCATTCAAGCTACAGGCAGAGACCCTCATCCCACTCTCAACCCTCGTCTTAGAATCACTGAACCAGAGGAAAACAGTCCCTTTAACTGAAAGCAGAGGAAGAACAGGGTGAAGTTTTCCTGAACTACAGCCCAGGAGGTCCCCAGAGACAGGAGCAATCAGATCTCACACTCCGGCTTCTGCCAGCTTGGAAGTTTTTCACTAGAAAAGGAGGGAATAGAGCGAGAGGATGCCATTTCTAAGTATTGTAACCTATTTTCCCTTTCTTTTCTTTCTTTCTTTTTTTTTTTTTTTTTGTTTATTTGTTTGTTTTTGAGACAGAGTCTTGCTCTGTCGCTAGACTGGAGTGCAGTGGTGCGATCTCAGCTCACTGAACCTCTGCCTTCCAGGTTCAAGCAATTCTGTCTCAGCCTCCTGAGTAGCTGGGACTACAGGCTCATGCCACCATGCCCAGCTAATTTTTGTATTTTTAGTAGAGACGGGGTTTACCATGTTGGCCAGGATGGTCTCGATCTCCTGACTTTGTGATCCGCCCATCTTGGCCTCCCAAAGTGCTGGGATTACAGGTGCAAGCCACCATGCCCGATCCAGTTCACCAAGTTAAAGCTTCTCTGTTCCCTAGTTTCTGTGCCCCATTTTCTTTAACCCCGTTTTCTTATCCTCCACCATCACTCAAGGCATTAGATGCTATCCCAGTTCCTCAGAGGAGGGAATGGAGGCTCGGAAGGGTGAGATCATTAGCCAAATTCACACAGCTGGTGAGTGGCAAACAGAAAAGCCAATCTGGTCTGAATGTTCTCCTTGCCTCCGTCCCAGCCAGGCCAGTGAGGTGGAAAGAGTTTCACGGTCGGTTGGACAAACCTGCTGGAATCCTGATTCTTCACTTCCCAGCTGAGTGGATTATGTAAAACCATGGAGCCTCTTTAATGCTCAATTTCTTCCTCTGCGCAACGCGAATGTCAGTCTGAGCCTTCCCAGTTGTTGTGTGAGAACAAGGTGGTAGACCCTTTCTAATGGGTCTGGCACATAGTAGGGGTACAATGAAGGTGCTGGCTTTTATGACTTTTCTTCCTTCCTGCCCTGCTCTTGACCTTCAGGTCCCCTGCTTGGCCTATTTCACTGCCAAGTTCTAGGTCATTTGAAACTGCAGAGGCCAGGCCTCAGCCTTTAGGTCTCACTGATCCCGTGACCTCAGGCAAGTCCATTTGCCTTTCTGGGCCTTGGTTTCCTCCTTTGGGAAATGAGAGAGACTTGGGCAGGATCCCTGGTCCCCAGCCTGGGGTTCTTCTATCTCTGGGGTTAGAAGAAAAGAGGGCATTTTCCGACAGCAAGGTCGGCCTACCTAGCAATATTGCTTGCTATATTTCTTAGCTTTGGGTTGGAATGACATCACCTCACCTCGTGGCTTACCTCTTGCTGATCAAAGCTCTGACTGGCAGTTAAGTGTCTTTGATTAATAAAAAATGGGGAAAATGAATTAATCATGACTTAAATGCAGCATGTTTGGGAAACAGAATCTTTAAAAAGTCAAATCCACTGAAGCCAAGAGGGGAAAAAAAAAGGTGTCCTTGAGGGTGAAAGGTTGGGGACCCCTGGGGTGGATGTCCATAGAGCCCTCCAGTTGTGCACAGAGGACCTGTATGGCTGGCTGGGGGCCTGTGGGTGTTGGGGACAGGAGGATCGGTCCCTTTAAGGATCCTCTCCTCCCCACCAAGCCCCAGGCCTATGCGGAGGAGGACATGCATTATTGAAAGCGCATTTCAATACCTATTCACTCTCCTCCTCCTCCTGTGGGTGGCAATCACAGTTTACATAATCTGTCTCTCTGTCCTCCCAGGCAGCTGCTCCCTTCTGGCTGAGTGGTTTGAGGAGGGGGAGGGAGGGGAGAGGGAGAGACATTAACTCTGTGCTATCACCTCAAGTAGTGGCCAAGCTGCCATAAAATGAAGGAAGGAAAGCAAGCTCTGACATCACACAGCCCTGAGTTCAAGTGTCACTTAGGTACTGTCTGATTTTGGTTCCCCCACTTTGCCCCCACCCCTGCAACCTTGATCCACTACATTATAGTCTCTGTATTAATAGCTCCTAAACCTCTGTTTCCAGCCCAGACCTCTCTCTTGAACTTGGAGTTCATCTATCAACAACTTGAGGGGTAGCTCTGTGTTCACAGGCAGTTCAGGCTAAGCCCATTCCAAACTGATCTCACCAGTTATCTCCGAATCATTCATCCATCCATCTACCTATTTATTCATCCCTTTATCCATTCATTATCCAACCAATCGTCCATCATTCATATGCTCAACCACTCATTCATTCATTCACCTACCCTCATCTATCCTACCATCCATCCATTCACCCATCCAGCTGTCTGTTACCCATCCATCTCACCACTCATCCGTCCATCCATCCATCCATCCATCCATCCATCCATCCATCCACCCATCCCTCCATTCATCCATCATTTACTAAGGGTCTGGCATTTGTCAACCTTGGGTGTACAGCAATAGACAAAACAGGCACTGATTTGTCCTGACAATACTTAAAGTCCTGTGAAGGAGACAGACAAGCAAATAGAATAGTATAATAAACGTGAAAAGTATGATAATAGGGGAAGCATAAGGTGCTGCTAGAGCACAGGTGAAGCAGCCAACACATCCTTAAGGGATTAGAGAAGACTTTCTTTTGAGGAGATAACACCTGAGAGCTAAGAAGGCGTGAGTCTGTTCCTTTCCCTGTGTTCCTTGTCTCCATTGCTCAAGGAGCTTGATTCATAACAACCATTTCCCCTTCTTTTTGTAACTGTGAAAAGGCCCCTCTCTGGGAAGATGTTCCCTTTTTCCACTCATGGTCTTTATGGATTGGGTGGGAGGATCCCATCCATACCAGCTCCGCGTGATAGCGTGGGACCCAGGTCTGGCTATGGGAATGGGTTAGGACTGAGTCCACTGACGTTCAATCACAGAGCTTTGCTGACACCACTGGGATGGGTGCCCGATTTTCACTGGAGTTGCTCAGCTGATAGGAAGGAGATGGCTGTGTTCCCACTCTGCAAAGGAAGGCCTGCCCAACATGGGGGACGGCAGTGGAGAGACGTAGAAAGATAGAGTGTTGCGGTCACCGTCTGAAGCCCTGGGGCCCAGTGTGTCTGACCCAGCAACATGAGACTTTCCCTTTTCCCTTTAGGCCGTCTTCAGTTGGGTTTCTGTCACTTACAGTCTAAAGAGCCTTCGTTAATGGGTAAAGACTCTCATTTATGGTAGGAAGCGTTTCCACATCCTTTGTCTCATGGGTTTATACAATAGCCCTAGGAGGCTGTTTCCAGATGATGAAATGAAGGCTTAGAGAATTGAGCCACGGAGCTGAGACCCTGGTGTGTCAGACATCAAAGTCTACATGGTCTGCCAGGGCACCTTGGAGGTTAGGAAAGAAGGATGCTGGACAGTGGGACTTAGACTTAAGAGAAAAGGATGGAAGGAAAAGGAAATTGAGAACAAAACTCGAAAGTACATCTTGTGGTCTGTGAGGGGACAGGTGGGGCAGAGAAAAAGTACAGATAAAAGAGAGAATGAAGGAGAAGGTGGTGAGATTGGTAAGGAAGTGAGTCAGATCAGAGAACTGTAAAGTGAAAGAAAGATGACATTCAGATTCCCTGCGTTCCAGGCAAATGAGTTGGTCCTTGAGCAACTGTCCACAGGAGAGGCCCAGAGTCAGCCCACGTTTCATTGCATGATCGTGTTTCAAGGTGACTAAAAACATCACCTCCTCGTTGAAGCCCTCAGGAACCCTCCTACTCTGCAGACCTCATCAGTATCTCCTTTATCACTCTGGCCACTTTCAGCCTCCCCATTTCACTTATTTAGGTGCATGACTCATCTCTCTTGCAGGGAAGTCCATGTCTTACTCATCTTTGATTAGACCCAAACTCCTCACCTCATGCCTGCACCCAGTAGGGGCTCGGTGCATTTAAAAATTCATATATTTATTTGAAGGAAATGAGTGTCCAGACAAGAAGTAAATTTAGGGCCAGGCACAGTGGCCCACGCCTGTACTCCCAGTACTTTGGGAGGCCAAGGCAGGCAGATCACTGGAGGTCAGGAATTCCTGACCAGCCTGGCCAACATGGTGAAGCCCCGTGTCTACTAAAAATACAAAAATTAGCTGGGCATGATGGCAGGCACCTGTAATCCCAGCTACTTGGGAGGCTAAGGCAGGAGAATCACTTGAACCCGGGAGGCCAAGGTTGCAATGAGCCGAGATCGCGCTATTGCACTCCAGCCTGGGTGACAAGAGCGAGACTCCACCTCAAGAAAAAAGAAAGAAAGAAAGAAAGAAAGAAAGAAAGAAAGAAAGAAAGAAAGAAAGAAGGAAAGGAAGGAAAGAGGAAAGAGGAAAGAAGGAAAGAAGGAAAGAAGGAAAGAAGGAAAGAAGGAAAGAAAGAAAGAAAGAAAGAAAGAAAGAAAGAAAGAAAGAAAGAAAGAAAGAAAGAAAGAAAGAAAGAAAGAAAGAAAGAAAGAAAGAAATTTAGCAGAAGGCGAGTAACAGGAAGCTGGAGTGGGGAAAAGCGAGATGAGACACAGAGACAGAGAGACTGAGTCGGGAAGGGGGTGAAGGAGCGAGAGAAGGTGGAGGCCCGACCAGGGAGACAGAATGTCCTGATTGCGTAGAGCTGAGGATCTCTGCTGGCCCTGTCTGGGGTTCAGTTGCCCTTGCCCCTGGGGATGGGGAAACCATCAGGAACGGACTCACTTTGCTCAGGATCCAGTAGGATTGGAAGGAAGAAATCCTATAGGGTGGGAGGGGAGAAGTTGGTGGATGGAAGAAGTGTCAGGGGTCAGGAGCAGCCAGGATCTTTTGCCAAATCCTGAGTCCACCCGCAGGAGGTCTGCAGTGTCACGCTTCCCTCCAGGAAGAGCCCAAACCAGAGAAGGACACACCATCCCAGGCAGTGGGCCTGGGAGTTCCTGACTCTGCTCTGGGACTGAGCGGCTGACTGCCCGTCACTCTCTGTTATAGCTTTTTCCATCATCTCCACGGCCCTGAGCATCATCCAAAGTCATCCTGTTTACCACGTCCTGCAACTTGTTTATTGTCTGTTTCTCTCAATGCAGAGGAAACTCCATGAAGGGAGGGAACTAGTGGGCCTCTTGGTGCCTAGCACAGTGCCTGGAGATGCTCATGAAATGCAGCGTGGATGAAGGAGTGGAAGGACAGGGCGGGTAAGACGTTCACACGTGCTGTGTGTGGTAGGGGGTGGGGGTGCTGCTTGGAGGTGGCGTTGATGAAGCACTTTACTAACCGTAGCTCCTAAAATAAAGGCATCTGGGCTCTGAGATGAGAGCCCTTGAGAGGAGGAAGCCCTTCTGGGACTCATTGTGTGGCTGTCAGCCTGAGTGCGGGCAGCTGCGGGGAGACGAGGTCCTGCAGGGAGGGGATGCCGTGCCCGGCCCGCCACACCTGCTCTCAGGCAGTGAGGAACCCGCCAGTGGCCTGTTGTGGCTGCATGAGACTTGAAGAGGCTGACCCCGCTACCCAGAGAGAGGGGGCCTGCGCAGAACTGGGAGCCCCGCTAGTCATAGAAGTGTTGGGGGAAGGAGTGTGTGCCAAGTAAACTAAGGGCTGCATTATGCCAGGAACCCTGCTGGGCACAGCATCAGCTTGCCTCAGTGACTTCTCCCCACAAGGCACAGAGCAAGGGATTATTGAAACAGGTAAAGAGCCTAAGGCTCAGGGAGGTGACGTGACCAGTCCAGGACCACATGGTGGGTGGTGGCAGAGACAAGAGCTAACCAGATTGGCTCCCTTCACATCTCTGGGCCTCCAACACAGTCTCAGGCTGGGGACACTCACCTCCAGATGGCTGCTCACCTCCGTAGGGACTTTTGGTGTGATGCAGAGAGAGGGGGAGGAAGAGGAGGGAATTGGGGAGAGAGATGGATAATTTCCTTCTCTGCAAAATAAGGAGTGAGATAGATGTCCTTGTAGTTGCTTCTTCACCTTCCTTTTGTTCCCTTCTGTTCTATTCCTCCCTGGGCTGCCTGCTTCAGGCTGAGACACCCCAGCTGTCCTCTCAGCACCCTCTGAGAGACCTTGGGCAGGTCCTTCACCTCTCTGCGCCTGGCCATCTCATCTGTGAAATACTCACAACACTTTTGACCTGTGAGTCAAAGGGTGGCTGTGAGGAGTGAAGAAGGCAGAGGAAGCCAATGAAGCCTGGTACCTAAGAGATGCCCCTGGTATCAGCCAGAGGTTCCAGGACACCCACGTCCCAGTCATTCTACTTGGCTGCCGGAGATAGTTTTCTAAAATGAAGGGCGGACTTTGACCCTCCCCTTCCAGGGCCTTGAATAGACACTTTGGGAAAGAGGATGTCCAAATGGATAGGAAGCATATGAAAAGGTGTTTAACCTACTCGTCATTGGGGAAATAAAAATTCCCACGATAACCACTACACATCCACCAGAATGGCTGAAATGGAAAGTGTTGGTGCCAAGTGTTGGTGAGGGTTTTGGAATTCCTGGAACTTCCACCAAGTAGCTACAGTAGGGAATGTAAATTGCTACTATCATTTTGGAAGAAACATTTGACAGTATCTGTTAGAGCTGAACCCACATCTCCTGTGATGCAGCGACTCCACTCCTTGGCATAAACCCCCTGGAAATGTGTACATGTGTTTTTCCAAAGACACGTACAAAAATCTTCATGGCAGTGCTTCTCCCAAGAGTCTAAAGCTGAAAACAACCCAAGTGGCTATCAACACTAGAACTGCATTTTGGTCTAGTCCCACAATGAGATTTACTGGAGCAATGAGAATGAATGACAACCACATGCAACAACTCAAGAGAATCTCCAGTGTTGCTGAGCGGGGTCCAACACTGCATGATTTCATTTATGTGAAGTTCAAAAACAGCCAATGAATCTATGAAATTAGAAGTTAGGGCTGGGTGCTGTGGCTCACACCCGTAATCCCAGCACTTTGGGAGGCTGAGGTGGGCAGATCATGAGGTCAAGAGATCGAGACCATCCTGACAATCAACACAGTGAAACCCCGTCTCTACTAAAAATACAAAAATTAGCTGGGCATGGTGGCGCATGCCTGTAGTACCCAGCTACTCGGGAGGCTGAGGCAGGAGAATCACTCGAACCAGGGAGGTGGAGGTTACAGTGAACTGAGATCGCATCACTGCACTCCAGGCTGGGTGACACAGCGATACTCTGTCTCAAAAAAAAAAAAAAAAAAAAAAAAAAAAAAAAGGAAAAGAAAAGAAAAGAAAAATAAGAAGTTGGGACAGCAGCTCGTTTTTCAGGGAGATGGGGACTGGAAAGGAGAGCAAAGGGAGCTTCTGTGATGCTGGCAAGTTTCTGTGTCTCGAGCTGGGGAAGGTCACATGGGTGTGTTCACTTTGTGAAAACTCATTGAACTGTAAACATATGTTAGGAGCACTTTTTGAACGTAGGTTATAGTTCAGTAATTTTTTTTCCTGAAAAAAGAAAAATGAAAAACAACTCACCCTGCCATGGCTTCCTGCTAGCCTGGGGCGGGGTCTCTGCTCTGTGGCTGTCTGCAAGGCCCTTTGCTGCGCATCAGCCCACCTGTCACCACTCCCTGCTCAAGCACTAGAGAAAGGGGTGGGTTTTCCACACAGCAGGCTGGTTTTCACCTCTGTGCCTTTGCCCATGGTGCCCTTCTAGCTGGCATCCTTTTTCTCCCCACTTTCTGTTTGCCTCCTCATCCTTCCCCCTCCCTAGGGGGCCAACTACCTCCACTCTGAGCTCCCCCAGCCCCCATCGAATTTTCCTTTATCTCAGCAATACTCAAATGGTTTCCATAGTATCATCTACGTGCCTGTCCACTCTCCCAAGATCAAGGCCTGCCACGGCTTCATTTCTTGCCCCTATGCTCAGCCTGGGGCCGGGCAGGGTGGAGAAACAGAATGCTTGCAGAATGAATGAAGGAAACCTTGCTCTTATTTGAGGCTCCTGTTTTCCCCTCTGTGGCTCCCCACACTTAACCCGAGATTGAACCTCCGTCATTGTCCTGTGGCAGTCTTCTGGAGATTTCTCTTCTATGGGACAAATGTCGCCAGTCCTGATCCTGTCTCCCATGTGTGATGGATTTCTCTGTTTCCTTTTGTGAACCAGAAATTGATACACATTACTCTACACCGATCCCCTCACCTCCTTCATCCTCACTGTACTCAGTTCCCCCGCACAACTCCTGAGGGCAAGGCTGTGATTAGTCAGCCAGGTGGGGAAGTGAGCCAGGCACCTTCCCCTCAAACCCTAGTCCACAGGGACATCAGACTCTCTCTTCACAAACATCGTGGGAGTAATTAAAAAATGGAGCAAGATGCTCGGGGTTTGCAGGGGGAGGGGAGCAGTTGGAAGAGCAGTGAGCTTCTTGTCATCAGAGGTATGTAAATAGGAACTGGCTGGCTGCAGTCAGGGGAGGTTGGACTCATTCCCCTGACCCCAATGGAGGAAAAGGAAAAACAATGACATAAATTGAAGTCCTACTGTGCATTAGGTCCATTAGACGCGTAATGTCAGAGACTATGCACAATTGTTCAGCAAGGTAGGTGTTATCCTTGTACCCATTTGACAGATGATAAAACTGAAACTCAGAGAGGTGAAGGGTCTTGCTAGGTAGGAATCTGACTTACTAGGAAAGAGCTGGAATTTGAATCCAGATCTTTCTGGCTTCTAAGCTTCTGCTCTTTCTAGAGCCATCTAAGATCCTGTGATTCCATCCCAGAGAAACATCTGTGGTTGTGATACAGCCTGGATAAAGCATGGCAAGTGTCTTGGAGCCCCCTGGAGTGGGGCCTACTGACTTGCCATTGGCCATGGTCTGGCCAAGGCTGTCAGAGCAGTGAGGGTCCATATCCTTGAGTGCACTGGTGTCTGAGCCCTCCAACAGCTGCAGTCGCTCTTGGGTCACCATGGACACCACGTGAGATGTTGAAGGGACCAGGTGGCGATTTCTTTCTGAACAGTTTGCCCATTGACATTTGACCTCTATTTTTCCAACAGCTTGATTTTCATTTGCTAATGTTTACTGATTGGAAAAATAAGGAAAGGTGGAAAGCTCAGGTTAATGAAATTATCTCCCCACTCTTCTCCCACTTTTTAGGATGTGTTGAGTTAAACATGCAAATTAAGAGATGCTTTCATGCACCAGCCATGAGGCACCTCTGGTTCCCGGTTTGAGCACTGGACCCTGGCTGCCTCTGCGCCACCCATAGTCCAAGTCCTCCTCTTGAACCCCTGGCTCCCCAGCACTGCCAGCGGCAGGTCAGGGCTTGTGTTGCAAGAACATGAACTCAGTGAATTCTTGTGCGCTCTTACCCATCTTTCCAGCCCCTGATGGTGAGATAGGTCATGTGACTAGTTCTGGCCAACGGCCTGTGAAAAGAAACAATCAGTGTCACTTCTGGGCTGAGGTATTAAGAGTGACTGTTGGCTGGCGTGGTGGTTCACATCTGTAATCCTAGCACTTTGGGAGGCTGAGGCGGGCAGATCACAAGGTCAGGAGATCAAGACCATCCTAGCCAACATGGTGAAATCCCTTCTCAACTAAAAATACAAAAATTTGGGCGTGATGGCATGGGCCTTTAATTCCAACTACTTGGGAAGCTGAGGCAGGAGAATCGCATGAACCCCGAAGGCGGAGGTTACAGCGAGCCGAGATTGCACCACTGCACTCTAGCCTGGTGACAGAGTGGGACTATATCTCAAAAAAAAAAAAAAGGGAGGGACTGTGAATTCTCCACTCACTCTCTTCCCCTGCTGCATAATGGTGGAACCAGCCTGGATCCCTGAGTCACCGATTGGAAGGAAACTGCCTGAAGAGCTGCTGGCTCCACAGAAGACATCATGCAAAGGAGAAACAAATCTTTGTTGTCTTAAGTCACAACAAGGTTTCAGGATTAACTTGTTGCCACAGTATAACCTTGACACCTGCAGTCCCTACAGCCCCCTTCCATCAATGCCACAGTCCTTCATGTGTGTCAGGCACGATGCTGGGCATAGATGTCACAAGAGACAGTGGGTCTCCTCAAGGAGCTTACAGTCAAAAAGCAGCAGACAAAAACTAATGAACTTTAGATGGACTCAAAGTAACAGAGGTTCAGTGCTGTGACAAAAGGAAATACAAGGTCTGTGGGGAGTCCAAAGAATGGGTGGCAAGGCAGAGGGAGGGGCAAGTCACAGAAGGCTTCCTGGAGGAAGTGATGTCTCATCTTAGTTGTGGTGGATGAATAAAAGTTAGTCCCCGTGGTCACAAACTGGTGGTACATATTGTTTGGTCAACACAATATTTAATTGTTTTTCTGTTAATTGATAATACTAAAAAATGAGGAGTTTCACATAAAATTTGATTTGGGCCTTCACTTAAATAAATCCGTACAGGTGTAACCATCAACCCTGGGGCCACGTGCCTGTGTGGTAACAGTTGGAGTGGTAACTCCACTCCCTGGAGGGGGCAGCAACTGTCCCCCAAGCTAAGCATGTCTGTTCCCTGTCACAGTTCCTTCATGCATGTGCTCCCCGCCGAGCCTGCTGATGGGAGGTTTGCAGCCCCTGAGTGAGTCAGTTCTCATTAGACATCCTCAGCCTAGCAGATCCTTCTCAGCCCTGGGGCCGAGGATCGGGCTTGCCCAGCACCCTTCCCCTAGGGTCCCCAGCCCATCGGAAGACCCTCACTGCAGCAGCTCACCACTGTACTCAGGTACAGCGGACCACTGGTCCTAGACTGGGATGGTGATGTTGGTCCATGCAGGGTGGGAGAAAGGAAGCCTCAGGGACAGTCCCAGAGAGTGAAGCCTAGGAGACCACAGTGGCTAGTACTCCCTGGGATCCTCCTGGTAGACATTTGCTGGTTTGAGCTGCCCAGAATCCACTCCTCCTCCTTTTGGTGACAGCCCTTTAATTTTCCGTTTGGGAACCACCCCTCCCTCACGTTCAGTCTTGGAAGCAGTCCCATCAAGCCTCCATGCTTTTGGCTGGCCGAGAGGAGGACACGGGCCCCATGCCAGGCCAGCTGTCTCCCTCCTGGGGCTGTGACTCATGAGCCGAGTGATACAAGGAGGAAAAAATACGGCTGTGGCTGATGCATCCCAGAGGGGACCTGGACAAAACTGGCCTCAGGCCCTGCTTCCAGACCCCTTGTGCAGCTTTGGCTCTGGTCCTTTCCTGAGCCCCGTGGCCAGCTTTCCCTTTGGCTCTGGGTACCATCTGATAACCTCAATAACCCCCTTTTCTGTCTGAGTATGACAGAGTTAGTCTCTGTTGCTTGCTATCAGTGTACCCTAACTCACACCCAGCCCCTCTCTAGGGCTGCTGTGAACTGTTTAGGTTCAAATCTGATTCCCTGTACACCAGGCTGACACAGGCTGCCTCTTTCTGTCCCTCAGCTCCTTCCTGCTGCCATGGATAATCCAGGTTGTGATCAACCACTGGATCACAGCCCCTAAATGAGACTCCCTTGTGGATGTAATCAATCTTGCCAGAAACCAGAGGCCTGGGGTCTGTCTCAGATCCACCCTCTGGTGGTAGCCCTGACCTCACTGATTGCTGGCCTGGCTGCTGTCTTGGTCTCTGCATTCCCGGCTCAGGCAGGAGGCTCTGGGCCACCTGCCCAGCAATCTCCCTCCTTCTTAAGATGGGGCCTCCTTTGCCCTCCCCAGGACGAGAACTGCCCCGGAGGTTGTGGTGGGGCCTGGAGACATCCCTGCCTCTGGGCCCAGCATGGGCTCTGGAGCCACGGAACCCCTTGCAACACCTTTGCCAGGTTACTCTTGCCTCAGTCATACACCCGTTCTCTCCATTTTCCTCATGTACATCTTGCATTTACTATTACTCACTCTATACTTAGCAAGAGTAACAGATTCATTTTTTGACCTTTAATACATATATTTGAAAAGAGAACATAAGATCCTTCTCATAAACAGGAATGCAGTATCCTGTTCTGTAAATAGAAGGCCATGGTAAAACACAAATACATGGCAAATAAAACATCGTTATCCACTTCCAGCTAGTTACTGTTGCTGGCTGAAGTCTGAGCCTCTTCCTTGGAAAGGAAATCAAGATGGTTAAGGAGAGGCTAACCTTCAATTGAGACTCTCCCCTTGATGTAATCAACCGAAAACACAGTCACTCTCTCCCAGTGCTATTTAATTTGTGCCTGAATAACTCTTCAAATTGTCTCATGGATCCCTGATGGGCTGTGCCTGCTTTGTGGGAAATGCTACCTCAGCAGTCTCTGACTCCTCTGTGCATCTGTGGACAGCTCCCTGGTCACACTTGACCACTTTTGCCCACCAGGGCTGGATCCATGGCTGCCTGTCTCATGCCCACCCCACACTGTTCCAGGCCAAGTGGGCCTGGGCACCTACTTTGTCCCAGGAAGCTTTTGTTTTGTTTTGTTTTGGTTTTGGAGCATGGTTCTAGGTTCAACCACTCCAGGGAGCTAAAATAAAGAGAAGGATATAAGAACTAACTTTTTGAGCCCTTCTTAAGTGACAGACACTGTGATTGGTGTTTTACATAGATTCTCTCAATTTCCCCCAAATTTCAGTCATTTATGTGCCACCTTCATGATTTCTGCCCTATCACTTACTTAGTATTTCTCTTTAAATTGATTTGCCTTTTTAAAAAGATCACGATTTTATTTTCAAAGGAAATGCTATATTATTTCCATAAATCACAGTTTAGTGTGCTGGTTATATTTTTCTAACATGCATCACTTGCGAGCTATTAAAATAATAAATGTTCATCTGGATACCACCTAAAGTCATCTTGTACAGCATCAATCAATCACATGTGTGCCAGCCTCTGGGAGGTACCAGAGCATCTTAGCTGTGCTCACACAGCCCTGGGAGGGTGGCTCATGGCTGAGAATGTGGAGGCTCGAAGGGACACTTGCCCCAAGTTCCATTGGTGGAAAGGGATGGGGCTGAGATCTGGGCTCAGTCTACCTCCAAAGGCACAGGCTCTTTCAATGAGAGTACTTTCCAAAATGCACTTTTTAAAATCAAAAGAATCCTTTAAAAGTAAAAATATAGGAGGAAATCCAATATATAAAACAGATAAAAGTGAAGCTTTTGTGATTGAAATGGGTTTGGAGGATCCATGGCTTCTTCTTTGAGGCCTTCCCTTCCCTAAACCCATCCTATAATGGGCCCTGAGAACTCTTCTTAGAAGCCCAGGATGCTGAGGAATATTATCTCAAGCCCACATTGCACAACCCCGTCCCTTGGCTCCATTTAGTGCATTTTTTTTTCCATGAGCCAAACTCCTGAGGGGCAGCTTCTGGGTCTATGTTATTTTTTCTGGCTAGGCATCTGTACCTTGGACCTTGGCCACCTTGAAATCTTGAAATTTTCCATTTGCCATCTTGAAATCTTCCACTGGCTTTCTAAACCTTACTCTGACCTGATTATTCACTCAGCAAACACTGATGTCTATAATGTGTACCCAGATTTTTAGGGTGTACAAAGGGGTATGGTAGGAATGGAACGTATTTCCTTTGGTGGGTTCCCAGACCCGTGTGAGAGACAGACACTGGTCAGGTACAGTAAGCGTGTGAGCAGCCTCTGCTCACCTGAAGCTCACTGGTGTTCTCATTCCTATCTCCCTCAGGTGCTGGCTGCATTCTGTGGTGGGCAAGGCCTGGGATGGGGCTGGCCAAGGGGCCCAAGCTGTGCTGGCTGCCCTCTGCATGGTGAGGCTAGAGGTCTTGCTTGATTTCCCAATGTAATTTCTGGGTCATCTTCCCTTCAGCAAACACTGCCTGACATAAGTCTAGAGTTCAAATCACATCTCACTCAGATCCCCAAACCCTCGCTTCCATGGGAGGACCCACTTACAATGCTCCTAGCATCTGTAGTATGAAACTCTGCCTGGCTCCCAGCCTCACCCTGTCTTCTCTCCTCATTGCTGAGTCTAATTGACCTTCCAACCTGGAGGCCATCCTCCCACTGAAGTGGGTACCCCAAAAAGATCCTTCTATGCCAGTAAGAAAGGCATCTATTGCCTTAAACATATGAAAAGGTCCTGGCGGCGTTCTAATAGATTTTAAAGATTCCTAAGGGACATTTAGCCTTGTGGTGCCCCCTGACCAAGCCAAGACTGCTATCCAGCCCTTCAGTGCCGACTATGGCCCTGGTCCTCTCTGAAAGGCCTCCATCTTTGGAACACTCTATAATGTCCCCAGAACATCACCTGTGAAGTCTCCTCTGTGCTATGAGACCAGCCAGGTCTTAGCTAAGTCCAAGTTCCAGGAAGCTTCTCTCTCAGTGGGCCCAAGAGTTGAGTCCGCCAGTAAACTCAGAACAACTCAAGTCAATTCAAGCCAAGTCAACTCAGGTCAACTCACGTCAATGCACCTCATCTTCACTATATGAATATGTGCTGTGGACCTCTCTGCCTATTCCACACCACCCTGAGCCAGGCTCTAGTTGAGAGAAAGGCAGAATCCAGCAATAAAATGACACAATCTTGATTCTCAAAGAGCTTTCTGTTTTAAACCCAGACTCCAGACTCAAACTTTTTCTTGAGCTGAGGAAACCCCTTGCACAAGGGACTGGATAAAGATCCTCCTTTCTGGCCTGGAGACAGGCCAACCAACATCCTAATCCTGAAGTTTGCTTCTCAAGACTTTTCAAACCACCCTTCCTGGGTAGTATGACTTTGTTAACTCAGATTGCAGAGTCAGCTGGCTCCTCCACCTTTAAAATCTGGTTCATATGGGTCCTGAGTCAATCATTCATAATCATTCATTCATTTATTCACAAACCTGCATCGAGCACTTACTATGTGCCATCCACCTTACATATATTATCTCATTTAATCCTCAGCGTAATCAATGTGAATGAAAAACCACTAAGGGGCCAGCTAGACTTCAACTTGGCCCTCATTCCAAAGCCTGTGCTCTTTCCATCTCATCCCACTGCCTCTTAGAACAATTGAATAGAATCTGTAACACAGGGAGAGATCACTGAATGCTTCAACCAACACATTCTATATGGAGGGAAAGAGTGCATTAATGAATATTTTATGTAAGACCAAATCCCACCTGACCAGTTTATTAGAATTCTTTCAGAAGAGAACTATATAGGGAGATAAAGTGAGACTTTAACAAAAAGCCTTTGTCAAGTTTCCATCCCAAAGCCTATTAATAAAATTGATTCATTATAGAATTGGGCAGAGGTGGGTGGTGAGTGGGAGGGAGTCTATTTTTGCATGGATAGGGAACTGGCTTAGAGACAAGAAAGAGAAGGTGGAGATAGATGGGTGCTTTTCCAAATGGGTTTCCCAGGAATTGGTACTGAGTTTGGTCTTATATAACACTCAGTACACACGCATTGAGCACCCAGTGTGTGCAGGTCTTGCACTAAACATGGGGCTGGAGTACCCAAACAAGCCGAAGTCAGCTCTTGTCCTGGAAGAGCCCAAAGGTGCAAGTGCTCAATGACATCTCCAAATTTTGGAAGATGAGAAGCTCCTCAGCAAGAGGAAATGCCAAGACATTGGAGACAAAACTTGAAGAAGGTTTCTGGGAATGTGGAACCCCCAGACAGCAGCCAGAAGGTCTGGGCTTTAGCACCAGCTCTGTCCCCAACTCTCTGTGTGACACTGGGCCAGTCCCTCCTCGCTCTGGGTCTCAGTTTTCTCTCCTATACAATGAAGAAATTGGACAAGATGATCCCCAAGGCTGCAGTGCTCTGGATGGAGGAGAATAACTTACACTAGGAACTGCTTATGAGAAAGTCTTCATTTCCTGTGGCCAAAATGTCCCCTTCTGTCCCTGCCCTGTGAGGAGAGGCCCCCCTCCCACCTCTCATTTGTGAACAGTAAAGACGAGGCAGAGAGCCATGAGGTCTGTGATGCTGCGGCTCAGAGCCCAGCCTGGAATTCCTCAGTGGCATTCTCTGCGAATGACTCAGCATCATAAATAGCTCCCATCTGGATGAGCAACGATATCTATAGCGATCGAGATCTCTATATCCACATACACTCTCTCTGTGCAAATATGTGGCTCACTGTATGCTAAATACGAGGTGGCCTGGAGACGTTCCTCCTCTTAAGAGACTATTTGGTATGAAACTCAAGACTGTTTATTTAAAGAAACAAGTTTACAACTATGCACACTGGATTACTGGTTGTGGGTGGTGGGGAAGAGGCGATGTGGATGAGGGACGCCGGGTGTGATCCGAACTTGGCCAGCCACCTGGAAGAGGAGCTGAGGTTGACTCCTCCACCCGTAAGATGGTTGGGATCCTGGGCTGGGGAGGGGGTGGCAGGGGGGATGTTCAGCTCATCAGTGCAGGAAGCTACGGCTCAGCAGAAAGAGCACAGGATCTGACAGTGACAACAGAGCCAAGTATCAGCCCAGCTGCCTTTCCATTCATCTTGGGCAGTTCATCAGTTCATTCATTCATTCATCAAACATGTACCAAGCACCTACAATGTGCACAGGCCATTGGGATACAGACATGAAAAAACTTGGAAATCAGCCTTAGCTACCTACCAGCTGTGTGTCTTTGGGCAAGTCCTTTCCCTCTCTGAGCTTCAGTTTTCTCACCTGTAACTGGGGATAATAATATCCACCTCAGGTTTTTTGGGGAGCACTGAATAAGGCAATGCACAAGAAAGCGCTTCTCTGTCGTAAATGCCTCTGCAAATGCAAGGTAAACACCATTCCATCACAGTGCCCAACTGATCCATCTCATTCCATCTTAGGACTGTTCTTGGCAATCGCAGAGGGAAGACATGCCCCCTTTATCACAGCTCCAGGGGTGAGGGGATGCCCTGAACACACTATCCAGGACTTTGGTGCTGAGCAGTGCCCTTACCTTTGCTTCCTGGCAGAGCTGGGATGCAGGCGCCTTCAGTCACTGAGCAGAGCAGATGATAGCATGGCAGGGACCACACCTTCCTGGAGGAGGAGAGAAGAGGTTGAGGGCTGAGGAGAGAGCTTCTGGAGGCATTGGCTTGCTGAACAGGCATGGAGCCCAGACCCCAGTGAAGGCATGCCCTCACATCTCTGGAGGCCACCACTGCTGCTCTTGATTCCAGCAGAGGGCTGGGTGGGATGGGGCCCTCCCTGGCATCAGACCCAACTCCTGGCCCATCTCACGCAATCTGACAGTAGTTACCCATCTTGTTCACTGGTGCAGGTAGCACTTGGATCGTACCATCGACTGTATTTTCTTACTTAAATGTGATTTCTGATTCGTATAAAGGGACAGGATTTATCATCAATCATATCTGGTTTTGAATTCCAACTTTGGGGATGTCCTCTCTGAGCCTCAGTGTCCTCATCTGTAAAATGGGATGCCTAATAGTACTGGCCTCATATACTCAGTGCTATATAAGTGCTTGTTATTATTACTGTTGTTAAATAAGATCATGTCTGTGAAGATTTCTTTTTTACACTATAGCTCCTCCAATTTTAATTATCTTCCTCTGCTTGATTCTAGGGGGCATCATGCATTCCGTAAAAGGCAAAGATTGGCTGTTACATGACTTTGTTTCCAGAGCTCTGCCTGGGTCAGGTAGATTGTAGGTGCCAGTCAATAACTGTTGACTGAGCATCATGACAAGCTTGCTAGATTTGGTATCACATATTTAGGATGAGTGAGGTCGATGTTCTATCCTCATCTAATAGATGAGAATACTGATGCGGAGAGGGGGAGATGGTCTGCTTAAGATCACACGGGGGTAGGCCTGGAGCTGGAACTCTTCCCTCTCCAGCTCTTGCTCTCTGCTGCAGCCAGGGCCCCACTTGGAGGGGAACCAAGGCCCCAGCAACTGAAGGGGCTGCAATGTCCTCCCCCCAAGACAACCTGTCGCCTCCTCCCCCAACTCTCTGTTTCCTCTTCTTTTAGTAACCATAGCCCTGCTCTCAGTGGCTCCGAAGAGGATACTATTGTCTCACTTGCAGAGGTGAGGACTAAAGTTGAGAGGCATGAAGGGTTGGCCCAGATCACGGAGACAGTACAGAGTGAATCAGGGCTTTCCACGGGGATCAGCCAACTCCAGGCACGGTTACCTCCTAACACAACCCTCAGACCCCCACTTCCCTCCCCTCCTCCATTGCTAGAATAGGAGCTCCTTGGGGCCGAGTCCGGCTGTCTCCCCAGAGCCTGGCATTTAGCAGGACTTGATAAGTATCTGTTGAGTGAATGAATGAATGAGTGAGTAATTAAGTGGGTGAATGACTCTGCCAGGCCGTGTTCTAAATGCTGGTGACAACAGCAGTGAAAAGGGCAGGCATGATCCCTGCTCTCAGGGAGCTGACAATATTTGAATTTAAAACTAGCAACTGGATCAAAAACAGGGCAGATGTTCCTGTTTCCAGCTTGCTGGAGAGGGAGAAGGGGTGGGCGCCTGTGGGCTGCAGCCTGCTGCCTGCCCAGGGAACGAGCACCTGGGTGCAAATGGCATCTTCCCTGTCCTTAGGTGGGGCCACCTGTGTGCAGGGACAGGAGGCTGGCCTTTAAGAAGGGAAGGAAGGAAAAAGAGGTGGTACAATTCTGTGTTTAACATCTACCTACTGCTCAGTCCCAAACGGCTAGCACGTCATCTGGCACATAGCACGTGCTTAGTAAACTTTTGTTCCATGAATGAAGAGTGGGCAGAGCACATTTTGGGATGACTTAGGTCTAGGAGGCAGGGAGAATCAAGAGTGTTAACTACTAGAATTATTACGACTTAGAATGGAGCGTCACTCCTTACAGAGCCTTTTCACACACTAATCATTCTCCTGGGCAGGAGAGGGGCCCGTTGAGCACACACTTGCTGGTGAGTGCTCTGTGCGTCTGTGCTGGGCGCCGGTGGTGTTGGTGTAAACAAAACAGCAATGCCACCACCTTCAGTATATTTATGTGTGCCAAGCCCTCACAGCCACAATCCTTAACACTCCCATTAGCCTGGCAACACCAGTGTCATAACCCCTACCACACAGAGGATGGCACGGAGGCCCAGAGAGGCCTTGATCTTGCACGGTGGAAACCCGTGAGTAACTAAGTGGGTGAATGACTCTGCCAAGGTCTCTTGTCTCACTCTAGGAGTGAGACATAAAAACTTCATAGCTGAGGCTGGTCGCAGTGGCTCACGCCTGTAATCCCAGCACTCTGGGAGGCCAAGGTGATAGATCGCCTGAGGTGGGGAGTTCGAGACCAACCTGACCAATATGGAGAAACCACATCTCTACTAAAAAAAAAAAAAAAAAAAAAAAAAATTAGCCAGGCATGGTGACACATGCCTGTAATCTCAGCTACTCGGGAGGCTGAGACAGGAGAATCACTTGAACCCGGGAGGCAGAGGTTGTGGTGAGCCAAGATGGTACCATTGCACTCCAGCCTGGGCAACAAGAGCAAAACTCTGTCTCAAAAACAAAAAAACAAAACAAACAAAAAACAAAAAAACAAAAAAAAGTTCACAGCCAAATGGGGACACGAGCAGGAAAGCAGATAGTTAAGCTACAATGTGCCACCCCCACTAACACAGTTTTCTCTAAGGTGCCTCTTTCTTCAGCACTTTAGAGAAGCTGGGAGGGCTTTTCTGAAAAGGTGAGTCTGGAGCTAAGGATTTGCAGAGGCCAAGTGGACAGTGGGGCAGGAAGGGCTTTCCAGGCAGAAGGAACAGCATCTGCAAAGACACGGAGGATGCATGGTCTACTCAAGGAACTGGGAGGAAGGTGGCTTGGCTGGAGCCTCAGGGCCAAAAAAGAGACTGGCAGGTTGTCAGAGCCAGTTTAGAAGGGGGCCTTAAAGGAGCTTAGGCTTCACCTTGAGGGTGATGGGGAGCCATTGCAGGGCTCAGCTCTGCGCTCTCAATCCTTCCGGGCACCTCAGGGGCTCAAGGATGAGAATGGGAGCATGAAGGTGGGGAATCTGGGGTGCTCTTAACAGGCTGTGGACAGGGAGCTGTGCTAAGGCAGCGGCTTGGGGTGGCAAAGATAGGAGGAGTAGGTAGCAGGACTGAGGGCTTGATGAGCTGTGGAGCTGAGGGAGAATGGGACTCAGCCTGCCGGCTTGGGTGTGTGTGTAGTAGTGACATGGGCGTCTGTGGCAGTCAACCCTCTCGTCAGCTGACCCACCCTGTGGAGTTGGAGGTCGTCTCCCAGCCATGAGAAAATCGCTGTGGCAGCTCCTAGTGCCAGTTCCAGCAAAGGCTACCCCTACCACCTGACTGCTTGCAGACCGTGTCCTAGCAACCTCGCAGCCCTCCCCTTGGCAACGTGAGCTCCTCTTCTGACTGCGCTGGAAGGAAAGGTGGGGCTGGGATGCCCCCTGACCACTAGACCCGCCCAGGGGACTTGCCACTTGCAGCCTGCCAGGCTCATCGGGTGGAGGCTGGCCAACCAGGTGAGGGAGGTGGTCTGGACACGGAGAGCCTTGGGAACTGGGTTCTGACCCCAGAGCTGACGCTCTGTGTGAAAGATCTTTGACACGTTTCTTCGCCTCCACAGGTGTCAGTTTTCCCTTCTGTAAAATAAAAAGGGATCGCTGCAGTCTAATGCTGTCTCATCCCATGTTTGATATTTTCCATGCTTATTGCTTGGATTCTCTGTTGCTGACACAGATTTTAGTGTCAGACTCCAGGGATTTAAATCCTAATGGACAAGTCATCTCATCCCTGATTCTAGATTTTTTTTTTTCTCTGAAAAATGGATATATCTCGTGTTTACTCAAAAGGGTTATTAGAGTTGGCTGAAATGGTGTCAATCGAAGTGCTTTACAAATGGCAAAGAAAAATTAAGATGAATGTTACTGATTTCATTTCATCACATGGTCTGTGCTCTATTGAAATTCATTGGCCCACCACCAGCAGCGGCCACAGCAGCAAGAGTTTACTGAACACTTACTATGTGCCAAGCACTGTGCTGAGTGTTTTCCTAATATTACAACAATCATGGGAGCTACCTGTAATTATTATTCCCATTTTACATATGAACAAAATGGAGGGCTCATATGGTTAAGTATAGGAAGAGCTTGGCCTGGGTCCCTGGCTTCAAAACGTGCTGGTTTAAAATGCATGAGGCGTCCACCTCAGGATCTCTTCTTACATCTTAGGTTTTTCCTCTTGTCTGAAGTCAGAATCTAACAGGGTTGGGTAGTCAGGGGAGTAGCACTAACATTTAATGAGCATCTTTTATGTGCCAAGAATCGACCAGGCTTTCAGATTTAAACGTGTGTGTCAATCACCGGGAGGTCTTGTTAAAATGCAAGTTCTGATTCAGTGCCTCTGAGATGCAGCTGAGATCGTGCATTTCTAATAAACTCCCAGCTGATGTTGATGCTGCCGGTCTGTGGACCACACATTGAGTAGCCAGGCACTAGAGGACTTTAACCAGTATCCTACTGAATCCTGGTGACTAAGTTTTATTAGTTCTGGGTTCAAAGATGGGGAAATTGAGGCTTGAGAGGCAATGCACCTTACTAGGCTCCCAAAGCATACAAGGGGTGGGTCTGATCCTACACAGCACCTTAGGGTACAGGCCCAGTATCACCTCCTTGATGTGTGATCCTTTCTCTGGGCTTCTGTCTCCACAGCCAAGGCAGGCAGTGTTCTCTGGGGCCCCTACCGGGAACAGTTTCTTATTTTCAGTTCTCCATGAGCAGACTGGCTCCTGCTACTGGCTCCTAGTGGGAACAGGGCTTGGCCCAGGCAGTGTCCCTGCAGTTGAGCAAATGTCTTAGGGCCAAGATTAGAACCTACTTATGTACAACTCATTTCACCTTCCTCACCCTAATCCCTCCTCTTTTGTATCCTGTCTTTATTTAAAATTTTGATATTTTATTCATCACAGTTTTTTTTGCATTAATTTTTTTAAAATATTGCATACAAAGTTATTTGTCTTAATCAAGTTTTCGGCATCCCCTTAAATTGTGCACCAGAGGCAGGTGCCTTACTGGCCTCACCCCAGTCCTGGTGGCCTTATGTTGTCTCCCTCCCCCTGCATCCTCCCGGCATGAGGATGCTGCCCACAAGGCACTGCAGTGCCCACACGGCTGTCCGCGCCAATGGATTTATTTCCCAGCAGGTGAGTCCTGCAGATGCATCACTTGCACTGCCCCTTGGCTGACCTGCTCTAGAGATGGCAGCAGGGACTGTGGCCTGAAGGAGGGCCCAGGGGATCACTCTGACATGGGCTTCACCCCATCCACCCCTTACTGGCTGAGTGACTGAGGGAAGTGACTTCACCACAATTTAGATCACGCCACCCCTCTGTCTCACAAGGAGACTCCCCCAGCCTTCAAGGCCCTGCCTAACCCCAGCCTCACAGCCTTTCTGCTCTCACCATCTGTGACTCTCCTCCTTGCTCACTTGGTTCCTGCCCTGCAATCTTGTCAGGGTTGTTTTTGCCCTAGGACCTCTGCATGTTCTGTTCCTTCTGCCTCCAGGCTTGTCCCATAGGCAGCTTCTTCTCATTCAGATGCCAGCCCCAATGCCTCTTCCTTGAAGCCTTCCCTGATTTAAATAGCCTCATCCTCCTTGGCACACTCTCTTTTACTTTCTTTCTGGTATTTATATGACTTGGTGAAATGATTTTGTTTACTTGCCTGGTTTTTGTCTCCCCACTAGAAAGTGAGCTCCATAGAGGCATGGCCCTTGTCTTCCTCTTCACTGTCTCTCCAGCTTCTAAAACAGTTATTGGCTCATACAACTGCCCAGTGGGTATTGACGAATCAATGAGCTATTCCTTGGGCTTCAGTTTTCACATTTGGGAAGTGGGATGATAACCCTAACCCACAGTGTTATTTTCATAATTGAAAGCACATTTGGGCCGGGCACGGTGGGTGGCTCACGCCTGTAATTCCAGCTCTTTGGGTCCCAGCAAATGGATTGCCCGAGGTCAGGAGTTCAAGACCAACCTGGCCAACATGGTGAAACCCTGTCTCTACTAAAAATACAAAAATTAGTCTGGTGTGATGTCAGGTGCCTGTAATCCCAGCTACTTGGGAGACTGAGGAAGGAGAATTGCTTGAACCTGGGAGGCGGACATTGCAGTGAGCCAAGATCATGACAGTGCTTTCCAGCCTGGGTGACAAAGCAAGACTCTGTCTCAAAAAAAAAAAAAAAAAAAAAAAGAAAAAAGAAAAGAGAAAGCAAGCAAGCAAGCAAGCAAGCACATTTGTTGAGCATCTGCTATGTGCCTGTCATTGTGCAAAATGACCCAGTGAGCCTTGGTGGTATTATCCCCATTTTACAGATGATGAACTTGAAGCTCAGAGACATGGTGGGATTTGCTTAAGATCTTCCAGCTGGAACAGTCAAGGCTGAGGCTCTCTCCTGTTGGAGAAACACCTGGCCCCATGCCCTGCTCTGCAGAGGTGCTCCTGATGTGAGAGCCAGGGCTGAGCTCCTCGGAGCCTTTTGCCATTTGCTGCTTGAACTGCAAGACCCTACTTGCCCGCCTGGCTGTCGCAGCTTCTGACGAGTCAGAGACAGGAATTCTAATGGCTGGTTTTTGTGGAACACAAAGGCCTGCCTCTTGCAAACGTGGAGATACATTTTCTCTGCATTGGCATTTACCATGCTGAATGTCTGGGGAACAGTTTTCATCTGCCAGGCACTTTACCAAGATTAACTTTTGAACCCTATGCAGCAATGCTTGTTGCAGATTGAGGGGGTGGCAGGGAAAGTGTGGGCAGTGGTGTCTTTGATCACAAGAGAACCTAGGATTTGGAAGGGCTTGAGACCCCATGTCAACACCTCTGGAAGTTTGGTTTATTTTCCTGAGAAGTGGTTTCTCCATTGTCCTGAAAGCACTGAGCTCCTAGACGATTCAAGGTTTCTGATGTTTCCTGGCCCACTTGGCTACCAATTCAGCAATGTAGTCCACAAATATTTTCTGAGAATACCCTAGGCATTATTCTAGACTCTGAGGATGCAATGATGGGACAAAATATATGCTGCTTTTGTCCTCCTACAGATATTAACTCAGTGGAGGAGCCGGAGGACAGACTCCTGCTGGTAACTGGCTGTGTGACTGTGGGTTAGTTCCCTTCCCTCTCTGGGCCTTTGAATTTTATCTTCCTCTCTACTCTGAACCCCCATGCTTAAAAGTCTTTAATAGCTCCCCATTGCTTACAGAACAAGGTGGGCATCTGTGGCCTGGGATTCAAGGCCCCAAGCCGGGCTCTAGTGGACACTTCTTGGCATGTGCTCCTGGCTCGCCCATCTCCATTTTGCTCCGTTTTTATTTAGAATACTCGTACTCATACAGCACTTTCTGAGTGCCAGGAATGTCTGAGTGCTGCACATATTTTAACTTGTTTAACTCTCACAGAAATCCCTTGAAATAAGTCTTTGGACTCTCATCATCTCCACTTTAAGAATGAGGACATCGAGTCACACAGGGGTAAACAACTTGCCTAAACCCATGCAGCTTCTCAATGGCAGGGCTGGGATTTGAAACCAGGCAGCCTAGCTCATGGGCCATGCCCTCCACGGCTACCACACACTGCCCCTTGGTGCACCTGTGCAGCAGCCTTACCACTCTCCTTTCCCAGGTACGATCCCACATCCATTGTGCACCTCCGTGAAGCCTTCCCTGACGCTTCCCAGGCTGACTTAAATCTTCTTGTCTCTGTTCCCACAATGGCAGCCTTTAGCATGGGATACTGTTGTTCTTGCTTATTGTCTCCTCAGTTCAATGTTGACCACCTCCAGGTGGGAGAGTCTGTGTCTCACCCTTCCTGCCTCAGTGCTCAGCCCAGCACCCCCATATCATCCACTCTCCACACAGCAACAGAGGCATTTTTTTAAACACCCAGTTTTTTTTTTTTTTTTTTTTTTTTTTTAACACTCCTCTGCTTAAAGCCATCTGGCTACTATCTATTACATTTAGAATAACAGCTTCAATCCTGACCATGGCCTAGAAGGGCCTGCACGATCCCCTCTCTGCCCTCTCCCTGCCCCTGGCGGCTGCTGCTATCCCCTCACTCACTCCACCTCCCATCTGTCCTCACACAGTCCAGGCTCACATTAGAGCCTCTGCCAGAGCGATTTCCTTTGCCTGGAGTGTGCTGCCCCACGTCGTCACATGACTGACTCTTGTTATTCAGGCCTCAATTTCATGTCACTAGTTCACACAGGCCTTCTCCATCTGTCTGTCTATTTTCACATTTGCTTTTCAATTGTTATCAATGACTGCGCCTACTGTGAGTCTGTGAGCCCCATGAGAACAGAGATTAGCAGTGCCTTGTTCTGCTGTATCACCATCACTTGGAATAGTGCCTGACACAGAATAGCCATTCAATGAGTAAGCGTCTTGAAGGAAGAGGAGATGCTCACCAAGTCACTTTGGGATCTTACATATTGCAGTTCAACTAGGCCCAGGTAATATAATGCATCAAAGTCAGTCTCATCCCAAGCTGATAGCTGGGATAATTTCACAAGCCAGGATGCCCTATCTTGATCACTTTTCTATGTCTGGACTGTAATCACACTCCCAGAGCAAGGCACATTTTTTTTTTTTTTTTTTTTTCCTGGAGATGGAGTCTCACTCTGTTGCCCAGGCTGGAGTGTAGTGGCACGATCTCAGCTCACTGCACTCTCCACCTGCTGGGTTCAAGGGGACTTTTATTGGCTTTTAATGGCTGTTCTCTGCTGACTTCCCTTCACCAAGGATGCTAAGAGCTCCTTGCATGTGCTCTCAATTGTCTACCTAAGACTTGGGGAAACTTGTGAGATACTGCCCTCCCCATTTGATAGGCAGGGGCTTCCCTGCAAAGTGAAATATCTGACTTGCAGAATAAGAGCCCCAGAGCCCAGTCAGGACACACATATCCATTATGGCCATCACATTTCATCAGTAATATCAGTAATGGGGAGACTTTATGTTCCCAAAAGGCACAAGAGCTCTGAGTCCTGCCAGAGCCTGAGCCAAACACTACTCATTTAGCACCTCCAAGGAGCTGAGGTCTGTAACTGAGCAGGGTGTGCAGCCAAATTCAGGGCAAATGGGAAAAGGAAGGCCTCATATGCATCTGGTTAAGGCAAGCAGGGCAGGCAAAAATCCACAGAAATGAGATCTGGGCTTCTGACTGTTCAGCCTTTTGCTAATGAGAACTAAGGGACCAGCTGAGAGGTTAGCACAGCAGCCAGAAAGAAGGTGCCACCAAGATCAAGTTACTTAGAAAGTATATGGAAGGGGCTGGGTGGGGTGGTTCATGCCTTCAATCCCAGCTGCATTTGGGGAGGTGAGGCAAGAGGATAATTTGAGCCCAGGAGTTTGAGACCAGCCTGGACAACATAGTGAGACTCCATTTCTACAAAAAAAAAGAAAGAAAGAAAAAAACTTAAAAAAAATAGCTGGGCATGGTGGTGCATGCCTGTAGTCCAAGCTACTTGGGAGGCTGAGGAGGGAGGACCCCTTAAGCTCAGGAGTTCGAGGATGCAGTAAGCTGTGATTACACTAGATAGATAGATAGATAGATAGATAGATAGATAGATAGATACACACACACACACACACATATATATATATATACAGAGAGAGAGAGAGAGAGAGAGAGAGAGAAAGAGAGAGAAGGGAAACTTGCAAAGGGATCTCAAAGATAAAGACCAACTGTCATACATTGCCATCTTCTTGAGAACAAAGAAGGCTATTTTTTGTTCCCCTTCCTTTTTCCTCTTCCAGCCTCTTTGAGCTAGATAAGAAAATGGCATCCTAAATTTATGAGTTCATAGATCTTGGTTCTGGTCTCTACACCATGGAACTTTGGGTCAATTTCTCCCCATTTTTTACCCCTCTTTTCCTCATTTGTAAAATGTGGCTGTTGGGCCCAGTGATTTCCAAATCAATTATTTCCATAATGTTAAGCTTTCTAGCCTTAGGAGCTCATGATTCAGATTACTTTGAAAGGGAAGCTCTTGCTTTTTCTCTATGGGGTTTGATTTGTCTTTAGTTATTGGTCTAATGCCCAGTGTAGGTAGAGGACATGAACAATTCTGGCATGGTCAAACCTGTTGAGGGTTGATGTATCCCTTGTTTATTTCTCAAACAGTTTCTTTTAATGCATGTGGCTCATCACTACAGTGTGGCTTCTCAAGACATCCTGCAAAGGACAGAAATGTTCAGAATGGGTTGAGGAGGGAAGGTCATGATTTGAGTTAGTGACTTCCAAGGTGGTCCAGTATCTGAATGGCAGAAGTTGTACGGATGTTAAAATCTCTCTGCATGAAATGATGTGATGTCTTGGGTTTGCTTCCAAATAAGTCAGTGTGAGTGTGTGCGCATGTGATGAGAGTGGATGTGGGTGTGTGTGATGAGAGTGGGTGTGGGTATAAATGAAACAAAATTGGCCAACTGTTGAAGCTGAATGATGGGTATGTGGGGGGTTATTATACTATTCTTTCTATTTTTCTAAATATGTTTGAAGTATTCCATCATAAAAGGCTCTTTGGAGACTGGCTCCAGTCCTTCTCTCTACTCTCATCTTTCAGTCCATATCCCAAGGACCCTCTGGCACAGTGACATTTCCTTGGTGACTGGGACTTCACATCTCTTGGGCTTGACACACAGCTCTCTCTGCCTGGGGTCCTTTCCCTCGTCTTTCCTTACAGTTCCTGACTCCTGCTTCTGAGATCCCACCAGCCCAGTGCCTTGATACTTATCATAACATGTTGCAACTGTTTGTTTTCTTTCCTGGCCTGTGACCTCCTCAAGCTACTTCTCTGCCTCCCCAGTGCACAGCCAGTGCCTGGTATGTAATAAGTCCCCAGTACAAGTTTACAGAAAGGATAATAGCAGTCATGGGATCTACCGTTTTTTGAGCATTTACTATGCGCCACTAAGCTCATTACATGGCTCTTTCATTAAATTATCATCCAAGTGGGTACTATTAATCGTCTCATTCCTCTTTAATTGCTGAAGATAGTCTCAGAAGGTCACTTGCCCAAGGTCACATGCTAGTAAGTAAACCACTCTGCTATTCTCCTTGCATCTGGGATTTTAAAAGACTTCTCCATGAATGTTATGCAACAGGACCAGGAGTTAGAGAGCCCGGGTTTTAGGCCCAGCTTTGCTACTAAATTGCTGAGTGACCTTGGGCGAATCACCCCTGCCCCCTAGGCCTTGTCTTCCGCGGAGACAATCAGTCATCTAGAGTGTCACGTGATCCGAGGGCCCTCCCAGCCTCAGCTCTCAGAGAAAAGGTTTCTCTTCCTCGTATGCTTTCCTGCCGCGGAACTGGCTTCCCTGTTTGGGGACCTCCCGGCTTCACAGACGCCCTCAACCTTTTTTCCTTGCTAATTGCAACCTCCCAGGCTTAAGCCGAGTTCGCAACCTGCTGTCTGGGTCGCCCCCTCCCCACTGCCTTCTCTGCGGTCTGGGATTTCTCTGGAGGTGGGGGCGGAACCCAGGGCGTGAGGGAGAGAGGGAGCCTGGAGCTGTCCCGTTCGTGAGGCTTCCCCGCGGCTTCTCAGCCCCCTCCCCCTACGGAAACTCAGCCTCACACTTTCTAGGGATGTTCCGGGGACAGCCGGAGTCAGTGATTGCAGCTGCCAGCCGCGGGCTTCTGTGCTGGGCTCTTGGAAGTCCGCGGTTCTGAGCTAGGATAGGGGTGGGAGTCTGGAGGGAAGAAGGGGCGGCGCACTCCTTCCTCCCCGCCGAGACCTCAGCCTAGGCCCAGCCCGCCCAGCGGAGCCGGGACCCTTCTGTGCCTGTGTCCCCTCCACCCTCTTGCCCACTCTTAGCTGGGCCCCGCCATTGCACGGCCAGGCCTCGGCGGACGGCAGACCCAAGCCGGAGACGCGCGGCTGTGCTAGGCCCCCGCCCAGCTCGCCGGTGACACCGCTCTGGGAGAAGCTGAAATCCCCCGATCGATGCAGCCTCACGCCACCCCTAGGCGCGCGGGGGGCCCCAGACCCGCGGCTTTGTTCGCGGTTCTCTGTGCAGCAGGAGAGAGCTGTCCGCCGCTGCGGTGCGGGCGCGGGGAGCGGCGCGCGGGGGCGAGGGACTGTCCTTAGCAGCCGCGCGGAACCCGGGCGGAGGGTGCAGAGGAGCCTGCCCGGCCGCCGCTGTCCGCTGCTGCAGTGCTGACCCGGGAGGGACCCCGCGCGGCGCGGGAGTGTCCCCGAGGTGGTGCTGGAGCGAGAAGCCCGAGGCGCCCTCTGCTTTGCCCCGGAAGAGCCGCCGGCGGCTGAGAGCTCTAGGGAGGGGGAGAGGCCGGAGGAAGCCGCCTTCAGGAAGCTCTCGAGCGCGGGGCCTGTGGCCGGGGTCTCTCCGCCAACCGCTCCCGCGGAGGAGGGCGGCTCAGCCACAGGGAGCAAGCGCGCGTTCTACGAACCTGTTGGAGGTTGCAGCTCCTCCGCGGCCGACCAGGGCGCCCGGGACCGAGGTTCTGGCGCGTTTCTCCCTCCCCCTCTTCCTTGACTCCTCCGCCGAGGAGCTCCCTCCTGCCTGGGCTAGCACACGTGCACGCGGGGGGCGCCGAGCCCCGTTTCTGTCCGCCCCGAATGTCTGCCGAGCTGCAGGGCACAGAGCCCAGAGGCCTCCCCCCAAGGGCAGACCCGCTCCCGGGGAGACCCAAGCTTCCCGAGAAAGGAGGCGGGGGCTGGCGGCGGAGACGAGAGAGGGCGCCAGCAGAGGTGGCCGTGAAATCAAGGAGACATGGGCGAGTTCCCACACAGGCAGTGCTCCCCTGAAGTTCGAGGACTTAGGGGTCTGCCACTAGGGCATCCTGATTTTGAAATCTCTCTCCATTTCTGTGACCAATAACCAAATGCAGGTCTACCTACCTGCCCTGTTGCAAACTCCACTCTCTGGCCTGACTGCCGGCAGTACCTCATTCCAGGCTGTCTTTTACCATGTCCCAGAGAAAGCTTTCTAAACTAACTTTTTGACGGGATCCTTCACTACTAGCAAGACAAGCTATGTGCCCATCATGACAGAGGACCACTTATTCTGAACAGGCTTACCCCAGTGCCTTAGCACCTGCCCTTCCCTTTGGCTGAGACTTTCTCCCTTCCTTACTACTTATGCTTTATCTGCAGGTGAAGGCATCCTCATTTTACATGCAAATTTACCTGGCCCCTAAGGCACAGTCAGTCACTGCCTCCTCTAGGATCCCTCAGCCTTTACATCCCTCCACTAGGCTTCTCATCACATTGTGTTACTCATGCACCTCTATCCTCAGTTGCCAGGCTAATAAAAACTGGTTCCATATTTTATGTTTCTCTGTATCTTCATCTCCTAGCCTGGTGACTGGCACACAATAGAGGTTGAGTTATATCTGCTGAATGAATGTACACATGAGAAGCAGAGGTCAAAATAACTTCCTTTTCTTCATGTGATTGCTCATTCGATTTCTTTCTTTTCTTTCTTTCTTTCTTTTCTTTTTTCTTTTCTTTTTTTTTCTTTTTTTTTTTTTTTTTTGAGACAGAGTCTCTCTCTGTCTCCCAGGCTGGAGTGCAGTGGCGCGATCTCGGCTCACTGCAAGCTCCGCCTCCGGGGTTCACGCCATTCTCCTGCCTCAGCCTCCCAAGTAGCTGGGGCTACAGGCGCCGGCCACCACACCGGCTAATTTTTTATATTTTTAGTAGGGATAAGGTTTCACCATGTTAGCCAGGATGGTCTCGATCTCCTGACCTCGTGATCCGCCTGCCTTGGCCTCCCAAAGTGCTGGGATTACAGGATGAGCCACCGTGCCCGGTCTGATTTCTATTTTGTAAATCACAGCCTTCGAGGCTCCATATACAGCATCCATGTCCAACCCTCCTGCCTCATGACCCACTCTCCCTTGTCTCAGTAATTCCTCCTACAATGGCCTCCATTTTGTATCAAGGTGTTTTTAAAGGTTTGTTTGTTTGTTTGTTTGTTTGTTTAATTTTATTTGCTGTTTTCTTTGCTTGGGATCCTCATCATCTCGATCTTTATGTGGCTGAATACTTGTTATTTGAATTTCAGTTCAAATGTCACCTTGTCAAAGAGGACTTCCCTGGCCACCTACCTAATGCTTCCTCCCCCAATCACTCTATAACATTACCTGTTGCATTTCTTTTGTTGTTGTTGTTAGTACTTATTACTCTCCGAAATTATTTTATTTATATGCTTACCTGTGTATCGTTCACTTTCCCTCAACCAGAGTTCAAACTCAACCAGAGCAAGGATCCTGTCTGTCAAGCTCACTGCAGTGTTTTCAGTGGTTAGCATTCTGAGAAGAACTGAACTTATACCAATGCATCAATAGTCCCTTTCTCCTTGGAAAGGCTTGAGCTACTTTGCAGGTCATTGTAAAGTCTTCTATTAGGCAAAAATCATCTACGAATGTTTAAGGAAAGAGGATCACACTGATACTCCATGAGATAGGGAAAGAGAGAAAGGAGAGAGCCCCTTTACATAGATATGTGGCTATAAAGTGACAGACCTGGACCATAGTCCCTTTTCACCCCAGATAGTAGAAGCATAGCAATTCACTCCTACACACCATTTAAAGTAATTTCAAATTCAAAATCTCACTTGATATTTCTGACAACCTTATCTGGATTAGCATTATTCTTCCCATTTTATGCCAAATCAACTGAGGCCAAAAGAGGCAAACTGACTTGTACAAGGTCACACAGCTTCTAAATACTGACACTGATCTAGAACTATGACATAGCTTCTGAATTTCCTGGTAGTAGGAGACCCAAGCACATACATGTTGGATTATAATACAATTTGATAATTGCCCAGCAGTGATTCTCAACCTGGAGAGGCGTGGCGTAGGGTGGGGAAGAACTGGATAGGCTGTCAAAATCAGAATAAAACAGGAACTCTTTTCAATAATGATAATTTGTTGAGCGCTTTCCAGGTGTCAGGTACTGTACTGTTTTATGTACTTTGTCTCAACTAGTCATTTTTTTCTTATTCCTATCCCCTTTTCACAGAGGAAACTGTCTTAGGGAAGTTAAGTAACATGGCCAATGTCATGGAGCTGGTAAACAACTGAGCTGGGGCTTAACCTGAGTTTTTTTGACTCGAAGCCTGAGCTCTTAACCATTATGCACCCCAGACCTATTGAATCTGAACTTCTGGTGAGCAGTATGGGCCTGGGATTTGAAGATGATTTTAGGTCATTCTGATATATCTTTGCCTTTACTGAGAAATGCTCATGGAAGGGATGAAGACTGCCTGTTAGAAGGAGTTATGGGAGGGTGAAATTGGACCTTAAAGGATTAAGTGGGGGTTTTACAGGCAGACAAAAGGAGGAGAATATGTCAGATAGAGGAAATAGAATATTTAAGAGCCTTGGGGTGTGAAAATGAAGGGACTGCTATAGGTTCAGTATGGATGGCTATAAAGCTGATGTAGGGAATAGGGGATGAGAAATTAGGCAGGAATTGGTTTGGACTTGGCTGCAATGCCTCTATTCCATAGGCAGCAGAGAACTGTTGAACAACTGCTTTAACAACTGCCATCACCACCTGATCACCCCCACAGCAACAGCATTAAATCAATACTTTACAATTTGCAAAGTGCTTTAATAGTGAGCCATCCCTGTGAGCTTGTTCTTATTGTCCATAGAACCTAGTAGATAACCTGAGACAGTGTAGGTGCTCAGTATTTGTTGAACAGGAACAGTTGGACACAGGTGGGAATCTAGCTTAAAGGCTGCTGCAATAATTCAAAGGGATGAGAAGTATCACTTAATCCAGGAGTGCACAACTCTGGACTATGGACTCTGGAAAGTTGAAGTGTATTGCCCCTTATCTCCAAGCACTTCGGGGAGGCTGGAATTTAGCTCTCAAAAATGGTTGCTGAATAATTATAACAATTTTCCTTTCCCATGTACAGAAAAGCATATTAGCACCTAGACAGCCAATGCCCAGCTAAGCCAGGATTTCCTCTGTCGTATATATGCAGTTTATGTCTTTTGGCTCCTGGATTTTGGCCCTAATGGACTTTATTATGTGGCAATAACATTATATGCCATCATTTGTTTCCTTGATTTAAAGGGCAATCACCATGCTAATG
Source organism: Rhinopithecus roxellana (assembly GCF_007565055.1). Taxonomy (NCBI): domain Eukaryota; kingdom Metazoa; phylum Chordata; class Mammalia; order Primates; family Cercopithecidae; genus Rhinopithecus; species Rhinopithecus roxellana. The sequence continues at coordinate 172,229,072 of NC_044551.1, forward strand.
AAACAGTCTTGGCGCAAGAATTAAAATCTACCTTCTGTCTCTTCATCCCTCGGGCAAGTCCACACAGACCCTGATAATGGCTAACTTACAGAGGGCTGAATTGTATCAGGGACCCGTTAAAGCCCTTGAAACATATTAACCCAATGAGGTAGGTATGACCGTCATCCTCACTTCACAGACGAGTAAGAAAGAAGTCAAGAGATTTGTACTCTGAAGAGGTCAAGATTGTACTCTGACAGAGGCAACCTTCAATACCCAGCTGCTTAATTTGAAAGGCTGGGCTGGGCGTAGTGGCTCATCACTTGTAATCCCAGCACTTTGGGAGGCCAAGGCAGGCTGAGGTCAGGAGTTCAAGACAAGCCTGGCTAACATGGTGAAACCCCGTCTCTACTAAAAATACAAAAATTAGCCGGATGTGGTGCACGCCTGTAGTCCCAGCTACTGGGAAGGTTGAGACAGGATAATAGCTTGAACCCTGGAGAAGGAGGTTGCAGTGAGCCGAGAACATGCCACTGTATTCTAGCCTGTGTGACAGAGTAAGACTCTGTCAAAAAAAAAAAAGAAAAAAAATCTCCAGGCTCCAACACTACAGCTAAATGCCTCTAAGGTAAAATATTTTCATTCTGTTTCCTGCCAGACCTGTTCAACCCTGGACAAAATAATTTCATTTCTGCAAGCCTCAGTTTCCTCTTCTGTACAGTGGGGATCAAAATACCTATCAAGGAATGTTGCTAGAGGAAATAAATAAAGGAATGTATGAACACTTCCAAATGATGCTACTTCCTCTCCTGATCTTCCTCATTTGGAACAGTCGCTGCACTGTATGCCCAGCTGCTGGGGTCATAAACCCAGAGTCCACGGCTGAATTATTCCTTTTCCTTCACATCCAATCCATCAACAAGTCATTTAGGTTCTTTTACCAAAACATATCCTAAATTAGTCCACTTCTCTCCTTCCCCACCACATCCCCTGTAGTTCTCTTCACCATCATTTCCTGACTGGACCACTACAACATCCTCTTACCTGGTCTTGCTGGTTCCTTTCTTGCTCCCCCAAATAATTTGTAAAATATATATCCCATACAGAAAAGAACACAAATTGTGTGAACATCTTGATTATCACAAAGTGAGCACAACTGTGTAACCAACACCCAGATAATGAAACAGAACATGATAGCCCCCAATTTGATATCCCTGTTATCCCCTCTCAAAGGAAAGCAAAGCACGATTCTGACTTCTGACCCTATAATTTCACCAATTTTTAAACTTCATAAAATGAAACTCTACAGGCAGGGTATGGTGTCTCACGCCTGTAATCCCAGCATTTTGGGAGGCTGAGGCAGGCGGATTGCCTGAGGTCAGGGGTTCGAGACCAGCCTGGCTAACATGGTGAAACCCCGTCTCTACTAAAACTACAAAAAAAATTAGCCGGGCATGGTGGCGCACACCTGTAGTCCCAGCTACTCAGGAGCCTGAGGCAGGAAAATCATTTCAACCCCGGAGGCGGAGGTTGCAGTGAGCCGAGATCGTGCCATTGCACTCCAGCCTACATGACAGAGTGAGACTTTGTTTCAAAAAACAAACAAACAAACAACAACAACAAACCAACTAGACAATACATACGCTTTTGAATTTTGATTTTTTCTTTTGCTCAATATTAGGTTTTTGAGATTCATCCATGTTGTTGTCTGTGTCAGCAATGTTATTTTTCATGCTGTGTAGTATTTCAGTATGTGAATACACCTCAGTTTGTTGATGGAGTTTTTCATTGTTTCCAAGCTTTGTGTAAATCTTTTGATACATACATGCAGGTGTTTTGGTCAGTTATTTTTCCAGAAGTGGAATTTCTGGATAAGGTATGCAAATACTTAGCTTTAGCGGATACTCCCAAACAGTTCCCGAAAGTGGGGATATCAATTTTTGTTTTGTTTTGTTTTGTTTTTCTTTTTTTGAGATAGAGTCTTGCCCTGTCACCCAGGCTGCAGTGCAGTGGCATAATCTTGGCTCACTCCAACCTCCACCTCCCAGGTTCAAGTGATTCTTGTGCTTCAGCCTCCTGAATAGCTGGGATTACAGGCATGCACTACCATTCCTGGCTAATTTTTTTGTATTTTTAGTAGAGACAGGATTTCACCATGTTGCCCAGGCTGGTCTTGAACTCCTGAGCTCAGGCAATTTGCCTGTCTTGGCCTCCCAAACTGCTAGGATTACAGGTGTGAGCCACCACACTCAGCCAAGGGATACCAGTTTTAATCCTGTATGTTGTGTATGAGAATTCTAGTTGCTCCATCTCCTCACCAACACTTGGTATTGTCAGTCTGTTTTTAATTTTAGACAATCTATGATATTTAGTGGTTTTAATTTTAATTTACCTCATGACTAATAAAGTGATTTTCCATGTTTAATGATTATTTGAAAACTTTCTTTTGTAAAGTACCTGTTGATGACTTTTGTCAACTTTTCTATTGTGATGTTTTTTCTTGATTAATATGACTTTTATATCTATTCTGGAGAGGGATCCTTTGAGATTATATATATTGTAAATATCTTCTCCCATCAGGTGGTTTGCTACTTTCCCTCTGTTGGTGGTGTCTTTTGATAACCAAAAGTTGCTAATTTATTAAAGTTCAGGTTATCTACTTGTAAAGCACTTTTCGTGTTCTGTTTAATTTTTGCCTACCCGAGATTATGAAAATATTCTCTTTGTTATCTTATAGAATCTTTATTGTTTTACTTTTTATATTTATATTTATAGTCCACATCAAATTTACTTTAGTATATGGTGTAAAGTATTGGTTATGATTTTTTTTTTTTACCCATATCATTATCCTATTGATACAGCACCATTTATTGAAAGAAAGACTATTATTTCCCTTTTCCGCTCTGGGTACTACCTTTGTTATAAATCAAGTACCCACATGTTTTAGTCCATTTTGTGTTGCTGTAACAGAATATCCGAGGCTGGGTAATTTATGGAGAAAAGTGACTTACTTGGCCCACAATTCTGGTGGATGAAAAGTCCAGGCTTGGGCAGCTGCCTCTGGTGAGGACCTCATGCTGCTTCAATTCATGGCATAAAGTGGAAGGAGAGTGGGCACTGCAAAGAGGTCATATGGTAACAGAGGTGATGAGAGAGTGAAACCAAGGAAGCCAGACTCTTTTTAACAACCCACCTTCTAGGGGAACTAATCCATTCCTATGAGAGCAGGAACCCACTCTCCCTGTGGGAGGACATTAATCTATTCATGAGGGATCCTCCCCCATGACCCAAACACTTCCCACTAGGCCCCCATTGGGGATCAAATTTTATCCTGAGTTTTGGCAGGGACAAAGCACATCCAAACAATTAGCACCATATTTGTGTGGGTCCAATGTTGCTTGTATGAACCAGATCAAATTACCAGCCTCTTGCTAAAAATTTCTTTTCTTTTTTTTTTTTGAAACAGAGTCTTGCTCTGTCGCCCAGGCTGGAGTGCAGCGGCAATCTCGGCTCACTGCAAGCTCCACCTTCCAGGTTCATGCCATTCTCCTGCCTCAGCCTCCCCAGCAGCTGGGACTACAGGCGCACGCCACCACGCCTGACTAATTTTTGTATTTTTAGTAGAGACGGGGTTTCACCGTGTTAGCCAAGATGGTCTCGATCTCCTGACCTTGTGATCCACCCGCCTAGGCCTCCCAAAGTCCTGGGAATACAGGCGTGAGCTACCGCACCGGGCCGCTAAAAATTTCTAATGGTATTTTTCCTGCTGAACTTAGAATGAAATCCAAACTTTATGCAATGGCCTTCAAGGTTTTGCATAATTTGGTGCCACCTGGTTTTTTGATTTTATTATTCCATCAGTTACTCTGATGCTCACGCCACACTAGCTGCAGTTGCTTTGTGTACCTTGAACACATACCTTTCATTCTCGGCTTTGGGCCTTAGCTCCTTCCAAGAGCGCCTATTCTTCAATATTCAGGCCTTTGTGTCAATGTTTATTTCTCAGAGAAAGTTGAACTGCTTGCTTTCTCTAAAATAGCCTCTTCTTGCCCCAAGTTGCACTGTATGATTACCTTGTTTTATTTTTGATAACACACGCTACTCCTTGAAACATCTTATTTATGGTTATTTGCTGTTTCTTTCACTAGAATGTAGTGCCCATGAGAGCAAAGACCATATTCGTTTTGTTTATCTCTGAACCCATAGCTAAAATGCTATGATAAGGACGTTGGGTCTTAGTCATTTTGTGTTGCTACAACAAAATACCCGAGACTGAGTAACTTATATATATAAAGAACAGAAGTTTATTTTCTCATAGTTTTGGAGGCTGGGAAGTGCAAGATCAAGGCACCAGCATCTGGTGAGGGCCTCCTTGCTGTGCCCTCACAGGGCAGAAGGTGGAAAGACAAAAGGGATGAATTCTGGTCTCACATGGCAGAAGAGCGGAAGAGAGAGCGCTCACTCCCCCAAGCCCTTTTTATAGTGGCTTTAATCTGTTCACGAGGCAAGGCCTCACGACCTAAAAACCCTCCCCAAAGACCCTGCCTCCCGGTGCTATTGCACTGGGGATTAAATTTCCAGCACGTGTATTTTGAGGACACATACAGACCATAGCACCCACAGTGCTGGCAAAAGTAGTCAATGCATGTTTGTTGAATCAGTGAGAATGACACTTTTTCCACTCTAATTTCCATGTCATGTAGCTCTAGTGTCAATGCAATAAACAGCATCTCAAAAATGCTAGCATTGTACGACACACAACCGGGTAGGTAGACAATTTCCAACATCATCAGTTTTGCACCTGACTTATTTTCCTATTGTTATTGATATTCATAAATCCCAGTTGTTATAATTTCAGCAAATCAATTTATATTAATTTTTTGAGGTGAAAAGAAGGAAAACTGATACTTCTTAAATGTTTATTATATCTCATCCAATCCTCAAAACAGCCATATGAAAGAAGGCGTTATCACCCCCAGTTAGCAGATGAAGAAATGACGACTCAGAGAGATAAGTATAGCTAGTGCTCACAGAAGCAGCTGGATTACATAAAATTACTCTAATAAAGCTGGTTCGAACCCATTTCAGAATATGCTATTGAAATCACAGCACATGCAATAGAGGCATTTAGCAGGTGGTTCAAATATTGGCTTTGAGGACCTAAACCTGAGTTCTAGGCGTGGTCTTACTTCTCATCAACTTTGTGACGTTGGGCAAGCCAGATGGAACTCAGTTTCCTCTCTGTAAAATGGGAATAAAATAAAACTACTTCTTAGCATTATTGAGAGGATTAAATGGTAATATGACTATAAAGTGCTTGCATTTAAGAAGAGCTCAGTATATGTAGGTTGCTATTCTTATTGTTCGTGTCGTATAGAGTAATTTCAGTTTGCTCTTTCAAGATGTTGCTGAGGAGTTGCAATAGGGGATAAGATGCCCAGAGGTAATTAATGCAGTTTTACGGTCGTATGTAAACTCCTTCAAACCAGTACTTCAGTGAGTGAGTGATCCTTTTCTGATGGTAAAGAAGAACATTCTTAGCATGTCTCCACTCCTTGTGGAGAGAAGGTAACAGGTTCAGAGAGGTAAAGTGACATACCCAAGGTCACAGAGCTTGAATTCATGCCAAAATTCATCTGATTCTCAAGCTTTGGTACAAATTCACGTCACGAAGGTACTTGGTCCCCTCCCCTGGGTTCTGAAATCACAGCCCCTCCCTTCTCCACTGTGTCTGCCACAAGGATAAAGAAAATCCACAGATAATCCCTAAACCTCATTTGAAGCCAATAATCACATCCATTTATCTCCTCTCCAAGCTGCTTATTGCAGCGGTGGATAAGAGGTCCGCTGATCAAGGTCCGCAGCCTCTCTGGGCTCTGACTGGCTGGGAGTAGGGAATGTTCTGGGACTGGGTGGGAGGCAGAGCCCTACAGTGAAAACAGCAGACAATCAGACCCTGACTCACGGTCTAGGGGTGGTATTGAGGGTCCAGAGGACCATAATATCCATAGCTCTCTCAACTGAGAGACAAGTACTTTGTGGTCATTTATCCAGTGAGACAGTAATAGCTCTCTGAGCTTCAGTTTCCCTATCTGCAAAACAGAGACAAGGAGATTTGTGTTGCATGGTCTTGTGAACATTCAGTGACATGATGTATGTGTAACAAGGTGTTAGTGAACTGTTTATATTTCAATGTCAGCTGAAGTCCCAGAGACCAGAAATAAAATGTATATGCCAAGCAGCCTCAGGCAAAGTGAGGTGCCTGTCTACCAATGGAGGATATACTAATTGATTTTGAAACAATTTTGACCAGGCTTGAGGGCATACAAAGTTGAAGTTAAAGAGAGAAGGAAAGGGGAATTCTTTGGAATTAGTGGAGTGCTGGGTATCACGCCACCCCATCACTGTCATGGGGAGGGAGAGGAGAACCTCAAAAGTGAAAGGGAGGCTGGGAGTGGTAGGTTACACCTACAATCCCAGTGCTTTGGGGGGGCCAAGGTGGGAGAATCACTTTAGGTCAGGGGTTTAAGGCCAGCCTGGACAACATAGTGAGATCTCACCTCTACAAAATATACATATATATATTTGGTGAATACCTGTAGTACTAGCTACTTGGAAGGCTGAGTTTGGAGAATTGCTTGAGCCCAGGAGTTCAAAGTTGCAGTAAGCTGTGATTGTGCCACTGCATCCAGCCAGGGCAGCAGAGCAAGACCCTGTCTCTTAAAACAAAAGAAAAAAGTAAAAGGGGCTTCAAGGTTAGCTCTTGGAAAGTCTCGTCTGGGTCTCCTGACATTGGAGAATACTTGGGCTGGTGTCACCCCTATCTGGAAGAGAGTCATTAGAGACCGTCTTGATAGGATTCATTATTTCAACCAATATTTGCTGAGTACTCTAGGAGGCCAAGAATAGTTCTAGATGCTTAGAATTCATCAATGGATAAAACTGAAAATCTCTGTCTTTGAAAATTTCATCCTCCCGTGGAACAGGGAGACATATAATAAATCCATAAATATGTAAGACATTTGTTGTGATAATTGTTATGGAAAAAGTTAAAACAGAGGTGGTGCTAGAAGTACTGGAGATGTTGATTTTTTTCCTGGGGGGTCAGACAAGACCTTGCCTATAAGGTGATATTCAAGTAGAAACTTGAAAGAAATGAGAGAATAAGCCCTGTGGGTAAGAAGCAGGGACCAGGTGGAGTGTGCCCCACACATCTGTGGAACTGTGAAGACTGTAGGTGGCTGGAGTGGAGTAAACAAGGGGAAAGTGGTTGGAGGGAGAGGTCAGAGGAATGGAAGTGAGGGAGCTAAAATGCTATGATAAGGACATTGGGTCTTAGGCAGTATTCAATAAACACTGGATGATGAAAGGCAAGAACAGAGGGAAGGAGGGAGGCAAGGGACTTAGAGTCTGTTTGGAGATGGTTTGGATACAGCCAGGGAATCTGCCTAGTGGAAAATAATAGTACTATTGGGGGCCTAAGGGTGGGTCATGCCATCAGCCAGACTCACCAGTGAGGGAATTCAGGGTGCCCAGAACCAAGGGCAGCATGAAACAGGCTGTCCTGGTGGGCCTATGGGTGTACTGAGTAGGGGATGAAGAACTTGGGCTTGGTCTCTGTTTTGCCATTTGGGGGCAGCTTTGAGTTTGGTTTTCTAGAAACTCATCTGCCAGGAAGTCAATGACAATGCCAGGAAAAAAATATAGACCTTAGGAGTTCAAGTCTCATCTCTATCATTGATCAGTTACGTGTTCTTGGCCAGAACCTCGATTTGGTAATCTAGACATTGGAGTTACTCGTATCTATCTTTCAGAGAAAATGTGGGGCTCCAAAGAATTAATGGATGAAAAGGAACTGTTCAAAAGTGTGCATGAAAACTTATGTTCATACAAAAACCTGAACACAGATGTTTATAGCAGCTTTATTCATGATTTTGCAAAAACTTGGAAGCAGCCAAGATATACTTGAGTAGGTGAATGGGTAAATAAACTGGGGAACATCCAGACAATGAACATTATTCAGTCCTAAAAGGAAATGAGCTCTCAAACCATGAATAGACATGAAGGAAATTCAACTGCATGCTAAGTGAAAGAAACCTGTCTGAAAATGCTACATATTGTATAATTCCAACTATATGACATTCTGGAAAGGGCAAAAGTATGGAGACAGTAAAAAGACCAGTGGCTGCCAGGGGTTGGGAGAGGGAGGAATGATCAGTGGAACACAGAGGACTTTTAGAGCAGTGAAACTACTCCGTATGATACTACAGTGGTGGATACTTGTCATCATACATTTGTATAAACCCACAGAATGTGCAACACTGAGTGAACCCAAATGTAAACCATGGGCTTTGGGTGATAATGATGTGTCAATGTAGGCTCATCAAATGCAACAAATGTACCCTCTGTTGGGGAATACTGATAAGTTGGTAGGCAATGCATGTGTGAGTGCAGAGAGTATGTGGGATACCTCTGTATCTCCACTCAATTTTGCTGTGAACCTAAAACTGCTCTAAAAATTAAAGTATATATATGTATATTTTAAAGAGTTGTGCAAACGTGCATTATTATGACCATTTTGAGGTCAGTTAAATATTTTAATGTGTTCTCCATTCAGGAAACATGTGGAGCTTGCAGTTTGGGGTTAATTTCTAGCCTTCTAACATTCATTTCCCCCTTCCTAAGGGTATCTTGCATTTCTCATCCATGTAGGTTGGCTATTATTGACTCCATTCCCAGAGGGTACACCCAATTAGCTTAAACCAATGAGTATCTCTTATCCTCCTGACCACACAGATTACATATGGATTAACAAATGACATATCGTCCAAATCAGCCAACCAAGGCAATAAGACTCAACTCGGACACTTTTATTGAGTCACTGGGGAGTGGACTTGTGTAACTCTTGGAGATATTGACAGATGATCCTGTGATCAGGAGGGGAGCCAGCTTTAGGATGAGACCTTTAGGATGAGGGTACTGAATTCTTGGTGGCATCACTGAGTGTCTGGATCAAGCCTTACCTGAAGCTATGTCTACCTCTGTCTTTTGCAATTCTATCAGTTGCCTAATTTCATTTATTTTTTAACCAGTTTGAGTTGGGTTTTCTGATACTTTCAGTATAATGAGTTCTAACTGCTATATACTGGGTTCTGAGGCCCCAAAGTTCGGTTTAAAAAAAGTTTGGATTTAGAATTTCCTAATGTGAAGTTGTATCCATAAACTTCCTGCACCAAGACCCATCCCCAAGGCAGTGTGAAATTTTTCAATACAGATTGAGCATTCTAAATCCAAAAACTTGAAATAAAAAATTCTTCAAAATCTGAAACTTCTTGAGTAAATGAAAAGCTCACTGAAGCATTTCAGACTTTAGATTTTCAAATTAGGAATGCTCAACTGGTAAGTAGAAAGTAAACATTCCAAAGTCCAAGAAAAGCCTGAAACACTTCTGGTCCCAAGATTTTCAGATAAGGGATGTTCAACTTGTATCAGGTTCCCTGACTATGGCATTGTTAATTGCTGCTTGCTTCTCTTCGTGATAATTGGGACCCATCTGGCAGAAATTTCAGCATCGTATTGTGGCATTGGGGACTGGATAGAATTGGTCTGGGTTATTTCCTGGATAAGGCTGATCTAATCCAAGTATACATATAGAATGGAGAGGAGAGCCAAGGATAGCACAAGGGAAGAGGATGAAGAAAGATGAACTAAGGAGGTGGAGACAAGTGGGAGGCAGAGTGGGAGGGAGTACGGGGGAGTAGAGTGCACCTGGAGCTTTGGAGTGAGGCAGCCATCTTCGATGCTCTTCCTCAGTGAGTGCAAGCAGGGGCTGGGCATTTGCTGAAGAATGGGCAAGCTGGGGCTGAAAGAGGATCCTGAGAGACTGGCAAACATCCTCCTCCTCTGGTACTAGGAAAAAGCAAGTTTGGCCAGCAAAACACCACAGCCAAAGACACAATAACTGGTTGTGTTCCAGGCATATAGAAGAGGTTATTGGTTTCTGTTATGGCTAATTTTGTGCATCAGCTTGATTGGGCCTTAGAACGCCCAGACAAATGGTTAAACATTATTTCTGGGTGTGTTTGTGAAGACGTTTCTGGAAGTGATTAGCATTTGAATTGGTTGACCAAGGAAAGCAGATGGCCTCCCCAATATGTGTGGGCATCACCCATCCATTGAAGACCTGAATAGAATGAGAAAGGGGAGGAGGAGCAAATTAACTCTGCCTGACTGCTTGAGCTCAGGCATCAATCTTCTCTTGCCTTCTGCACTCTAGTTCTCAGGCCTTCAGACCTGACTCAAATCTATGCCATCAGCTTTCTGGTTCTCAGGCATTCAAACTACACCACCAGCTTTCCTGGGTCTCTAGCTTGCAGATGGCAGATAGTGGGACTTCTCAGCCTTCATAATTGTGTGAGCCAAAACCTTATAATAAATCTCTTCATATATATGAATATATATGTGTGTGTGGTTTCCAGAGAAACAGAACCTATATATATATGTATATATATACATACACACATTTATACACACACTTATATATAAATATGTTCTGTCTCTCTGGAGAACCCTGACTAATAAAGTTTCCTAAGAATAACTGGGAACCAGAAAAAAGTTCCCACTCAATACAAACCACTTTGAGTAGGGATTAAAATTTTGGCATAAAGGCAGGTTCAGAGATTTGACTTGGGCTTTGTCAACAGTTAAAAATATGAAATAAAGTAATGATATCCTATATTTAACAAATCATAGGTCATAATTGAAACTATGAGCTGAGTTTAAGGACAAACAAGAATTGAATAAAATGTTGATGTTCTTGAGAATGTATATTTTTTCCAGTGAAGTTGTTGGACAGCTCATTACTACTGCCTGTATGTTTCATTCGGTTTTTGCAGTATACTTATCAACAGAATCATTTCTTGCACAAATATTCGTGGTCTTTAAGATTTTTCACAAGGGTATCTCTTAATACTTTGAGATCACAAGTATTCTCTCTGAAGTGTTTTTGCATTCATTTACATGGTGTTCCAGTTACTTTGGCTACAAAATAAACCATCCCAAAACTTAGTGGCTTGAAAAAACGATAATCATCTTTTTAGCTCACAAATCTGCCATTGAGGCATGGGCTGGCAGAGAAGCGTAGTCTCTGCTCCACATGTGGATGCTGGACAGGACTAGAGGGTCCACTTGCAGAACTGCTCACTTGCATGGTGGGCAAGTGGTGTTGACTCTCAGTGGGGAGCCCAGTAGGAGCTGAGAAGGGAGGGTGCCTTTGTTTCTCTCTAGCTTGAGCCTCTCCCTGTAAACCTCTCCACAGGTTGGCCATCCTTCCCCTTGTCTGGATTCCAAGAATGAGCATCTCAAGGAAACCAGGCTGAGTCACATGACTTTTTCTCATCTAGCCGCAAAGGTCAAATAATGAACAAAAGGGTGAACTCAAGAGATCTACTGTGCAACATAGTGACTATAGTTAGTAATAATGAATTGCATACTGGAAAATTGCCAGAAGAGTAGATTTTAAGTGTTCTTGTCATAAATGAATAAGTACATGAAGTAATGCAAAAAAAAGTCAAATAGTGTTTTTGCCCTACTCTATTTGTCAACCATTCACTGATTCAAGGGAAATGGATTCTACTTCTCTTTGAGAAGGATGTAAAAAAATTGGGGGGCCCTGTTTTAAAATAACTACCGTTCACCCTCTGGCCATAAATTATTTATGTTCTTCCCATGTGCAAAATATACTCCTACTAATGCTTCCCCCAAGTCCCATCTATTATGTCATCAGGAGCAGGCTCAAAATCTAGAATCTTGTCATTGAAATCAAGCTTAGCTGTGGATGAGGCTCCTTGGGTGCAGTGCATTGGGTACAGTTCTTTGAGTACTATTCCTCTTAATCTAAAGCCCAGTTACCTAAACAGATATGTTATGTCCTCTCCTGACATAATGAGGCAAACACAGGAAAATTGCTAAAAGAACTCCACCCTGACAACCCACATCCTGTGTTGAGCAACGAGGTAACTGGGACAGGAGAAGTGATCCTGACCCTGTAATATTTGGTCCCAATTTGGAGGAGCTTATTTGAGAGGTCCCATCCCTTAATCTTTGTTTGGAAGACTTTGGTATATGTGTTACTTTATGCACACTCAGCCACCTAAAGCTCAAAAGTTCCTTTCCAGATTAGTGCTCCCAGTATCCCAGTCAAGTTGGGTAAATTCTCCCCTGAAATTCTTCCATTATTCCTGAAGCAAAGGTGAGGCAAATATCAATATTACATGTATCTTACCTATGGTTAAGGGGGGAAAATGGTGATGATGCACTACCATATTACTTTAACAAGTTATTTTATTTGGAAATAGTTTCAGGCTTACAGAAAATTTGCAAGAATAGTACAAAGAACTCCAATATACTCCTTCCCCAGACTCAAGATGAATAATTTCAATGAATCACTTCCCAATTCCAAAAGAGAGGTTAGGTGAAAAGAGAGAGCTGAATGTCTCTGAGAATCCAGACAAATTTTGGGCTCACCTCCAGGTACAATTTGAGCACAACTCCTTCAAAATTCTGATAATGAACATCATTTAACTGTTGGCCAGGAATCTTCCCCCTTCCTTTATGGTAAGAGGATCCCACATTTCCTTGGAACTATCTCTTCTCCATTTGACAACATGTGGTTTATTTGGAATTAACCCCACCATGGTTCTCTTGAACCAACCAAAGATGAGACCTAAGCTGGTCTGGTAGGAGTGAATCTGTTCAAATTATGCTGGGAATTCTAGTATAAAGAGCTATTCTTGCCCCTAGGATAGAAAACTGGAAACATATAGCCTTAGAATGCACTTGAAACTATCTTGGGAATACTAAGGAAATAGCCTTAAGATGAGTGCAACACTGAAGAAGACAGAGCTAACAGAGAAAGAAATCAGATCCTTAGTGATGTCATTGAGCTGCTGCTGGATCTAGCTTTACCTGAACTGAACTACTTCTGAGGTTTTATGCCCATCAGTCACTGAATTCCTTTTACTTTTTAGTCAGTTTAAATTAGGTTCTCTGTTATTTTCAACCAAAAGTTTGTTAGTATGTACTCAATATGGGTACCCATATAGGACCAAGGATAAATTCTAGTGATGAGAAAAGATCCCAATTTCAGGACCAGAAGTGTGGTACAGTGTGTGATTAGAGCATGGGGCTGGTGTTCTTTCAACCCTCCTGCTTTTGTCTATGATTGGAGCAGAACCGGGTCTGCAAAGAGTGGTGGTCAGGAGGTCACAGCTATGAGAAGAGGAGAGTAAAGGTTGGAGCCTGATGCTGGGGAGAGCAGAGACCATGCCTGGAGTAGATCCATCTCAGAATACAGAGAACGGATGGATGCAGGGCTGGACAGTTTTAGGGGGAAGGGAAGAAGCAGAGCCTCAGGCTCTTAGAAACCCTGCTTGAGTGTCAACAGACTACTCTTCTAGGTACAGAATGGATGTAGAAGAGGCTGCATGGGAAGCAGTAGATCACAGGAACATACAGTTACAATGTATTATTCACCTGTGATGATGATGGTGACAATCATGTTGTTAATTATGATAACAGTGATAATAATGATGATGATATTGATGAAGATAATAGCATTGGTTGAAACTTAACCCCTATACATGTTTATTGATGTCTGCTATCTTGACATGATGTCTGCTGTCTTGCCATGCCCAGTATCCATTCCCCCTTTACTCTATAAGAGCATCATGATTTTCTTTGAATACTCCTTTCTCCGCTTTCAGTCCATTATCTGGGTAGAGTAGAGCCAATGTGGAACTCTGGATTCTAGACATGGACACATGACCCAATGTTGGCCAAGGGTAACATGATATCTCCCTGGGCACAGTGATAAGTGGAGGAGTAAACATATAACCAAAAGTGGTCCAATCAGAGCCAATGAGGGCCAGTCTTAAGACTACTGGGAATGAAGCACTCTTTCTCCATTAGAGAAAGCTTAGTGCTGCTGGAGGCCAGTTTGTCACCCTGAAGGGAAGGTGTTTTAGTCCATTTTGTGTTGCTATAAAGGAATATCTGAGGCTGAGTAATTTATAAAGAAAGAGGTTTATTTGGCTCACAATTCTTCAGGCCATACAAGAAGCATGGCACCAGCATCTGCTTCTGGTGACAGCCTCAGGAAACTTCTAATCATGGTGGAAGACGAAGGGAGAGCAGGCACATCACATGTTGAGAAAGGAGGAAGCAAGAGAGACAGGGGAAAGGTGCCAGACTCTTTTAAGCACCAAGCTCTGAATGTGAACTAATAGAGTAAGAACTCACTCATTATCATGGGGATGACGCTGAGCCATTCATGGGGGATCTACCCTAATGACCTAACACCTGCCACTAGGCTCCACCCCCAACTTTAGGAATCAAATTTCAACATGAGATTGGGTGGTAGGGGGCAAATATGCAAACAATATTAGAAGGCTTGTAGGAAAATAGAGCCAACTGAGACAGAGAGAGAGAGGGAGATTTCTGATGATGTTTGAGCATGTAGTTTCAGGTGTGTCTGAAATTATATCTGCTCTTAAACTTTTCAGTAACACTTTGGACCAATAAATACCCACCTCATTGATTTTTTGTATGGTTTAGCTTTTGCTTAACATGCCATTAGATGGGTATCTGTCATTTACAATCCTTACAATAATCCCATGAGGTAGACATTTATTATCCCTCTTTTACAGATAAGAAAACTGAGGCTGAGTGAAAAGTGACTGCTTCAACCCACACAGCTGGTAAAAGGCCAAGCTCAATAAAAATCAAACCCTTTTCTGGCTCTGGGCCCAGTGAGTTGCACATTCCATGCCCTGGATGAGTTCCATGTTCCTTTCCAGCTCTCAGATTCTATCTCTCTGTGCTCACTGTCTCCGAACTGGATAGGTGCCAGGTCGGGGGCAGCAGGTAGTGGACCAGCTGCTGCCTGGGTCAGGAGCCCAGCATGTTCTCAAGGACACAGATGGGCTGGCAGCCTTGTGCTCTGGGCAGGGAGCCTAAGGCGGGGGTGGACACTGGTTCCCGGAGAAAAAGCTCATTCAAGACTCACTGATGCCCAGCACTGGGCTCCAAGCCTCCAGAACCAAGGTTTGGCACGACTTCTCTTTATGTGCCCAGTGCCCAGAGTGGAATGTCTGTTTAACTCAGCTCTTGAGAGCGCCTACACAATTGGAGGGAACCCCCTTTGGTGATGGTGACTGTTTGCTTAAATGTCTGTGTGTGTTTGCAGGGGGAAGCATGGAAAAACCTGGAGGCTTCTTCTACATTCCAAGGGCCTGTCACACCCAGAGGAGCCGGAAAAGTCTTGTTGAATTGAGATAAGCAAATATCTGTTTTTCAAATCCCTTTAAGTTACCAGACTCCCCACTGCAGAATTACAATTATTTGATTTTTGTATAATGAATAAATTAATAGATGGCATTCTATAGAATACAAATAAAACACCACTACTAATTACTAGGTAGCACCTTTTGCAGAACACCTATTATGTGTCAGACACTAGCTGGACGCTTTATATTTATGACTGCATTTGATTCTCATTATAGCCTATGAAGAATGTGTCATTATTTGTTTTATATATAGGTGAAGAAACAGAGGCACAGGGACGTTAAATCACATATCCAAAGCCACAAATAAAGCATGTCTGAGAACTAGGAATTTCCACCCAGAATTGGATGACCTCAAAGCCATGGTTTTTTCCACTCTACCTGTTCTGCTGCCAAGTATTGAGTGGAACAAGAGCAATCAGAAGTCCTCAAGGCAGGCTGGGCATGGTAGCTCACACCTCTAATCCCACTACTTTGAAAGGCCAAGGAGGGAGGATCCCTTAAGCTCAGGAGTTCAAGATTAGCCTAGGCAGTAAAGTGGGACCTCATCTGTATAAAAATATTAAAAAATCAGCCAGGTATGGTGGCGCATGCCTGTAGTACCAGTTGCTTGGGAGGCTGAGGTGGGAAAATTACTTGAGCCTAGGTTGCAGCGAGCCGTGATGATATAACTGCACTCCAACCTGGGAGACAGAGACCCTGTCTTTAAAAAAAAGAAATCTTCAAGGCAGATGGTAGTTTTCACTTGATTCAAGCAGCTGGAAGAGCTGTTTCTTCCAGTCCAAGTTTGAATGTATTTTGGCTCCTGGCTTTCTCCTTCTGCATGGCTCACAGGAAACACAAACTCAAATGGCCAATGCAGAAGCCTTCATCTTTCTGACTCCAACCCCACTCTCATTCCTGTCTTCCTGATTTTACTGACCGAAGCCAGTTAGCCAAGACAGAAGCCTGGGCATTCTCGGAGACTTTTTCCTTTTTATTCCTCACGTCTAACTCATTGTTAGGTCTGGTACTATGTGGACCCCCATCCCCACCTCAGCTTCCCATATCAGTTTAGGCATCATCATCTCTTTCCCTGGTGAATGCAGCAGGCTCCTCACTGGCCTTCCTGCCTTCATTCTCCTCCAATTTATTGTCCACATCAATTGCACAAGTGACCTTTCTTTCACACAGATTCGATCTCAGTTACTGCTCATTTCCTATAAGGTAAAGTTTGAATGCCTTAGTCCAACGTCCATAGACTGACAGCTGCCCCTTTCCCTAGCCTCACCTACCACACCCTCTTGTCTTGCCACTCCCTCAAAGCCCATGCCCTTATAACTTTTTGTCACCAGTATGAGGCAGAAGACAAGAGGTGAGTACTGTGAAGAGTGAGACGAAGAAGAGAGGGTTGACCCTTTCCACTAGAAAAAACAATGTGTTCAGTGTCGTGGGATCTCACTCATTAGAACTGCATTCCTCCTCTTGGGGGAACAAGAAGTGGGATGAGGAGTGGGCCAGAGTGTGGACAGGGTTCCACTCTACCTGGACGTTGTTGGGATCAGAAATATAAAGTAGGTACAGTGGAAATTGTCCAGTTGGCCTCCACTTAACTGTCTCACTGGATCAATGACTTTTCACCTGCAATCCTATTGCTGGATGTTGGTGGCAGGTAGAGCCCCAAGGCCATTAGATTGCTCTCCCGTTGAGATGACCCGTGTTTTTCTGCTTTCGTCAGTCAACTTGCTGCTTAGCAGGAATCAGTTGTATTTGCTACCCTGCAACAATTCATCTCTGTGGAGGGCTTCTAAAGCATTCAGTTTAGCTTTCATAGGAGGAAACATTCTTTTTTGTGCCCATATTTTATCAGTGTACATCATGTTTAACTAAACTACATAATTACAATAGCGAGTTCAATATCTGTAATATATCAGAAAAAAATTCTGTTTTCTATGAGCACTGACTTGAATGATTTGAAAAGACCCCATAAATGTCAGTTGCTAAAAAAAATTCTGTACAAATGTGTGTGGGTTAGAGACTTGTAAAGTGTTAGGGGGTAAAACAAAACAAAACAAAACAAACAAAAAAACGCTGTCCATGATTCTGCACTCAAATTACATTTTCTTGTTCTACTTTAACAATGCCTGAAGTATTAGTGTCAATTGTATTATGGCTATGGCTTATAGAAAAAGGAGAATGCAGAATCCAATCAACAGAGCTATTCTGAGAGGCCTCAGAGGCCTTCATCTAAAATTATTTGGATACATGCACATTTATATACTTTAAGTTGAAGTAAGATGTTTAGCAGTATGTAGTTCATTCATTAAATTATTTCCTACTATAATGGACTTTTTTGATTACCAGTCAAATCTGGACCCCAACTGTGTGAACTCATATATATATACACACACACACATACATATATGTATGTATATATACACACATGTGTGTATACACAGATATGTGTATATATGTATATATACACACATATGTATATACACATGTGTATATACACACATGTATATATACACACATATGTGTATATACACACACGTGTATATATGTATATATAGATATACATATATACACACATACACATATGTATATATACATATATATACACACATATATATATGGCTGGGTAGAGGGTCTCTGTCACTCATGCTGAGTGCAGTGGTATGATTATGGCTCACTGCAGCCTCAAACTCCCAAGCTTACGTGATGCTCTCACCTCAGCCTCTTGTGTGGCTGGAACTACAGGTTTGTGCTACCATGCCCAGATAATTTTTCATTTTTTGTAGAGACAGGATCTCACTATGCTGCCGTGGCTGGTCTTGACCTCCTGGATGCAAACAATTCTCCCTTCCTTGACCTGAGATTACTGGTGTGAGCCCTTGTGCCTGGCCAACTGAATTATATTACCATTGGGAGGGAAGAGTGAGTGACAGTTTTGTTCAGGGATCCTGGGAGATGGGAGAACAGGTTATAGATAGCTGTAGAGGTAGATATAGACAGACATGTAGGCATAAATACATAGACGTAGAGATATAGGCATAGACATAGACTTGGATATATACATATATGATCACCATCTTTTAATATCCAGCTCATGAGACTCCTTTCCCAGATCATTCACTCTGTAGTTTGTACTTTCATGTCGGGTTTCACATTGCATGGTAATTATTTTTCTTTATGTTTGGACATTCCCAAAAGAGTCAAGCCTTGATGAAATGAAAGGAGCCCAAGTTTTGAGATCAGACAGACTTGGGTTTGAATCTCAACATTATCCCTTCCTGGCTGTGTGAATTTGGATAAGACCCATGTCCTCCCTGAACTGAGCTGGAACCATAAGCCAGAACACATATAAAGTACTGAATAAATGGCAGCTGTCAGAATTCTTATTTAATATGTGCATCCCATTGGGTCGTACATTTCTGCTGATGCATCATTTTTTCCTGAGATCCCCAAGGCTGGACTGTGTCTTGTTCAACTTTGTCTTCACAATGCCCCTTGATAAGTATAAGAATGTGCTAAGAGTTTGAAGCATGAATAAATCATCTTGTACTTTTTTAACATTGATCATAAATTTTGGATCATTGTTAGAGGCCATGGGCTGCTTCCTTGAAAGTTTCAGGGAGGCTGAGAGGAAGGAGACTGAAGGAGGCAGAGTTTGGAAAAGGATGGGGGACAGAGAAGGACAATGGGGAAGAGAGAAAGGCAGGATCTGGAGCATCTGGATGGCCTGTCCTTACCCCCCTGGTGGCCTCATTAGCTCTCAGAGCCCAGGTGATAGGATGCTGCTATGGCAGATACCTGGGAGGCTGAGGCAGGCTGGTGGAGATGCAGCTGCTCCGTCAGCTGGAATATCAGGGCCTGTCAGTTCACTCAGGTCCCTCTGGCTGGGAATGAAGCTGGAGCTGGAAGCCCCAAGAGAGATGACAGCAGATGCACTGATGGGGCCACGGAGGGAGATAATCTTTCCTGAGTACCTGCTGGGTTTTTGGCACAATGCTGGGCACGTCTACACCCATCCTCATTTCCTGTTCACATTGACCCCGAGGAGTAGGACTAACTCCCACTGAGCTAAAGACAAGAGACTGAAGCCCAGAGAGGCTGAGTGTTCTGGCCAAGATCACACAGCTAGGAAGAGGATTTGAAACCAGATCAGTCTGAAGCTGTGGGCTGGGCCTTTTACTCAAGGGGTCTTTCAGTCCATTCTGTTGGGCAGAGCTGACAAGGCTGCCAGGCCATTTTGAATGCACAACCTTGGGACCCCTGCAATGGAAGGGGCACTGACTTAGAACCGGGAGCCCAGTGCAGGAGTTTCTGTTCTGCCCTTTCCTGGTAGTGTGACCTTAGTCAAGCCACTTCACCTCCCAGAGCCTTACTTCCACCATGTATAACATGGGGGCAATGACACTTACCTGGACCATAAAATAGGCAAGCTGGGAATGATACTGGTGGGCTAGCCCAGGTCCCCAATGCTGGTGGGACCTCAACCCTGGCTAGTGTCCAGGCATTTGACACCATTGGAAAAAGGAATTCAAGGATGAGTCAGGAAATAGCGAGAGTAGGGAGATTTACTGCAAAGCAAAAAGTACATGCTCAAGGAAGGGGAGCGCAGGGGTATTCAAAGAAAGACATGCAAGGGGGTTTGGGGCTTCTACTTTTATGGATATCTTCACCATAATCATGGTGGAATATTCATGAAGATTCCTGGAAAAAGGTGGAGATTTCTCAGAACTGTGGTGCCACCCATTTTTACACTAAATATGTCAAAATGCTGGTGAATGTGTGCCTGAAATTTTCTATTCTCCTGTGACCACCCCATATTATTCCTGTCTCAGGAGGGTGAAAATTATTCATAACGGTTGCAGGGTACTTGTTCTGTGACAGGGACTATGATAAACCCCTTATGTGTAAGCTCCTAATAAAACCTCACACAACCGAAGGAGGTAGGGGTTGTTATCTTCATCTATTATAGAAGATGTGGAAATCCAGGCTTTAAAGGGTTATATGACTTTCTCTCCAGTAACACAGAGTAGGAGCTGGGCTGCATTGCTGGTCGCCAGCTCCAGAGCCTGTCTGCTTGCCCTGCTCTAAAACGTATATAAAAGGACTTTTCAGAATGTAAAAGAACAGACATCTATTGTTTATTGCAGTTGCAATGTGCCAGACCTTTAGCCTGTAGCTTCCCATGCGTCATTCCACATATTCCCCAACGACCCCGGGAAGCAGGGCCCAGTACGCTGCAGCTCAGAGAGGTTAATTTACTTGTCCAAGGTCACACAGCCCAACTGGCAGACCTGGGGTGTAAGCCAGGTGTGCCTGACTCCCAAATGGCAAGTGATGACGCTGCTGCTGTTAATAATGATGATGATTGGCTTGGTCCCGGGGTGTCTGGAATCCAGGAGGGGGTCAGGCCCAAGGTGAAGCAGCCACCTCCAAGCCTCGGGACCAGGTGCTGTCCTTAGAGGCACTCCTGCGCTTCCGCCTGGAGAGGTCCCTGCTGATGCCTTTGTTTTGTTTTCCTTTTTGTATTTTCACGAATGTTTCAGCTCGGCTTTTCTGTCCCCAGGCGTTTTAATCACCAAGGGCCCTGTTCCAGACGTGCAGCGCATAAACAACGCCGGAAATAAATCCTGCCTGCTGCTGCCCCAACAAAGCCGCCCCGCGGAGCCCCAGGCACGGGGGAAGCGGGGCCGGGAGCGGCGGAGACTGCCCGGATTTGGACCCAGCTCTGCCTCTGCCCTGCCGCGCGTGACCTCGACAAGGCTCTGAAGGGCTTCGATTTCCTAATTTGCCAAATGGGAAGCAAGACTGGCCATCCCCACAGAGATGGGCAAATCACACGTATCTGCAGGAGTGTTTGGGCAAGTGTGAGAAGGTGAACCAGGTCTGACGAGGGAGCCATGGTGCGGGCTGCGGGCAGCTTGTGCTGTTCCATTCGCTCCTCGCGTGCAGCAGGGACGCACGAGGAGTCTCGGTTTACCTGCCCTCAGCAGGACGCGTCCCGCGCCACACCCAGAGCTGGGATTGCGGGAGCGCCTAGGGTTCTGAAGCCCGCGGTCTTCACCGTTTCCAAGCAGAGCAAGTGCCCGAGACTGTTCCTCACGAGCCCAGCAATTTTCCTGTGAGAAAGAAACCCACAGACCTACAAGGCTCTCGCCTGCTCGAGGAATAAAACAGGGCGCGTCGGCTTGGAACCGGAGGGGCTTGGCACCTGCCTGGGCCTCCCACTTGCAACCCCAGCGTCCTCCGATTCTGGGGTGGAGGGGCCGGGTGGGGTGTGGCTTCGGAGGGAAGTGGGCTGAAGCTGTGCCCACTGTGACCAGGACTAAGTCCACCCAGGGCCTGAAGGGTGGGGACAGGCTGTGGGAGAGGAGAGGCCCGGGAGGGAACCTCTGCTGGCGGAACTGGACCACGGGGTCCTGGAGTCATTTAGCCACATCTTTGTGTTATCAGGACGGCAAGCTCTGGAGGCCAGTGGCACTGGGATGAGTCCTGGCCTTGCCACTTCCTAACTGTGACCTGGGTGGAGCAAGTGACCTAACCCTTATGAGTGTCTCTTTTTTCATGATAATACTCCTGCCTCAGATTGGTTATGAAGATTGGGAGAAAGTGATATTGTGATATATTAAGAAATACACAAATTGGTCTCTGTCCCCCTATTTCTGACATAGAGCTCCTGAAATCCTCATAGACAGGGGTGATAGGAGGATCTTTGGTTCTGATATTTGGTCTTTGATCCCAGGTCCTGACGCAGAGGTCCTAATCCCTTGGAATTTTCTGGGTAATAGGAGCATCTTTTGTTCTATTGAGGCAACTCTTGGTGGGCTCCTGGACAGCCTCAGTATAAGGGCTGGTTGCCAGGGAACCAATCCTGTCAGTAGAGGGTGGGAACTTTTAGCCTCACCTTTGACCTCCAAGGAGGGGAGGGGAACTGAAAGCTGAACCGATCACCAGCGGCCAATGATTTAATCAGTCATGCATCTGTCGAGAAGCTTCCATAAAAACTTCAAAGGACAAGGCTTAGAGAGCCTCTGGATTGCTGCATGTACAATGCAGAGGTGCCAGGAGGGTGGCATGGTGGAGAGGGCATGGAAGCCTCGCACCCCTTCCCATACCTTGCCCCATGCATCTCTTCCATCTGGCTGTTCAGCTGTAACCTTTCTAATATCCTTTATAATAAATGGGCCAATGTATATCAAGTGTTTCCTTGAGTTCTGCAAGCTGCCCTAGCAAATTAATTGAACCCAAGGAGGGGGTTGAGGGAACCTTGATTTATTAATTGAACCCAGGGAGGGGGTTGTGGGAACTTTGATTTAGAGCCGGTTGGTCAGAAGTATAGGTGACAACTTACTACTTTTGATTGATGTCTGAAGGTAGGGGGCAGTATCGTGGTTCTGAGCCTTCATACTGCAGAATCTGACACTAATTCCAGGCAGTTAGTGTTAGAAATGAGTTAAACTGTAGGATACCCAGTCAGCATCTGCTGGAGAATTACATGTTAGTGGGGAGAAAACTGACACACCTTTTGGTGACTAGAGGCGAAGTGTTTCTGTGCTGAGTGTTGTATTGAGTGTGAGAAGAAGGAAAAAACCAGTTTGTATTTTACCTTTACTGTGAACTGTGAATATATATAAAGGACTTGGCATTGTGCCTAATAAGCAGTGAGCACTCAAGGGATTTCAGCTGTTATTCATGTTTGCAAAAGCAGGGTCTGTGCATCCATCCACCAATCCATTCACCCATTCGTCTGCCCATCTGTCCACATCCATCCATCCATCTATTCTTTATTCATTCATCCACTTATTTACTGAGCTCCGCCCATGTTCCAAGTCCCATCCATGTTGGCCCCTGGGGTTACTGAGATTCAAACAGAACAAAACAGCAACACGCAGCTCTCCTATGCACGTTTGCTCAAGTTGCTTGCATTTGAGTTGGGACATGTGGATTAGATCAGGACCCTGCCGGGAACTCTTCAGGAAGGGTCCCAGGATTAAGTGAAGGAAGCATTTATGAGATGTAGACCAGGTTAAGGAACTAAGGAGATGTATGTGCACACAGGAAGCTCTTACTACCCTAGGTCTCAAGGGACCGGAAGAAGGAGCAGCTACTGAAACTCTGCAAGAGCTGTGGCCAGAGGAAGAGGGACCCCAGCACTACCCGACGGGGGCCCGGAAGAGGGGAAGCAGGAGACCAAACGTCTGCCTCCTTGTCCTCCCTGCTCCCTGATCCTTTGCTGGTGCCTAACATTTATTTAGCCAACCAGAGGTCAGAGGGCAAAGGAGTCTGGCTGAGAGCCAGTTGGAGAGGAGTGGATGAGGAAGATGATAAACGGCAAATATTCACCAAGGTCTGTAGACACCTGTAGGCAGGGTGCACGTTTGTGTGCAGAGATGCCCGAGAGCTCTGGGGGTCACAGCCAGGGCTGCTTGCACACTGGTGGGAGATAGTGAGGACTTCCTGAAGGGTAGAATGTTAGAGTCCAGACATGAGCCAGAGTTTTCCAGACCCTGGAGAGGCGGAGAGACAGTGTTCCTGATAGCTGCCTGAGCATGGAGACGTGGGAGAGAAGCACGGACTGTGGAGGGGTAGTGGAAAGTGTCAGTGTGGACTCTGTGTGCAAGAGGGGAAACAGAGGCCCATGGCAGGGAGGCTGACTGGCGGTCCTACAGCAAGCAGGGGTAGGGTGGGATTAAAGTTAGGAGCTCCAGGGCCTGGCTGGGCCTCTTCCCTGCTCCAGGACTGCATTTCCCAGTGAGAGTCATTTTTGAAAAATTAATTTTTAATGACACAAGTAAGCCCTGAATATATTCTCCCTGTCAAAAATGAAAGCGCAATGGATCCATCACTCCTGATACCCCGTGGCTGGGGTTTGTTGAATGATTTCCAGTCATCTGTCTAGTAGTTCTCAACCGGGGACCACCGTGCCCTCCAGGGACATTTGGCAGTGCCTTGGAGACATATTTGATCATCACAGCTGAGGTCTGGTGCCACTGGCATCTCGCAGTAGAGGGTAGGGATGCTGCTAAACATCCTACAATGCACTGGGTGGCCCCTGCAGTGAATAATCATCTAGCCCAAAATATCCACAATGCTGAAGTTGAGGAATCCTGGGATAGGCCACGGGTTCTTAACCTTTCTGGGTTTTTTCCCCCCACTATCCCTCTCCTAAGGAGCTTTTAAAGACATTTTCCCCCAATCCTCTCCCACCATAAGTGTAGTAACACTACAGATAAATCGCATATCTGCTGGTGTGCTCTATGTATGTCTGTGCTTTAGACACAAGAAAGGTAAGATTATTTAGCCCCTCAAGAATTGATTTTTGATCTCTTGGAAGCAGTCTGTCCATCACTGGGAACACATGGTGTAGGCATTTACACAGGAGCCACACTGTGTGTGTGTGCATTTTAGTCGAAATGATATCACACTGCATAAAGAGTTCCGCAACATAGATTTTCAAATCAAAGATGCTTTCTTTCTTTGGCTCTGAACAACATTCCATTTTATGAAACTAACATTATAGTCAACTATTCCTGTGCTGATGGACATTTAGGCTGTTTCCAGGTCCCCCCACCACCTCGAATACAAGCAATGCTGCCAACAATTCGATTATTATTTTTAGTCAAACTTTCTATTCTGAGATAATTGTAGATTCATATTCCCTTGTAAGAAACAATACAGAGAGATCCCACGTATCCTTTAACTAGTTTCTCAAATGGTAACATCTTGCAAAGTTATAGTACCATATCAGAATTAGGATGTGGAAATGCACAGTTAAGTTACAAATATTCCATCACTAGGTGGTCCCTGCTGTCACTGTTTCATAGCCATGCCTACTCTCTTCCTACCCTCACTATCTCTTAACCCGTGGCAATCACTAAACTGTTCTCCATTTAGAAATTTTGTTATGCCAAAGATGTCAAATAAATTGAATCATACACTATGAAATCTTCTAGGATTGACTTTTTTCACTCAGCAACATTATCTTGAGATTCATCCAGGTTGTTGTGTGTGTCATAGTTGGTTCCTTTTGATTATTACTGAGCAGCTTTCTATGGCGTGGATCTGCCACAGTGTGTTCAACCATTCACCCACTGAAGAATGTCTGGGTTGGTTTTAGTTTTTGACTGTTATAAACAAAGCACCTATAAATAACCATTTACAGATTTTTGTGTAAGCAAAAGTTTTAATTTCTCTGGGGTATATGCCCAGGAGTGTGATTCCTGGATCATATAATAGTTGTGTGTTTAGTTTTAGAAATTGTCAAACTGATTTCCAGAGTGGTAGTATCATTTTACAACTCTGCCAGCAATATAAGATTTATCCAGTTTCTCTGCACCCTCATCAGCATTTCATATTGTTAGCATTTTTAATTTTAGCCATTCAGATAGGTATATAGTAATATCTCATTATGCTTTTAATTTGCATTTCTTAGATGGCTAATGATGCTGAACGTTGTTTCATGTGTTTATTTGTCATCTGTATACCCTCTTTGCTGAAATGTCTCTTCATGCCTGATATGGTTTGGATATATGGCCCTACCCAAATCTCATGTTGAATTACAGTCCCCAGTGTTAAAGGTGGGGACTGGAAGGAGGTGATTAGGTCATGGGGGCTGTTTCTAATGCTTTAGCATCATCTCTCTAGTGCTATCTCATGATGGAGTTCTCATGAGATCCAGTTGTTTAAAAGTGTGCAGCACCTCTCCCCTCTCTCTCTTCCTCCTGCTCCAGCCATGTAAGATGTGCCTGCTTCCCCTTCATCTTCCTCCATGGTTGAAAGTTTCCTGAGGCCTCCCCAGAAGCTGTCATGCTTCCTGTACAGCCTGCAGAATCATGACCCAATTAAGTCTCTTTTCTTTATAAATTACCCAGTCTCAGGTATTTCTTTAGAGCAGCATGAGAATAGACTAATACAGAAAATTGGTAGCAGGAGTGGAGTACTGGTACAAATATACCTGAAAATGTGGAAGCACCTTTGGAATTGGGTACCAGGCAGAGGTTAGAAGAGTGTGAAAGGCTCAGAAGAAGACAGGAAGATAAGGGAAAGTTTGGAACTTCCTAGAGACTTGTTAAATTTGTGACCAAAATGTTGATAGCAGTATGGACAATGAAGGCTAGGCTGAGGAGATATCAGATGGAAATGAGGAGCTTATTGGGAACTAGAGTAAAGGTCACTTTTGTTAGGTGTTAGCAAATAATCAGGTGGCATTATGTCCCTGTTCTAGGAAGCTGTGGAAGTTTGAACTTGAGAGTGATGATTTAGGGTATCTGGTGGAAGAAATTTCTAAGCAGCCTGGCCACGTCTAACAGCATATGATCACGTGTGTGAGCAAAGAAATGACCCAAAACTGGAACTCATATTTAAAAGAGAAGCAGAGCATAAAAGTTTAGAAAATTTGCAGCCTGGCCATGTGATAGAAAAGAAAAAGCCAACCTGGCACAGTGGCTCATGCCTGCAATCCCAGCACTTTAGGAGGCTGCGAAGGGCAGATCACCCGAGGTCAGGAGTTCGAGACCAGCCTGGCCAACGTGGTGAAACCCTGTCTCTACTAAAAATACAAAAACTAGCCAGACATGATGATGTGTGCCTGTAATCCCAGCTATTTGGGAGGCTGAGGCAGGGGAATCACTTGAACCAGGGAGGCGGAAGTTGCAGTGAGCTGAAATAGTGCCATTGCACTACAGCCTGGGCATTGCAATGAGACTGTCTCAAAAAAGTTAAAAAGAAAAGAAAAGGCCATTTTCAGGGGAAGAAGTTAAGCAGGCTGCAGAAATTTGCATAAGTAAAGAGGAGCCAGATGCTTATAGCTGAGACTATGGGAAAAGACCTTCAAGGCATTTCAGAGACCTTTGAGGCAGTCCCTCCCATCACAGGCCCAGAGGCCTAGGAGGAAAGAATGGTTTTGTGGGCCCGGACCAGGGCCTGTGCAGCCACAGGACACTGCTCCCTACATCTCAGCCACTCCAGCTCCAGCTGTGGCTAAAAGGGCCCAGGTACAGCTTGGGCTGTTGCTTCAGAGGGTGCAAGCTATAAGCCTTGGTGGCTTCCATGTGGTGTTAAGCCTCCAGTGCACAGAGTGCAAGAGTTGAGGCTTGGGAGCCTCCTCCTAGATTTCAGAGGATGTATGGAAAAGCCTAGATATCCAGGAAGAAGCCTGCTGCAGGGGCAGAGCCCTCATGGAGAACCTCTACAAGGGCAGTACAGAGGGAAAATGTGGGGTTGGAACCCCCACAGAGTGCCCACTGAGGCACTATCTAGTGGAGCTGTGAGAAGAGGGTCATTGTCCTCAAGAGCCCAGAATAGTACATCTACTGACAGCTTGTACTGTGTACCTGGAAAAGCCACAGGCACTCAATACCAGCCCTTGAGAGCAGCCATGGGGGCTGAGCTCTGTAGAGCCATGGGGGCAGAGATGCCTAAGGTCTTGGGAGCCCACCTTCACACCAGTATGCCCTACATGTGAGACATGGATTCAAAGGAGGTTATTTTGGAGCTTTAAGATTTAATGACTGCCCTTCTGGGTTTCAGACTTACATGGGGCCTGTATCCTCTTTCTTTTGGCTGCTTTCTCCTTTTTGGAGTGGGGGTATTTACCCAATGCCTGTAACCTCATTGTATCTTGGGAGTAACTAACTTGTTTTTGATTTTACAGACTGATAGGTGGAAGGGATTAGCCTTGTCTCAGGTGAGACTTTGGACTTTGGAATTTTTAGTTAGTGCTGGAATGAGTTAAGACTTTGAGGGACTGTTAGAAAGGCATAATTGTATTTTGGAATGTGAGAAAGACTTGAGATTTGGGAGGGGGCCAGGGGCAAAATGATATGGCTTGTATCTATGTCCCCACCCAAATCTCATATTGAATTGTAATCCCCAATGCTAAAGGTGGGATCTGGTGGGAGGTGATTGGATCATGGGGGCAGTTTCTAATAGTTTAGTACCATCCTGCTAGTGACAGTGTTCTCACGAGATCTGGTTGCTTAAGTGTGCAGCATCTCTCCCCTCTCTCTCTTCTTCCTGCTCCAGTCATGTAAGATGTGCCTGCTTCCCCCTCACTTTTGCCATGATTGAAAGTTTCCTGAGGACTCCCCAGAAGTTGTCATGCTTCCTGTGCAGTCTGCAGAACTGTGACCCAATTAAACTTCTTTTCTTTATAAATTACCCAGTCTCAGGTATTTCATGATAGCAGTGTGAGAATGGGCTACAATGTCTTTTGACCATTTTCTAACTGAATTGTTCATTATCTTACTGTTAAGCTCAAGAGGTTTTGCTTAGGTTAGGTTTATTGATACAAAATTTATGTAGAATAAAATGTACTCTTTTAAGGTATACAGTTCCATGAAATTTGACAAATGCATACAGTCAGGTAACCATTACCACTACATCGATGTATAAAACAACTCCAACACCTCCTCCTCATACACAAACATTGACTTATGCCTCTTAGTTAACCCCACTCCCAGCAATGCTGATCTGTTTTCTAACTTTACATAGAGTTTTGCTTTTTCCAGAAAATTATATAAATGGAATCATGTAGTATGAAACCTTTCTGAGTCTGGCTTTTCTTACTTAGTATTGTGAATTTGAGAAGTTCTGATATATACATATATAAATATTAAATATTTAATTAATTTTAAACAAAATTATTTTTTCTAGATACTAGTCCTTTGTTGGGTACATGGTTTGCAATATATTTTCTCCTAGTCTGTAGCTTGTCCTTTCATTCTATTAACAGGGTCTTCCACAGAGAAAAACTTTTAAAGTTTTAATGAGGTCCAATTTGGCATTTTTTTCTTTTATGAATTGGAGTTTTGATGTCAAGAAGCCTGAGAACCCTTTGCCTAGCTCCAGACCCTGACAGTTTTCTCCCATTTTTTTCCAAAGGGATTTATAGGTTTGTGGGGGTTTTTTGTGCATTTATGTCTGTGTCCATTTGAATTATGTTTTGATAAGATGTGAGGTTTAGGTCAAGGTTCTCTTTTTGGGTATATGGATGTCTAATTGCTTCAGCACCATTTGTTGAAATGTATTGAATTGCTCTTGCACCTTTGTAAAAAATCAGTTGGATGTATTTATGTGAGTCTATTTCTGGGTTCTCTACTCTGCTCCATTGTCCTATTGTCTGGCCCTCCACCAATATCACAAGGTCTTGATTCATGCAGCTATATAATAAGTTTCTAATTCGGGTAGACTAATTCCTCTTACTTTACTCTTGTTTTTAAAAAATGCATTAGCTATTCTAGTTCCTTTACCCTTCCATATAAATTTTGGAATAATCTTGCCTATATTTACAAAAATCATTGCTTGGATTTTGATAATAATTGTGTTAAACCTGAGTACCAGTTTTGGGGATAATTGACTATAATTGCTATGTCAAGTCTTCAAATGAACACAGTATGTCTTTCCGGTCTTCTTTAATTTCTTTCATCAGCATTTTATGGTTTTCAGCATGCAAGTCCTGTACATGTGTTTTTTGATTTATACTTAAAAATTTCTCTCTTTTCGAGTGATATTAAATGGTAATGTATTTTAAATTTCGGCATCAAGGTGTGCATTGCTAGTATATGGAAATACAATTGATTGTTATATGTTTATCTTGTCTTGTAATCTTGCTAAATTAACTTATTAAAACTCTCAGAAAAATAGGAATGGAGAAGAACTTCTTCAACTTGATCAAAACATTGACACAAAATCTATAATATTAAACCTAACAGTGAAAAACCATTGTATGTTTTCCCCCTAAGATCAGGAAAAAAATCTTGTTTTTTTTTTTTGTTTTTGTTTTTTTAGATTCCTTGGAAATTTCTACATATACAGTCATATCATCTATAAATACTGATAGTTTTACTTATTCCTTTCTGGTCTGTAGGCTTTTTATTTTCTTTTCCTTCTTTATTGCACTGAAACTAGAATTTCCAACACTATGTTGAATAAGAGTGATGAGATCAGACATCCTTGCCTTGTTCCTGATCTTAGGAGGAAAACATACAATAGGTTTTTTTTTTTTTTTTTTTTTTTTTTTTAGACAGAGTCTTACTCTATCAACAAGGCTGGAGTGCAGTGGTGCAATCTTGGCTCACTGCAACTTCCGCCTCCCAGGCTCAAGTGATTCTCCTACCTCAGCCTCCCAAGTAGCTGGGATTACTGGTGCTTGCCACCGTGACTGGCTAATTTTTGTATTTTTAGTAGAGAGGAGGTTTCACCATGTTGGCCAGGCTGGTCTTGAACTCCTGACCTCAAGTGATCCTCCTGTCTCAGCCTCTCAAAGTGCTGAGAATACAAGAGTGAGCCAGTGCACCCATCTCAATAGCTGTTCACTATTAGGTTTAATGTTAATTATAGATTTTTGTGTAGATGTTTTGATCAAATTGAGGAAGTTCTTCTCCATTCCCATTTTTCTGAGAGTTTTGATCACATGTGGATGTTAAATTTTGTCAAATGCTTTTTTTACATCAATTGATATACCAAGTAATTTATCTTCTTTAGTTTGTTCATACAGCAGGTTGTATTTATTGATTTTCAAATGCTGAAACAGTATTTGATCATGGTGTATAATATTTTTATGTATTTCAAATTCTATTTGGTTAATATTCTGTTAAGAATTTTTGTGTCTATATTCATAAGGGATATTAGTGTGTAGTTCTAGAACTTTTCTTTTTTTGATACTATATTTATCTTTGATTTCTCTTTCAGGGTAATACTAGCTTCATAAAATAAACTGAGAAGCATTTCCTCCTTTTCTATTTTCTGGAAGAGATTGTGCAGAATTGGTGTTACTTCTTTAAATGTTTGGTAGAACTCCATTGAGGTCATCTGGGTGTGAAGATTTCTTTTTTGGAAGGTTTAAAATTATGAATTCAATGTTTTTAATAGGGCTATCCAAATAATGGATTTCTTATTTGGTGATATGAGAGTAGTTTGTGCTTTTCAAAAAATTGATCCATTTTACTAAGTTGTCAAATTTATGTGTGTGGAGTTGTTGTAGTAATTCCTTATTATCCTTCTGATGTCTACAGGGTCTGTAGAGATCTCCCTGGTTTCATTCTTGATATTAGTAATTTGTGTCCTCTCTTTTTTTCCCCTTTGTTAGCCTTGCCTGAGATTTGTCAGTTTTATTGATCTTTTCAAGAATAAGTCTTTTTATTTTTCTTTATTATTTCATTGTTTTTAACTTCGTTGATTTCTGTTATTTTTATTATTTCCTTTTCTCTGCTTGTTTTGGGTTTATTTTGCTACCATTTTTCTGTCCTTGAGGTGGAACCTTCAGTTACTCCTTTGATACTCTCCTTTCTTTCTAATGGATGCATTTTGTGCTGTAAATTTCTCTCTTACCACTGTGTATTAGTCTGTTCTCATGCTGCTAAAAAAGACATACCTGAGATTGGGTAATTTATAAAGGAAAGAAGTTTAATTGACTCACAGTTCAGTATGGTTGGGGAGGCCTTAGGATACTTACAATTATGGCAGAAGGGGAAGCCAACACCTCCTTTTTCATGGCAGCAGGAAGGAGAAGTGCATGCAAAGCGGGGAAGGCCCCTTACAGAACCATCAGATCTCATGAGAACTCACTCACGATCATGAGAACAGCATGAGGGTAAACACCTCCTGATTGAATTACCTCCTGACAGGTCCCTTCCATGATATGTAGGGATTATGGGAACTACAATTCAAGATGAAATTTGGGTGGGGACACAACCAAACCATATTATTCCATCCCTGGCCCCTCCAAAATCTCATGTCCTCACATTTCAAAACACAATCATCTCCTTCCAACAGTCCCCCAAAGTGTCAACTCATTCCAACATTAACTCAAAAGTTTAAGTCCAGGCTGGGCGCAGTGGCTCATGCCTGTAATCCCAGCACTTTGGGAGGCCAAGGCAGGTGGATCATGAGGTCAAGAGACCAAGAACATCCTGGCCAACATGTCAAATGTCGTCTCTACTAAAAATGCAAAAATTAGCTGGGCATGGTGGCATACACCTGTAGTCCAAGCTAATTGGGAGGCTGAGGTAGGAGAATTGCTTGAACCCAGGAGGCGGAGGTCATAGTGAGCTGGGATTTCACCACTGTACTCCAGTCTTGTGAAAGAACAAGACTCTTTCTCAAAAAAAAAAAAAAAGGTCCAAGTCCAAAGTCTCATCTAAGCTAAGGCAAGTCTCTTCCACCTACAAACCTGTAAAAATGAAAGCAAGTAAGCAAGTTAGTTACTTCCTACATACAATGGGGGTACAGGCATTGGGCAAAAACACGTGCTCCAAATGGGAGAAATTGGCCAAAACAAATGGGTTACAGGGCCCATGCAAGTCCAAAATCCAATAGGGCAGTCATTAAACCTTAAAGCTCCAAAATAATCTCCTTTGACTCCATGTCTCTCACATCCAGGTCACGCTGATGCAAGAGGTGGGCTCCCATGGCCTTGGGCAGCTCAGCTCTGTGGCTTTGCAGGATATAGCCCCCTTTCCAGCTGCTTTCATGGTCTGGTATTCAGTTTCTGTGGCTTTTCCAGGTGCATGGTGCAAGCTGTTGGTGGATCTACCATAATGGGTTCTGGAGGATGGTGGCCCTCTTCTCACAGATCCAATAGGCAGTGTCCCAGTGGGGACCCTGGGGGGGCTCGCACCCCACATTTCACTTCTGCACTGCCCTAACAGAGGTTCTCCATGAGAGCTTCACCCCTGCAGCAAACTTCTGCCTGGACATCCAGCAATTTCCATACATCCTCTGAAATCTAAGTGGAGGTTCCCAAACCTCAGTTCTTGACTGCTGTGCCCTCGCAGGCTCAACACCACGTGGAAGCTGCCAAGACTTGGGGCTTGCACCCTCTGAAGTCATAACCTAAGCTGTACCTTGGCCTCTTTTAGCCACAGCTGGAGCAGCTGGGATGCAGAGTCATGTTCTGAGGCTGCATAGAGTAGTGAGGGGCCTGGCCCCTGGCCCATGAGACAATTTTTTCCTCCTATGCCTCTAAGCCTGTGATGGGAGGGGCTGCTGCAAAGGTCTCTGACATGCCCTGGAGACATTTTCCCCGTTGTCTTAGTGATTACCATTGGGCTCCTCATTATTTATGCAAATTTCTGCAGCCAGCTTAAATTTCTCCCATCAGGGTGCAAAGCTTCCAAACTTTTATGCTCTGCTTCCTCTTGAATGCTTTGCTGCTTAGAAATTTCTTTCACCAGATACCCTAAATCATTGCTCTCAAGTTCAAATTTCCATAGATATCTAGGGCAGGGGCAAAATTTCACCAGCCTGTTTGCTAAAGCATAACAAGTCACCTTTGCTCTAGTTCCCAACAAGTTTCTCATCTCCATCTGAGACCGCCCCAGCCTGGATTTCATTGTCCATATCACCATCACCATTTTGGTAAAAGCCATTCAACAAGTTCCTAGGAAGTTCCAAACTTTCCCATATCTTCCTGTCTTCTGAGCCCTCCAAGTGTCTAGGAAGTTCAAAACTTTCTCACATTTTCTTTTTTTTTTTCCTGAGTTCTCCAAACTGTTCAACCTCTGCCTGTTACCCAGTTCCAAAGTTGCTTCCACATTTTCAGGCATCCTTACAGCAGCACCTGACTCTCTGCAGTACCAATTTACTGTATTAGTCTGTTCTCATGCTGCTAATAAAGATATACCTGAGATGGGGTGATTCTGAAAGAAAAGAGGTTTAATTGACTCAGTTCAGCATGGATGGGGATGCCTCAGGAAACTTACAATCATGGCAGAAAGGGAAGCAAAGTTGTCCTTCTTCACAGCATCAGGAAAGAGAAGTGTGAGCAAAG
Source organism: Rhinopithecus roxellana (assembly GCF_007565055.1). NCBI lineage: Eukaryota > Metazoa > Chordata > Mammalia > Primates > Cercopithecidae > Rhinopithecus > Rhinopithecus roxellana. The sequence goes on from NC_044551.1 coordinate 172,263,152, forward strand.
TCAGGGGAAATCCCCTTACAAAACCATCAGATCTCATGAGAACTCACTCAGTAGCACAAGAACAGCATGAGGGTAACTACCCCCATAATTCAATTACCTCCCAACAGGTCTCTCCCATGACCCCCTTTTAGTTGTGCCCCAACTTTTGATATGCTGTGCTTCCATTTTTCTTCAGCTGCGTGTATTTTTAAAAATATCTCATATATCCTTTTATAACAAAGTTTACCTCTTTGATCCAACAATAGAAATGTGTCATTTAATTTTTAAGTGTTTGAAGATTTTTCTATTATCTTTCTGTTATTGATGTTTGGTTTTATTCTACTGTGTTTGAAAAACATACTCTGTGGGATTTTAACTATTTTAAATTTGTTAAGGTTTTTTTTATGTTGTTTGTTTTGTTTTGTTTTAAATGGCCCAGGATGCGGTCTACCTTACTATATGTTCTGTGGGCAACTGAAAAGAATGTGTATTCTGCTGTTGTTGGGTAGAGTGTTCTATAAATGTCAACTGGATCCTGTTTGTTTGTGGTGTTAAGTTCTTCAGTATCCATGCTGGTTTTCTGTCTAGTTTTTCTGTCTGTTTTTCAGAGGGTGTGTTAAAATCTCCAAATATAATTGTGGATTTTTTTCTTTTCAATTCTATTAGTTTTTGCCTTATGTATTTTGCAGTTGTATTATGTTTCAGCACATACACATTTAAAATTGCTGCGTTTTCTTGGGAGATTGAACCTGTTATCACTATATGATGTGCTTCCCTGTCTCTGGTAATTTCCTTTGTTCTGAAGTCATCTTATCTGATATCAATATCACCACTTCTACTTTTTATTGTTAGTGTTGGCATGATATATTTTTTCTACACTTTTTATTTCAATCTGCCTATGTCATTATACTTGAAGTGAGTTTCTTGTAGACAGAATATAGTTGGGTCATGTTTTATAGTTCACTCTCCCACTTTCACCATTATCTTTTAATTGGTGTAGGCAATTTAATGTAGTTATTAATATAATATGGCTTAAATCTGACTTTTTAGTTTTGTTTACTAGATTTTTTTGGTGTAGTTATTTTCTTTTTCCTTCCTTCTTGGGCGTTACTTGAATATTCCTTAAAATTCCATTTTGATTTACCCATTTACTCACAGTATTTTTGAATTTATCTTCTTGTGTAGCTCTTTTAGTGGTTGCTCCAGGTTTTACATTATGTATACTTGTATATAACTTGTTACAGTCTTCTGGTATTGTCTTTTTACCAGTTCATGAAGGATCTTATGTCCCTTTACCCTCTCCCATTTGTAACGTAATTTTCTTAAATATTTTCTTTGCATAAATTTAGAACCACATCAGATAGTGTTATAATTTTTGTCTTGACCAGCAAACATAACTTAGGAAACTCAAGAGGAGAAGAAAAATATATTGTATTTCCTCATATTTTTGTTTTCCATGTTCTTCCTTTTTGATGTCCCAAGATTTCTTTTATTTCTGTTTAGAGAACTTCCTTTAGTCATTCTTTTAGGGTAGGTGTATTGGTGGCAATTACTCTTAATTTTCCTTCTTCTGAATGTCTTGGTTTTTTTCTTCATTCCTGGAGAATATTTTCAGTTACTATAGTTCTTTTCTTTCAGAGCTTGAAAGCTACTGTGCTACTTTCTTCTGTCACTCGTAGATTCTGATGAGAAATTTGCTGTCATTCAAATATTTTTCATCTATAGGTAAAGTACCATTTCTCTCTATCTGCTTTCAAGATGTTTTTTCTTTGTCTTTAGTTTTTAGAAATTTGTCTATGATGCATGTTGGTATGGATTTCTTTGTGTATGTCATGTTTGGAATTTGGTCAACTTCATGAACCTGTAGGTTTATATCTCTTGCCAAATTTGGGAAGGTTTCAGCTATTATTTCTTTGAATATTTTTTAAACCACACCCCTTTTCTCCTCTTAATGACATGGATGTTAGATTTTTGTTACAGCCTCATATGTTCCTGAGGCTTCATTAGTTAGTTTTCTGTCTGTTTTCTCTCTGTTGTCCAGATTGGGTAATTACTATTGTTCTATTTTCAAGTTCTCAGATTCTTTCCTCTGTCTTCTCCATTCTACTGCTGAGCCCATTCATTGGGTTTTAATTTCAGTTATTATTTATTTATTTATTTATTTTTAGAGATGGAGTCTTACTTTGTCACCCCAGCTGGAGTGCAGTGGTGCAATCTCGGCTCACTGCAAGCTCTGCCTCCTGGGTTCACATCATTCTCCTGCCTCAGCCTCCCGAGTAGCTGAGACTACAGGCGCCCACCACCACACCTGACTAATTTTTGTATTTTTAGTAGAGACAGGGTTTCACCATGTTAGCCAGAATGGTTTCAATCTCTTCACCTCGTGTGATCCACCCACCTCGGCCTCCCAAAGTGCTGGGATTATAGGCATGAGCCACCATGCCTGGCCCAGTTATTGTATTTTTTAATTCCAAAACTTCCATCAGATTCTCCTTTATATTTTTCTATCTCTTTGCTGAGGCTTTCTATTTCTTTGCTCAACTTTCTGTTTTTTCATTTGCTTCAAGCATGATTATGATTGCTTGTTGAAGCATTTTTACGACAGTTGCTTTAAAATTCTTTCAGATAATTCTAACAACTGTATGCTATTAGTGTTGACAACTATTGACTCTCTTTTCTCATTCAGTTTCAGATCTTCCTGGTTCATGGTATAACAAGTGATTTGATTGAAAGTGGACATTTTGGGTATTATGTTGTAAGACTTTGCATCTTATTTACTTTATTTATTTATAAGACAGAGTCTCAATCTGTTGCCCATTCTAGAATGCAGTAGCACAATCTTGGCTCACTGCAACCTCCACCTCCTGGGTTCAAGTGATTCTCCTGCCTCAGCCTCTAATGCCCAGCTAATTTTTGTATTTTTAGTAGAGACGGGATTTCACCACGTTGACCAGGCTGGTCTCAAATGCCTGACCTCAAGTGATCTGCACACCTTGGCCTCCCAAGTGCCAGGATTACAGGCTTAAGCCACCACACCCAGCCTCTGCTTCTTATTTAAATCTTCTATTTTAGTAAGCTTCTTCTTGAAACTGCTCTGGTAAAGGAAGAAGGGTACTGTCATGTTACTAGATGGAGTGAAAGTCATAGATTCCTCACCTGGTCTCCTTGACATCCAAAGTGGGGGATACTCTTCATTGACTGCTGGGTGGGTATGGGAGTTTCAGCTCCTCACTAGATCCCCATTTATGCCTCCCTGGTTGGGAGGGGTAGGAGTTCCTCATTAGTGCTTCCCATGTGGTCTCCACTGACACCATAGGTGAGGCACTTATTACCTGCCTGGCCTCCTTTGACTCCACCTGGAGGGTGTGGGCACCTTGTTATAGACCTGTGAGAATGGAGATTTAGGCTACTCACTTGGCCTTTGCTGGTGTGGGTGAGAGTAGAACTGGAGATTTTCTGGAGTGGAGCAGTTATTGTCTAATAGTGTTCTGTCTTTCCAGGTTGCACATTTCCTAGTCCTTTGGCCAGAGAGCAGTCTTTCGTTGGACCTTTCTTTTTTCTTTTTTCTTTTCTTAACTTCACAGTGGAATCTTTATTTTATATACATACATTCTAGAATTGTTTTCTGTAGAGAGGGAGGAAAACAAGTCTTTTTTTTCTGACTTTTCTTTGTACTTTGTATCTTTAAAGGAGTTATTCTTCTTAATTATTATGGGTACATAACAGTTGTATGTATTTATGGGATGCATGTGATACTTTGATACAGGCATACAATGTGTAATGCTTGGGGTAATTGGGGTATCCATCACCTCAAGCAGTTATCATTTCTTTGTATTTGTTGGAACTTTTGTTGTTTGTACCCATTGGCTTTTCTTGATTGCTGGTTTTTCTTGATTGCTCAGCTCCAAGTCTGAGATATATGAGGCTAAAAGAAAACCCAGGGAACTCAACACTGTGTTGTTCCTTGGGTCCTGAGATCCCTACCCAGTCTGCCTTCTCGTCTCTATTTTTCAGAGTCTTTTCATGTTTGTTTTGTGTGTAATGCCTAGGGATTTTTATTGTTCTTACAGGAAGAGTAGGGGAAAGTACAACTACTCTACCTTCCTGGTGATGCAAGTCATCTTTCATTTACTTGTTTTTTGTTGTTGTTGTTTTGTTTTTGAGATGGAGTTTCACTCTGTTACCCAGGCTGGAGTGCAGTGGTGCGATCTTGGCTTCCTGCAGCCTCTGCTTCCCAGGTTCAAGCAATTCTTGTGCCTCAGCCTCCCAAGTAGCCGGGGTTATAGGCATGCACCACCACAAACGGCTAATTTTGGTAGTTTTAGTAGAGACAGGATTCCACCATGTTGACCAGGCTGGTCTTGAACTCCTGACCTCAGATGATTTGCCCACCTTGGCCTCACAAATTGCTGGGATTACAGGCATGAGCCACTGCACCCCATCAATTTACTTGTTTTTACACATCCCTCCTTGTGCAAATGTGGAGATGCTACTCTGGGGTAGATAGCAAGGACTAGCGTGGCTTGGCCATAGGCTATGTGTATTTGAAGTTTTGAATTACACTCCAAGTTGTGTCAGTTTACTTCTCCACTAGCAGGGTACGAGTGCACTCCTTTTCTTCCCATACTCTTGTAATATGTGTTATCGTCACACTTTCAGAAGTTTACCGCCTTGGATGGAAAATGACATCTCATTTTACTTTGAGATTTCTTTGATTGCTAGTGTGGACAAATATCTTTTTCGTAGGCATACTGACTGATAAGATGGACGTTATATTCTAGTAAGGGAGAGAAAAGAAAAGCAAGTGAAAAAAATTAAATAGATAATTTCAGAGAGTGATAAGTGTATGAAGAAAGTAAAACAGGGTAATGGATAGAGTACAGGGGGCTCAAAGGCTCTGGGGACCGATCGAGGACAAAGACATGATCGCAAAAGGCAGTAACATGCAACAGTCTTTATTGGGCAGTGCTCTGGCAGGGGTGCAGGAGAAGGCAAATCCTTGGCAGCATGAGTCTGCCTGGAGACTTGCACTGGGAAGGGGGGCTGCCATTTAGAAGGGGTGGAAGGCAAGGGAGCTCCTGGCGGGTGCTGGAAATGGAGCTTATATGTCTTGGCAATGGCGCTCCACATCATGGTGAGGTCTCTCTGGGTTAGATTGTTCTGATGGGCAGAAATAGCCTGGGGTCTTATAACCACAAGGCTCCACTTTACCAGTGGTCAGCAGACGTCGGGTGTCGTTTTGTGGAGTATGCAAAGCTGGCGCGTCCTAAGCTACTAAAAAATCCACGGGTTTGGACTATTTTTAAAACAAGAGATATGTGAAAATTTGAGTTTGGTGCTTAGTGAGCTTTAGAGCTTACTGGTCTCAGCCTCCTGGGAAGAAATAACCTAGGGACCAATGTACGGGGCATATTTGGCTCATTTATATAACAGAGAGTAATGGAGAGAGAAAACTGCTTTAGTTGGGGAGGTCAGGGAGAGTCTTTCTGAAGAGGTGACACCCAAGGAATGAAAAGGAAGCAGCTGTGAGAAGATAGAGGCCTTGAAAGTAGGAAAAGGCGTGGTGTGTGTGTTCAAGAGACAGAAACGTGACCGGAAGGCTGGAGTGGCCTGCACAAAGACGGGACAATGATGGATGAGATGAGATTGGAGGACAAGCAGGGAATAGATGGTGCTGCTATGAGGGATAAGGAGTGACTTTCTATTCTAAGCCCAATGCAACACCATTGGAGGGGCTCAATTAATATTTTAACCATTCCACTTTATATTTGGAAAAACTCAGGCTGTCAAGTGGAGGGAGGAGGAGGGAGAGAGGCGAAGTGAGCAGCCCAGTGAGAAGCTCCAGGCAAGAGGAGACAGCAGCTTGAATTGGGAGGGGGCGAGGAAAGGAGAGAAGCAGGCAGATGGTGGGGGTGGGATGGAGCCAGCAGCCTTGGTGAGGGATGGGATGGGGAGATGCGGCAAACACAGATAATGAGGGAGGATTCCAGGGGGATCGTGTTCCACTTCCTGACTTGGAGTAGCCCAGGGAGAAGTAAGTTTGGAGGAAGTCTAGTTGCCTGTGCGAGTTTCATCCTCTCTGCAGGGTGATGAGCAAGAGGATCCTGAGTTGGGCATGCGGCGCTGGAGATGACTTATTTCTGTTTGTGGATTTAACTGGGGCCTCCTGACCGTATGCAGGAGACTCCAGGGGACTCTGTGTATCCAACCAAGAAAATGAGAAACCAGATTTTAAACTGTCATTTAATCAAGAAGCAAAAATAAATTCTTAATTAGCCTCTGCCGACTGCATATTAATTACAGTTGCATTTAAATGGCTTCTTCCTAAATGCAGGGGGTGAGGTGGTTGGGACTGCGGAGAGAGGAGGAAGTAAAAGTAAGCGCTGCTATGCACCGTGTGCCGTGGCATGTGGGGTGGCCCCTCATTTTCATCCTCCCAACCACCCCCTCAGGCAGGGCCAGTTGTCCTTGTTTCAGAGATGAAGAAACAGAGTGTCAGGGAGGTGAAGGACTCGTCCAGGTTTTCACAGCTCATAAGCGGCATAACCAGGATTAGAACCCTGCTCTCTGGACCCTAGAGCCTCCTGCTTTGTTTTGCCTCCCCTCTCATGTGCCTGCCATTATCTATTTCTTTATTTTCTTTAAATCAGTTTAAAATCCAAACCCCCATCCCGCCTGACAGACCCGAAAGTCAGTGTGAGTCATCATGGGAACAGCCCTCCCCCTGGCTTAGGGCAAAGGTTATGCATTCTTAGACCTTGCCAAAGCCTCTGAGAGGCCCCCTCTGGCACTAGGCATGGGTGCCCATTGGCCACCATAGAGACATTCCCAGTCCCAGCTCCCACAACCTTCTTACACAGTGGAAATGGTGGTTCTATGGCTTTTCTGCTGCTCTCAGGACTTAAGGAGCTTTGCCAAAGAGGGACCCTTCCAAAATTGGGGAAACCTCTTCCACTCTTCTTTTCAACCTCAGTAATATTCTCCCTTCTTTTCAATAAAGACTCAAGCAGCTGTTACTTTTGGCCCTGCCTCCTCCTCCTCCTCCCTGGAAGTCAGGGAGCAAAAATCAGCCAACCTGTTTGAGGTGGAGGAAAAGAAAAAACACAGGAAGCACAAACTCAAATTATCATCTCCATCAATTATTCTGGTACACTTGTTTCATCTCCCTCTGGCTGAGCCTGTCTCGGGCTCTGGATGTAGTGTGTTGAAACATGTCAGAGCAGTTTACACTGATAGTAGGCCAGATTTTTCATTTTTCTTTTTTAACATTTTCTTGTGGAAATTTTAAACTTTTACAGAAGTAGAGAAATAGGATAATAAATCCTCATATATCCATCACCCAAGTTTCAAAGCTCCTAGCCAATTTTGTTAATTTATACCCCACCTCCTCTCCCCCTTCCATTTATTTTGAAGCAAATCCCAGACATCATACTGTTTCCTCCATAAGTATTTCAGTCTGTATCTATAAGAAGTGAAGAAAGATATATTTTTAAAGGAAGAAGATTTTCTCACCTGAAATCCTGGCTTATTGGAAAATGAAAGACAGCGATTCCCTGCAATGAGGGATGAGAGATTCTAAGCTCTCCCTGGTCCTACCGCAGTGCACATCAATCAAATCCTACCCAGTCACTGCTTCCCTTTCCTCACCAGCAAAATACAAATAAGAGTCCCTGCTTCACAGATGAGGAAACTGAGGACCAGAGAGGGTTTGCTCAAGGTCACAAGATGTAATAGTACTTGAGATAGCTGGAAACCAGCAGGTTACTTAAGCAGTCTAATACTTTGGATCTCCTCCAATCAATACTTTCTAAGTACTTGTTCAACGTTTCTCTAGAGGTGAGGTCAGGTGCTGCACCAGGAAGGGTGGAGAATGGGTGTGCTGATGGCGGACTCAGTCTGCCCTCCACTGTAGCAATTCCTTTCTGGTCTCAACTTGTATAGCCCACCCAGCAAAACTAAAACCCTGCAGTTAACCTTCCCACTCTCCTTTGAAGGCAGTTTAGCAATCATCAGCTGTTATTCAGTTTGCTCTGGGAGTCCAATCCTCACCTCCAGCAGTCTCTTCAGTGATTCCTTCCAAACTCACAGGGTTTCCTCCTTGAAATGAGTTGGGATGAACCCACCAGGACTATTTCAAGTGCAAATGGCAGAAAACCCAGCTCAATTATCTCAGCAAAAAGGGAAATATATTGGTTGATATAAGTTCAGTGGCCTCTGCTTCAAGATTAGTTGAACCTAGAGGGAAAAATCTGTTGTACTCTCCCTTCTGGCCTTGCTTTTCCCCATGGTCGCTCCCATCTCAGGCAGGCTGTACCTCGTGATGACAAGGGGGCAGCCTAACTCTGGCCTGTGTTCTCTCCTGTTAGCAACCCAGCAGAAGGGAGAGATCCTCTTTCCTGACTCCCATTGGTTTGTTTGGGGTCATGTGCCTATGCCTGAGCCAATCACCATGGCCAGGGGTCAAGATATACTAGTTGGATTATATCTGGGTCATCGGGGAATTGGATTAGGTCTGGGTCATCCCTGGATGGGCCAATCTTGTGCAAACCCCTATGGAGAGAGACGAGAGATGTTTGATTGTCCGGAGGAGAATCAGGAGGCTGCCACTGTTGAAGAGGGGACAGATGCTGAACAGGCAGGTGACAGATTTCCACTCTCCCTCTGGTTACATTCCCAGGGATATTTAGGTGTCTTTAAAGATGTGTGCTGTGGGTACTGGCCAGCTGCTCTGTCCTTTACGGCAGCCTTGGTAGTGTCAGATCTGTAATGAGAACCTGGAACTCCCTGCACTCAGTCCTTTCTGCAGGTGTGGGCAATGGAAAACTGTCCCGCGCTTACCTGAGCACATTCACTCTGGGGTAGGCCTGCCTCTCATCTTGGCCAACAGTGAACCCCGCCCGCCCCACCCCCCGACATCCACCAGCCTCTTAGCCAGAAGATCAGGGAGCTTTTCCTCCTGGAGTTGCCCTCTGGCTTTCCTGTGACCTTGAGCAACCTCTCCATGTCTCTGAGCATCAGTTTTATATTTCGGAGCATCTGTACAATGGAGCGAATGGCAATGCTCACCTCCTAGAGTTGGGAGAAGCAGCCATGAGCTTGTGAATTGTAAATGATGGTAAAAATGGAAAGAGGAACACTAACTGTTACTATTGCTACCTGCTTCTTCCTCTCAGGAAATGCTCTTTCTCGGCTCTCCCCTTTTTTTTCTCTCATCCCCCCAGGGGAGCATAGGCTCACTCAGAGCTTTGATGGAAATGAGTTTTGATGGCTTGGATGCTTTCAGAGCCGCCCACTCTTCCTCCTCCCACCCCCTGAGCCGACAATTTCACATGACATCAATTTCTCTGACAGCCGTGTAAACAGATGGTGGTCCCTGCTGCCCGGGGTGCTGGGGAGCGATACCATGGTAACCTGCTAAACTGTGACAGGTGCCAGGACGGTGGGAAATCCGGGACCTTCAGACACACATGCACGTGGCTCAAGCAGCAGGCCGTGGGCTGTGGGTTCTTCCCAGACACAGTGGGCCAGGGCTGGTGGCATCGCAGCAAGGGCGCGGGCTTACATCCAGATCCTGCCCCTTCCTAGCCAAGCGACTGTGGCTGAACCCCTTCCTCTCTCTGGGCTCAGGAAGGTAATCAGCCCCATACCAGAGAAGCAAGGATTTTGGACTTGAAAGTACCTGCTTAAGGTTAGGTACATTGCTGGTGTCCAATAAATGTTTATTGAATGAATAAACAAACCTATGAAGGAAACTGAGGACCTACTCCCCGGAATCTGGTTGGCAACTGGGCCCCTTGCAGGTCCTGGCTGGAAGAAGGCAGAGTGTGCAAGTGGGATCTGAGAGTACAGGAGTCTGAGGTGGCCACACAGCTACCTTTTGGAATAATGGGAGCCTAATGCTTTTCAAGTGGCAGGAATCTCCATCCCCACGTTCCTCTGGACAGGGAGGGTGAATTAATGAACACTCACAGTTAGGAAGCTGATGAGTGGGCTTCAGGGCCTCTGCACTTATGGAATCTCAGTTCTTTTCTAACTACTTGCCTCAGTTTCCCAAATTCTTATCTTATCCTTGCTGGGCTTAGAGCTCTGTTTTAAACCATGACCTACCCTAAACTCAGAGAGGGCAGTGCCTTGATCAAGGCCCCCCACCTGGCCATACACACCACCTGAGCATGGGCAGCCTCCCCAATCTGCAGCCAGGCCCTGTGGCTCAATAAGCCTTCCTTTCAGCCCTGCGACCTCTGCTCTTTCACGGGCCACCCAGTCCACCCCTGCACCCCCCTTCGTCTCGCTGTCCTCCACTTGCTGACCCACATGCCTTGCAGCTGGGCTTGCCCCTGCCTGAATAGGGAGTACGGCAAAGATATGGAGCACAGCCAGGCTGGCTCTGCCACTGACCTGCAGTGGCCTCAGGCACGCTTTGGAGGCCATTTCCTTCCTAGGTCAAATGGGAAAGAGGTTGTGGATGCATTAAATAAATGACATCTGTAAAGTGCACAGAAGAGTGCCTGGCATGTAGCACATTTTTAATAAATAGTAGTGATTTTTGTTATTATGCATGAGACCCCTACACCCTCACCCCCACCCCAATGTTGCTTTTTATAGATGGGATTAATTTCAAGTAGTATAGAGAGGTAAATCACCGGTGTGGGGGAGAGCTGGATGTAGATCTAGCTGTGTGACCTTGGACAAGCTACTTACCTTCTCTGAGCATCTGTAAAATGGGGCCAGTGCTCCCCACCTTGCTGTGGTGAGGATTGAATGGGCCTCTGGAGCAGGTCCTGGCTGAATAGGTGCTCAGTACATGACTTGATGTTGATTGCAAGAAGTTCTCCAGGAACATGGGTGATTTCGATGCTATTGAGTGCCAGAAGTCGCCTAAGGCCAGGATTTCTCATATTGCATTCCTAGGAGGTGGCAGTTTGCCCTCTGCCTGCAAACCTCTGGTGACAAGAAACTCATTCCTGCCTAGTTGAGTGGCTCTGTTGGTAGCTGATCTATGGAGTTATAACTTACCTCCATTCTGCTTCTTCTCCGGGGTCTCTAGTTCTGTCTTCAAGGCCACCAGGACCAGATTCCCTCTGCTTTTTAGGGGTATGGTGGCTTGCTCGAGCCAATGGGAGCCGGAGTGGAATAGGTGATAGTCACATCTGCCCCGCGACACCCTTTCCTTGCTCCTGAAGGGCTCTTGACCTTGTTGGCCAGGCTGGAAGATTAGAGAGCTGGCAATCAATCACAAGAGATTGTCCTTGGGCAGGCTAAGTGGGCCATCTGTCCTGGCTGAGTCCCAGGGCTGGGCCCATGGTGGAGGACCAGGACATGGCTGGGCCCAGCATGGAGACCAGAGTGTGAGCTGCACAGTCCAGCTCCCCATTATGACTGAAGGTGAGGGCAGGGGCGAGTGTGGAGGACATGACAACAATTCATACCTCAAAGGGTTCTTCTAAGAATTAGATGGTCAGAGATGCTTAAATGTCTAATATGGTTCTTGGAATCTGCTAATAATTGTTTTTTCCAAATCCATAATCAGTAAATGGGTTAATCTGCTGGCAGAGAGAAGCTTCAAACAAGCCAAGCTTTTAAACATTTATTACTCTTTCAGCTTCAAGGTTTTTCAAAAATTATTTTATGCTTCTTTTAAAATTCATCAGCTTGGGGCAAGCTGGCTGCCTTAATAACAGCACTAAGGAAGTGTTGATAAGGTTCTGCCAATAACAGGTACTTCTCCAGCAGGGGAGCAGCATCAGAATAGTTTCTGGAGACTCCCAGTCGGTCTCCTCTTTGGTCTTTGAGCAAGAGCAGACACCTCTAGACCCTCTTCCGTGGTTGTATCAGCAACCTTGATGTCACATGGACCCCACCTTCCCTACAGGAGACAGGGGAGTTGAATGAAGGTAAGCAAGGACCCTGAAGACGAAGGAATAGGCCAGAAACCCACCCTGCTCGTGCTCTGGATTTTGGGTATAGTTTGCGGGCTTAGATGATGAACTTTTCTCACTTTTCCCTCACGTTTGTCATGAGTTATTCTACTCTCAGGCATCACAGAGACAGAGCCAGGAGAATGCAGAGAGGGGAGGGAGAAGGCAGGACTCCCTAGCCCTTCCCTTTCATTCTGGTCTTGAACAGGTCATGGAATCCTGAACTTGGAAGAGAACTGAGAGGTTGTTCAACTGAGCTTGCTGCACAGGAAGGAGATCCTTGCCTGAGAGGTCTCCTGGAGGAAGTGCGGTCATCCAGGGCCCCTGAACACTTCCTTGGTGGTGGAGCTCATTACCTTGTGAAAGGACTCAAGATAGGGGAAAAACCAGTGAGTGAGCAAAGGGGAGAAGTGTGAGTTCCCATTTTGCCTTTGTGGCAAAGTGGCTACGTGGCTTTGGACAAGGTGCTTCCCCTCTCTGGGCTTCCATTTCCTCATGTGTCAAAGCAGAGGGTTGGACTAGCTGATAGTGATAATCTAGAAGTCATCATTACTAGGGTGCTTTTTATGCACTAGATTCTGAGTTAAGTGCATCACATAAATCATCTGTTTAACTCTCCTAACAACTCTAAGTTTCTCTGGAGAACCTGAGTGTCAATAAAGATCATATTAAATCTTAGGTATTTTGTGCATCTGAAAGTTATCCTAGCCACACTTTCACGTATTTGCAGACATCAGACTCTTGATAAAGAACAAGGAATTTCCAATTAGATAGAATATCAGTTAGGATTAGGTTTTGCTGTGACAGAAATCGCAAAGTAGCAGTGGCTTAAACATGCAAGGGTTCACTTTATTGCATAAAAGTAGTCAGGAAGCTGGCAGGCAGCCCCAGCATTCATCAAGGACCCAAGCTCCTTCCCTCTTTATGCTCTGCTGCATAGGACTCACAGTCACCACTGGTCCAACAAGACTCCTGGGACTTCGACTGTCACAGCTCCACTCCAGGCAGAAGGAAGAGAAAGAGAGGAAGGACAGAAAGCAGTGTACTTCTGGCTGAGTCCAGCCCCTTTAAATTATCTTCCTGGAATTTCCACAATTGACTTCCATTTGTGCATCATAGGCCAGAACACAGTCATGTGGGCACTCCTTGCTGCTGGGGGAGGATGGGAAATGTAGTCTTTTAACTGGGCACACTTCTACCCTCAATAAAATCTGGGCTTTGTTCCTAGGGAACAAGAGGGGAAGGAATACTGGCTAGCAAATGGGAATCCTCCCTGCTATAGATGTCTACATACAAAGGACTGTCTGCATAACAATAGCCTGACTAAGTAAACAATTTTGTAGTAAGCTTATGTAGCTGTTTGAACCTAGAACATAAGGGACCAATATCCATACCAGTTAGACTTCTTTCCATTTCAAGTAACAGAAGCTCATCTCCAACTGGTTTAAACAGGGACATTTATCAGTCCACACACTTCATTCCCAGAGGTAGAGCTGGCTCCAGGGTTGCTTTATTCGGCAGCCTAGCAACATCATCCAGCTTGGACTCTGTTTATCTACCTGTTCTCTTGTGCTTGGTGTTGGCTTCTTCCCCAGGCTGGAGGCAAATGGCAACCTTGTTTCTAGGAATCACATCCAAACCCAATCATATCCAGGTGAAGAAAAGAGAATATTATTGCCAGTGGCTCTTAGGAGCTAGACATGTTCTCAAGAGTTTCTTGTGCCTCAGTAGCACTGGATCATACATCTACTCTCAGGCAAAGTACTAGCAAGGGCAAAGGCAAGTAGACCACTTCCTGGGCTGGGATCAGCTTTCCTGAAGTTCATGGCTATGTCAGGGAGTAGTGGATACCTGAACAAAATTGGAATTGTGTGCATATGGGACAGAAGAGCAAACATGGCGGCAGGCAGCCAGCAGTGTGCACTCCAGCCTGGGAGGTGGAGTTAGCATCTCCATTTTGCAGCAAAGGGATTGAGGTTCAGAGAGGTAAAGTAATTTGTTCAAGGTTACACAGCCAGGAGTGGCAGAGATAGTGCCAGAATCAGGGAATGTCATTCCAGATCTGAGAAGCTTAGCATTGTACTCTGCAGCCATAGAAGGGAGAGGGTCTCAGCTGTCATTTCTATCCATGTTTCCCAGACTTCAGCCATTTGTTCACTACCTTTGTGACTTTCTTCTATATTTGCTTTCATCTGCACAATGACTTACTCAATATTTTATTGAAATAATAAAACCATTTTATTGTTGCTAAAAAAATTCACATTTTTTATGTAAAGAATTGCATCTGTAAAGGAAACTAAAGTACTGTCATAGACAGAAAACCAGTGATGCTTGCGAGAAATAGAAGGTACATTATAAAAATAAATACAATAAAAACAAGCACTCATTCTGTTCTACAGGGATACCATTACCCGATGAGCTGAAGGTCTGCTCTGTTTGTTCTTAAGGAGTGAGGAGAGCATTAAAGACTTGCCAGGACCAAGCTGAGGCTTCCCCTTTGATAAAATGAGAAGGAGCTAATGAGAGTGGGAAAGAGCCCTGCTTTCTATGCCTTTCAATGTCATTTAGGGCTCCTCATCTGAAATCATTCCATGTACCATTCTTTAGAAGAGAAACGTTAACTGCACCCTGAACAGTTAGCTGCTGCGGCATTACAAACCACGCCACTGACTCAGGAGCATACAACAAAAACCCCTCATTCCCAGAAAGCTGCAGGTCAGCTGATGCTCTGCTGATTCAGGCTGGAATTGACTGGGTGACTCTTCTGTCTAGGGTAGAACAGGGTTGGCAAACTTTTTCTGTAAAAGGTCAGAAAGTAAACACTTTAGGTGTTGTAGACCACACAGTCTCTGTCACAATGACTCAACCCTGCTGTTGTAGTGTGAAAACTGACACAGACAGACCAGACATAAATGAATAATCATGGCTGAATTTTGATAAAACTTTATTTATGAACCCTTAAATTTGAATAAAACGAAATTTTTGCATGTCATGAAATAGTATTTTTCCTTAGATTTTCTTCCAACCATTTAAAAATGTAAAAACCATTCTTTGCATTAGGGCCACAAAAAAGCAGGCAGTAGATGAAACTGGACTTGAAGATCATAGTTTGCTGACCCCTGGTCTAAAACAAAAGCTGTCGTTGCCTCTTCCAGGGCTGGCTTTATGGGTGTGGGCCTTGCACAAAGGAGGACCCACACTTGATTGAATGCTGTGCAGTAGCTGTCTTGAAATTTTTAATAATGTTTGAACACGGACCCTGCACTTTCATTTTGCAGTGGGACTTGCAAATTATATAGCCATTCCTGGCCTCTGCTCAAAAGATGCCTCTGCTCAAATGATCTCCCGACAGCTGTCTCACTGGCGCATGCTTTCCTCATGGAGAGGGCAGAGGTGCAAAGAGGCCAGTGGAAACACCTTGTCTTCTGACCACATTCTCTTGGCCAAGGCAAATTGTACGGTCATGGCTAAGGTCAAGGAAAGGGGAAATATACTCTGTTCCTTCAATGGGAGGACTCCAAAGTCACATAACAAAGGGCTTGGATACAGGGAGAGGTGAAGAACCAGGGCTGATAACGCAACCTACCACCAACTGTATAAGAGTGTGTTGATCCAGTGTGATGTTTCATGCCTGCAATTCCAACACTTTGGGAAGCAGAGGTGGGACGATTGTATGAGGCCATGAGTTCGAGACTAGCCTGGGCAACATAGTGAGATCACATCTTTACAAAAAGTTTTTTTAAAATAACTTGGTGTAGTGGCACATGCCTGTGGTCCCAGCTACTTTAAAGGCTGAGGTGGGAAGATTGCTTGAGTCCAGGAATTTGAGGTTGCAGTGGGTTAGAATTGTCCGGCTGCACTCCAGCCTATGCGACAGAGTGGGACCTTGCCTCTAAAAATAAAAAAGTGTGTTAATCATTCTGGCTATTTGGACAAGGGAAAATGTCAAAGAACTAATTTCCTGGTGCTCTTATCCATGAGTTTTATCAGTCCCTTGTTCGTCAGCCCAGGCAGAGTCAAGCCAAAAAATACTGTGTGTGTCCTGAGGTTGGTTTCAGGTGGTACCAGTACACGCATTATCGTTCTTTCCCTTCTATGGGAGCAGGTAGACAGCATAGGACTGATTCCACTTGTGCAGATGCAAGGAAGGGAACTAGGTGGCATTGCAAACAGAGGAGCCAGCATGCCAGTCTCCTCCCACAGTACTCAGCCTGCTCCCTTTCCTGGAAGCGCCCTCTGGGGGATCTCAGTACCTTGGATAGCACCTTCAGGCTGCAAAACTGGAAAAGAAAAATGTCTGGCTCACACTCTGCTTGGGAATTCTTTCTAGGTTTTAAACACATTTGAATAAACAGAGTGAGTCCATACACATATATCTGAGTATGCCACTGCCCTGCTTAGGATCCTTTCCTGGCTCCCGAGGCCCACGTTTGGCTTCACATTGTGGCCCTGTATGACCCAACCACAGCCCATTCAGAGTGAGCACCTCACCCTTCTTGGACACACCAGCAATCTTCCCCATAGAGGTCTTTGCAGCCACCATCACAACTTTGGAGGCCACACGTGTGATAAGCCAGTTCAAATACTTTTAAATAAAAATGGAAAATTACTGACTTATGTAACTTATATGGATTGGATATTTTCCCCGCCCAAATCTCATGTTGAAATGTAATCCCCAGTGTTGGAGGTGAGGCCTGGTGGGCGGTGACTGGATCATGAGGGTGGGAGTTTCATGAATGGTTTAGCACTGCCCCCTTGATGCCATCCTTGTGACACTGAGTTCTCTCGAGGTTTCACTGTTTAAAAGTGTGTGGCACTCGTGTCTCTTTTTCTCCTGCTTTCCCCAGATCATCCCTGCTTACCCTTTGCCTTGCACCATGATTAGAAGCTTCCTGAGGCCCCCCCAGAAGCAGATGGCAGCACCATGCTTCCTATACAGCCTGCAGAACTGTGAGCCAATTAAACCTCTTTTCTTTATAAGTTACCGAACCTCAGATATTTCTTTATAGCAATTTGAGGACGGACTAATATAGTAACTGAATATCTAGTGGAGGGAGCTTCAGACATGCAAAGTGCTTACAGATTGCTCTAAGAATATGCTTTCTTCTGTGTTGGCTCCATTCTCAGGCAGGCACACCCTCATGGTGGCCACTAGCCTCTTCTGGGGAAAGAGAAAGCCTCTTTCCTAAGCATTCCAACAAAGGTCCCAAGGCAGACTCTCACTGGCTGATTTGGGTCATGTGTCCATCAGTAAACCAATGGTTGTGGGGCATGGAGTGTACTGATTGGCCAAGCCTGGATTATAAACCCACTCCTGCAGTTTGGCAGTTTGGAGGATGGGGTAAGCACCACAAAATCCACAGGGACCAAGAGTTGGGGGTCCCAGAGGAAAATCAAGGTGTGGTTACCAAGTACAGCAAGGAACAGGGGCTGAGAAGCCACAACAATAGACATCCCCCACCCTTAGGGCTCTTTGTCTGAAACGCTTCCCTTTCTCCTCCTCCTAGCTCGGTCTCCAGTGCCACCCCCCTCTTTAAGACCCCTCACTCCACCCCAGAGCAAGTCACTTGTTTCTCTCTGTGTTCACACCATTCTCCACTGCCAGGTGTCTCTTGGGGCCACCTGTCTCCGGAAGATGCTGGTGAACGTGGCCGAATGCCTCGGTGTCAAAGCCTGTGCTTCCCTGGGGGCTGCATGCTCCTAGCCTGCCTCCCCTGCAGTCCTCAGCTCCCACACCTGTGGGTGTCAGCTCAGGTAGGCCTCTTGACTACTGGTGCGCACACCTTGCTATCCTTCCATCGCCACTGAAAAATATCATCATGCTTGGGATTTTGTGAGTTTAATAGCTTTACTGAAGACCTGAGGGAACACACAGCTCACAACAGCTTTCTGCCATGAAGCTGCCTCCCCACTTGTCCCCCACCCCCTTCTTTTTTTTTTTTTTTTTTTTTTTCCTGAGACAGAGTCTTGCTCTGTCATCCAGGCAGTGGCGTGATCTCGGCTCACTGCAACCTCTGCCTCCTGGGTTCAAACAATTCTCCTACTTCTGCCTCCTGAGTAGCTGGAATTATAGTTCATGCCACCATGCCCGACTAAGTTTTGTATTTTTAGTAGAGATGGGGTTTCACCATGTTGGTCAGGCTAGTCTCAAACTCCTGACCTCTTGATCTGCCCTCCTCAGCCTCTCAAAGTGCTGGAATTACAGGCATGAACCACCACGCCTGGCCTCCCCCACCCCCTTCTAAGAACACCTACTCTTCAGTGCAGCCTCCCGCTGGGCCCAGCCTTGGGGAAGTGGAGTTCTGCTCTCTCCCTCCCTTGTCTCCTCCTGCTTCCCTTGCAAGGCACAGACTGGCCAGGCCAGTCTGCACTTCCGCATCACCCTTCCCACCTTGCCTGCTTCCTTAACTCTGGTGACTCATTTATTTGTGGCAGGCTAAGGGTCTGTTGAGTCTCTCTCTTCCATAAGTAGGGTCTGAGCTCCTTGAGGGCAGAGCTTCATCCAGGTCATCTCTGTGTCTCCATTGCCTTAGACTGGGAACTGAGCACCTACTCAGTGGATGCTGAATTTCAAAACCAGTTTCAACAAAAGGCTGTATTTTTAAAAATCAGCAAGAATTTCTTTGGCTCTGCAGAAAGCACAAAGAGAGTGGGTGAGTGATGATTTCAGCAGAAATGCCATAGGACACACGGGTTCTCAATTATTTATGGGTCTGAGGAGACTGTTCCTAGAGCATTGCAGTACATTCTGAGGATGTCAGGGGAGAATGTGAGTGACTTTGTTCCTTGGAGTCCCCGCACCCCTACTCTGCAGATACCAGGGAGGGGGGCTTTGAGCTGCTTTCTGCAGCAGTGAAGAACTGAAGAGCTCAGTTCTGCTCCTTCCTTGTTACAGTTTCTCAGTGTGCTGGCAAGGGTGACAAGAGGAGGTAGGATGGCCTCTGGAGACAGAGGGGTCTGGGTTAAGTCCTCCTCTGCCCTGGGTCACTCTGTGCTGGCCATTTCCTGGGCTGCCATTTTTTCATCTGTTTGATGGAGATGAGCACCACCCTGTGACGGGGTCCCCAGGGCATTCAGGGAGGCAGAAACCTATGTGGGCTCACAGTTCCCCACTGGGTGCACACAGTAGGTGCTTGCATGGGTGCACACAGTAGGTGCTCACATGGTGGCAGGGGCAGTCCCACTCTCGGGTCTGGCTGAGCTGGGTCCAGCTTGACTCTGCGTGGTTCTGAGTTCTTCGAGTCTCTCAAGTGCAGAGTTTCTGAATGGAATTTTCAAGAAGATTCACAAAGGATTTGCTTTTCACTTGAACCAGAGGATAGAGGTTTTATAATTATCTGCAAGAGATTTCTTCCTGTTTATGTAAGGAAGAGTTGAAAGGTTTTCAGGCACAACTGTTAATGCTTTTCTCAAGAGCAGAGGCTGCATCAGTGCCAAGGACAGGGGTTGTGCTGGTGGTCAGAGACAATGGATGTGCTTTTTTCCAGGGCCAGAGGTTGTGCTGGTCCTGGGAGGCAGAGAGCATGCTGGTCCTGGGATAGAGGGTATGCTGGTTTGGGGCAAGAGGATGTGCTGGTCTTAGGGAGAGAGAAGGCATGCTGGTCCAGGGCCAGAGGGTGTATTGATCTTAGGGCCAGAGGATGTGCTGATCTGGGACCAGAGGGTGTGCTGGTCCAGTAAGACATACACAGCTTCCATAGTCAGAGGTCTTGAGCTTTCACTTTGTGCTTGGAGACCCCAGAAGTAGTTGGGGATGGAGGCAGCCTCTGTCTGGAGCCTGGTGTCCCAGGTTGCTGGCCTTGATTTTCACCACTGATTTCCTCTTTTGGATTCCTTCGAGGATGTTCACATGATGACTACAGAGCCATCCCAGTGTCTGGTACTACATAAGTCCTTAATAAATGATTGTTGAATGAATTATGTGATGGGGAAATAGTCTTGGACTTGGGGCGAGATGAAGCTTGATGCAGATTCTATGTGTGCATGGCTGAGTGTCTATTCCTTCTGAACATCAATTTCCTCCCTGGTGACAGTGGGTGTGTAACACCACTGGCAGTGCTGGGTGTTTGAGGCATAAACAATCACAGTTGAGCAAGCACCTAGCACACGCTGGCACTCGATCCATGGTGGTGTCTTCTCTGAGTGCCCAGCTGCCTTCTTCAGATTTCTGAAAATGAAGAAAGTCTTCATTTTCTTTCTTATTTTGATTTCCCCTAGTTCAGTAGGCTTTTTTCAGGTTTTAAAAAAATCATGGCAGGAACACTTAGCGTGAGATCCACCCTCTGAACAGATTTTTACATGTACAGTACAGTGTTATTGTCTGCAGGCACAGTGTTGCACGGTAGGTCTCCAGAACCTCTTCATCCTGTACAAGTGAACCTTTCTGCCCATTGAACAGCCCCCTCTTCCCCCACTCAGCTCCTAGCAACCACTATCTACTCTGCTTCTATGCATCTGACTATTCTTCCTTATTCTTCCCTAAATAAATAATGTTCCCCTTAAGTACTGCCTTCTAGATAAATAAAATGCTCTTACTTAATTTGATTGTTTTCCTGTTTGTTTAATTACTACCATTAAAATGTTAATGCTTTTTTGTATTTTCTCACGGCAAATGTGATATGTTAGTTCCATTTTGGGTTACTGTATTTGTCAAGTCTTTGACGTTTTGATTCAAATTGGCTTAAGTAAAAGCAGAAATTTATTGGTTTCTGTAACTAAATATTCCAGGGGGATTGCTTCAGCCAAAGCGGAGGCTGTGTTCAGACAATCCAAGGATGGTGTCAGGACCCCCGTCTACCTCCTGGCTTGCTCTCCACCATGTGGCTCTCGCTCGTGGCACAGAGGTCTTCACCCCATCCTCTCCTCTCTACAGCCCCACTGAAAGAGCCCTTCCCTCCATCGCAGACCCTCAGAGTCCCAGAACTTAGATCCAAGCACAGCTGAGGGAGGGTAACACGCTGGCCAGCCCTGCTGGGTCCATGCCTGGAGCTGGGAATGGGCTCATTCCCTTCCAGACCTCATGGGCTCGGAGAGGCAAGTGATGGATCGCTGAATGAAATCAGTGCTGGGTTCGTGGACGCGGAGGGGAGGGTTGTTATTCCTTCTGTTTTACTGGTGAAGAAAACACCCGTGTTCACTACTGTCCTATTGGCAGCTAACTTGGTCCCCTGTGATAAGCTTATTTCCTCTGAAAAATGGGACCTGGGCATTAAACTGTCAACTCCTAAAGCCCTTATGGAATTGGGGTGCTCGTGTTGACTTCTGGGCCTGTCCAGGGGCCTGTGTGGGGCCATCAGCGCAGGTGCTTGGGTGGGAGTGGGCAGGGAGCATCGGGGAAGGCTGAAGTCTGCTCTGTCCTGGCCATGCCCCAGGCACCCTCGAGGATCTAGTGCTGGTCAAGACCTGCCCTGGATCTTCTCTCCCTCATTTGTGAAATGGAAGCAAACAACTCCGCCCTCCCAGAGACATGGGGAGGATCAAACGAGGGATGAGCGCTTAGTAAGTGCCCAGTGAATGCAGAGTTGGCTCAGAACTCATGTAAACTCGGGGCAGGTCACGTCAGCTCTCTGAGCCCAAGCAGCTTCCGCTGTAAAATGAGATGATGACCCTGCATCCCAGGTGGGTCGGGTACGAGGTGCTCACTATGCCTTTGGAGACTGAAGGAAGAGGAGACTTCGCGAGCCATGAATCCCCCCAGTGCCGGGCGTCCCCGCTCCCGCCCGTGCGCACTTGCTGAGACCCTCACTATTGAAGTGAGGAAATGGATGCCCAGAGAGGTAAACTTACTCCCTCAAGATCATGTAATCACACAGCGAAGGGGCAGAGCCAGGCTCAGTTCCAACTGCTTCCCCAGGAATTGGGACAGTGCTCCTTATATAGTCCTAGTTACTCCAGACCTGGCTAAGAGCTGGCCTCTCAAGAGGTCTCCCCAGGGCCCGAGGCTGAGTGAGGGGCTCTCCTGTGTTTCCCCAGCTCCCTGGGCTCTCCAACCGGTTCTCACTACCTGGAATTGCAATTGTCTATCTACGTGTTTGTCTCCCCCACTGGACAGAGGATCAGGTCTGATGTACCCCAGAGCCCCCGGCCCTTGATATGCTGCTGGGGGTGAAAACGATGCTGGGTGAACATAGAAACAATGGCATGGTAAAGAGAGCTTCTGGTATCGCCCCGAGCTCTCTCCATTGGACCTTGAGCAGGGTCCTGCCCTGCTTTTGCCTCAGTCTTCTCACCTGTGAAATGGGAATAACAGCACCTCCCTAGCTGTGTTGTTGTCAGGATTAGAAACAGTGTAATAGTAATATAGTCATAATAGCAGCTGGCATCAGGTGATGGCTTGCTCATTTATTTCTTCCAACAAACTTTTAAGGCAAACACCAGAGACTCTCATATTTTACAGATAAGAAACCGAGGCTGGGAGAGAACTACTTTGCCCAGAGTTGCACAGCTGGAACCTACCGCATGCACAGTGGGAAGCTGATAAGTAGTGTCTAGAATAATAAAGAATGTTCCTGGGGTAACTGAATGAATGTGCCCCTGACCACATGGCCTCCCCTCCTCTGCCATCACAGGCCCCTGAGCCCTTGTTAAGCAGCAGGCTTGGCCAGGCAGTGCCCTGGTGAGTTACTGAGCTGGGAAGGCCAGCGTGCATGGGGGTGCATGAGTGTGCAGGTGTGAGGTGGCCTCTGGAAGGAGGGGGATTTGGAGTGGAGCAGAGGCCTTGCCAGGCAGTCCTGAGAAGCAATCAGGCTCATAAAGTCTGGTGTTTTCATCTGAAGAAATTGCTGCATCCCCTCCCAGTTCCCTGGCTTTTTGTTGCATCCCTCTCAGCAGCAACCCTTTCCTCTTGTGGGAAAAAGCTGCACAGCTGCCGGACCTGTGCCCTTCAGCAGCAGCCTCTCGCTGCAATGGAGCATTCACAGTGCGCTCCAGTGCAGGAAGGAAGGGTGGAGACAGGCATAGCGTGGGGTGGCTTAGCATCAAATAGGCTGGACTCAAGCCCCTGCTCTGACATTCACTGGCTGGCAGACCCTGTCCGAGTCGGGGTCCCTCTCTGAAAATGGGGACATGTCCCTGGGGGCTGCAAGCGACCAGAGAAGACCAGCAGCCCATTACCCAAGAGGTGAAAGACAAGGGGGCTGTGAGCGGCACCCTGGGCGAGGTGGCCGCCCTGAGAGCCTGGGACCCTAAGGTAGGGCCAGGCCAACCTGGGAGCGGGAGAATCCGAGCCAGTGATGGCTTCATTAGGAAGGTGGTGTTGAGCACAGCCTTAAAGGATGGGGAAGAAACTGGGTGG
Organism: Rhinopithecus roxellana; assembly: GCF_007565055.1. NCBI lineage: Eukaryota > Metazoa > Chordata > Mammalia > Primates > Cercopithecidae > Rhinopithecus > Rhinopithecus roxellana. The sequence goes on from NC_044551.1 coordinate 172,286,342, forward strand.
GGGAGGGCGCGGTGGGGAGAGAAGAGACACAGCAGGCAGCCTCAAAACCTTAGACCAGTGCCGGGGGCTGGATTCGTCAATACTTATGCAGTTGCAACAGCTAGAAATGGGATTAAGCTGATTTCTTCTTTTTTTGGTTCACATAATTGAGAAGTCTAGAGTTGGCTTTCTGCATAGCTAGATGCAGTTTTCCAAACGCTGTCATCATCTCTTTTCATCACTCAAGTCTGCTTTCCCCCTGTAGAATCTCAGTGGGGCTCTCTCTCAAAGCGGCCCCCAGCACCAACGTCTTCCCCCACAGCTCCAGAGTAAGTTCCAAGAAAGGTCTCTGCCCTGGCTCGGGCCACGCCCACCCCTGAGGGATGGGGGATGAAAGGTTCTGGTTGGTTTTGACTGGGTCATGGGCCGATCCTTGGGTTAAGAATGTACAAAAGTATTTCCATTAGGAAACCTGGGCTGCAGTTACTGGAAGAGAGATAGTGGATTTAGGGCAGGCAAAAACTACGTCCATGGCAGGGCCTGGTCCTGCTGTAATGCTTCCTGCTGCCAGCTGTCTCTATCATTCCTTCTTTTTTTTTTTTTTTTTTTTTTTTTTTTTTTTTTTTTTTTTTGAGACAGGGTTTCACTGTCTTCCAGGCTGCAGTGCAGTGGCATGGCTATAGATCACTGCAACCTCAACCTTCTGGGTTCAAGCAATCCTCCTATCTCTACCTCCTCAGTAGCTGGATCTGCAGGTACACGCCACCATGTCCAGCTAATTTTTGTTTTTGTTTTTATAGAGATGGGGGTCTCATTATGTTGCCCAGGCTAATCTTGAACTCCTGAGCTCAAGCGATCCTCCTACCTCAGTTTCTCAAAGTGCTGGTGAAACAGGAAAGGTTCCCTTGCCCCCCTCGCAGGGCGTACGATGTAGGTGTGGCTCGCTTCTTCCTTACCCCGCTGCTTAAACCTCTAGGGGAGCAAAGAGATGGTCAGGCTGTGGGGCTCCGACCCCACGGCAGTGTCTAGGGGTGAAAGTTGGCAGCTCCTGAAGCCCGAGTGGGCGTGTGTTACAGGGTGCTCTCTTAGTTCTGCCGTCTATAGGAAGCTTGTATTAACCAGCTCAATTAGACCCTGTACCTGTCACAAGGACGGAGAGCTCTCTGTATCCCGGGTTCTTCCTTGGTATAGTGGAAGAATGGGGTCACATGTGGGCTTGGAGAGTGAGTGCGAGGTTTGATTGAGTGGAAGCAGCTCTCAACAGATGGGGAGCGAGAAGGGAGACGGTTTTCCCTGAAGTCTGGCCGCTGGGCAGCCTGACTCTTCTCCGACGGCTCTTTCCTAACTCTGCGTCGTTCCCCCGGTCGCTGGCCTGCCGGCCTGCCGGTGCCTGACAACGTGCGCTCCCGCCCGCATGCTCTTGAGGACCAGTCTCTTGCGTCTTCTTCCGCCGATGTGTTCCTCACGACGTCTAGCCGCTTGTGTCGCTGCCTTGCTAGGGTCTCAGGTTTTCATAGGCCCAGAATGGGGGCGTGGCGGGCCAGGGTGGTCTGGAGAAATGCAACATTTGTGTGCGAAGGCAGAAGTGCCTGTCCTCATCTAGCTCTGTGCGGGTGGAGCCCTAGCCAGGGACCACACCCTCCTTTCCCAGCACTCCCGGATCACTGGCATTACACTCCAGAGCCAGCACACCCAGCCCACCTTTCCTTCAGACATGAGAGCTCCGGGCTTCCCTGTCACTGTCCTCTGGCCCTTTGCACAGATGCTCCTCATCTTGTCTGAGCTTTCTCTTGGTGACTGCCAGCATGAATGACCAGGTGTGGCAGGCTGAAGAATGGCCCCCGAAGATGTTCGTGTCATAGTCCTTGGAACCTGTGAATGTGTTTCCTTATGTGACAAAAGTGGCTTTGTGGATGTGATTAAGAATCATGAGCTGGGAAGGTGACCTTGACTTATCTGGCAGCCCTGATGTAATCACAAGGGTCTGTTCTTATAAGTAGAGTCAGAGAAGGGGAAGGGATGATGAGCAGAAGTGGGAGGGATGCAGCTGCTGGCTGGGGCCACCAGCCAAGGAATGCAGGCGGCCTCCAGACACTGGGAAAGGAAGGGCAATGCATTTTCCCCTGGAGCCTGCAGAAGGAATACAGACCAATTGCACTTTGATTTTAGCCCTGTGAGACCAATTTTGGACTTCTGGTCGCCAGTACTTTCTGGTCCTACCTCTGTGTTGTTTATAGCAATTAAGTTTGTGATCTGTTATGGCCGCATCGGATCAAAAACTTAATGGCTTCATACCTGACGTCTTACTTTCAGGAGATCGTGCTCCACACTGGCCTCCACTTTGTCACCCACAGATGGAGCCACCTCTCCCGGCTCGCAGCTGTCAGCTGGATTCAGGTCTTCCCTCCAGTGACCCCACTCCACCTGCTGGCTGGCCTGCCACTGTCTGGGACCTACCCTCCACCTTTCTCCTCCACGGGGACAACTCCCATACCTCTCAGCTCCAGTGTCATCTCCCGTGAGAAGTCGGATACGTGCCCCATCAACATCTTCTCAGCACCCTTCTTGGTCCAATCCTGCTGGGCAGAATCACGTGTTTCTCTGGTCTCTCTATTAGGTGGTGAACTCAGTGTATACAGATGACGTCTGCTTCATCGCTATTGCTGGTTCCCAGCCTGGGGCCTGCACACATCAGAAGCTAAGTCAACAATTACTCACTTGAATGGGCCACTAGCCATGTGGTGTGGGCCAGCGAGAAACCCCCAAAGAAAAGCGTGGGGCCTCCCTCTTGATGGCTGGCTGCTCACCCTGAATCTGTTTTTTTTTTTAATTCCTGGTTCGTGCCTCCCTTGGAGCGTGTTGGGTGGTGGGCTGAGTTCTGTGTTCTGGCCCATAAACTGGGCAGAAGTAACGGGTTCCCTTCTGGAGCTGAAGCTTTTAAGGAGCAAATATGTCCCTCATTTTCTTCCCTTCCTGAGTCTGGAAGAGATGAAAACAAGGTCCTTGTGCTCAAGGGGAGGTGGCTGCCAGGGGTGGAAGCCTGGTGTCTGGCTTACTGTGAAGCGAACCCTCCTACCACCCACGGCTGCAACCGTAGGCTTAGGACCATCAAGTAAAGAAGAAACCAAATTCTGATGTGCTGAGTCCTTATTCATTTTGGATCTACTTGCTTCAGCAGCTTATATTACTCTAATCAATACAGGAATTGGCACCTTGAAGCAAGGATGTTGCCATAACAACCTTAAATACATGGCACGGCCCCAGGGGGTGGACAGTGAGTAGCGAAGACTGGAGATCCCGGGTGGAAAGTGGGGGACTTGTGTGATGCAGCCGCAGCGCATCTGATGAGACATTCATTGCCTAAAATAATCTGGAAGGAAGACAAAGGCCAGAGAACCGGCAGCTCTAGGGGAAGAGGCAAAAATCCTGAAAGCTAGTGTGTGTTTCTGCTCATAGAAGCACACACTAGCTTTTGCTGCGTTTTGCTGCTTATAGCAACAAGAAAGACATGAGCTCAGGTAAGATTTGTGTAGTCTGCAAGCAAAAATGAAAGAAAATAGAAAGGTGGGGTCTCTCTGGGTGGGTTGGATTTTCTAGATTTGGACTACTGCATGAGCAAGTAATAGACTTCCATTGAGTTTGAGTGTGCATACACCTCTGGGTCTATTTTTCCAGCAGCTAGCATTGCCCTAACATAGGCAGCTTTGATAAATGCCACTTTTGGGTATAGCTAGTATTCTTCACATCCACTTTGGCTCAGTCTCCTATGGCAGGGAGGGGCCACACTGAGCCACCATTCCCTGGATGGACTGCCCTAGAATCTATGGCATCAACTGCAAGCAGAAGGCTGGGGTCAGAGGGCTGCAAGGTTCCCAATAAGCCCAGGGTCACATAGCTGATGAACTGGGGGAGCCAACTCAAGGCAAGCTTCCCTGGCTCTAGAAACGTGCTATTTAGTCACCTGAGATGTGTAGGGGCCTGTTTTTCACTGGGGCCTGGTGAGTGAGTGTGAGTGTGTATGCCTGTGTGTGTGTATGGTGATGGGTGGCAATTGAGTCCTCAGTGGCCCCAGTGTTGAGATTCTTTGTAAGTAAAGCACTGCTGGACAGAGGGACTGCAGAGGACAGGTATGCTTGCCCAGAAAAGTCTTTACTGATTGTAAAACTGGGGCTCAGAGAAACCAAGGACCTGCTGGAGGTTGCACAGCAAGTGGCTGCCAAGCTGTGATGAACAGCCAGGACTTTGCCTGTCTACAAGGAGGGCCTCCCTCCTTTACTCTTGCTCATTCTGCTCTGTCCTCCCTGAGCCTTGCCTCCCCCAATGGCTTTCACACACTCTGACAGCAGAATCCTGCCTGCTCCTTCTCACGTCTCTACCTTTCTGAGCTCCATGCTGCAGGGCTAGGACCAGGACCAGAATGGGAACCAATGTCAGGGGGACTGGAGTCCCAGCCTGGACTTGGTGTATTGAACTGTCATGAACTTGGCTGATCTTTGGCCATCTGGCCTCTCTGCCCACTTCACTGGCGGGACTTGCCCTTCTGTGTTGCATGTGACACTATCCTGGGGCATCCATCAAGCTGTCCTGTGCTCTCCAGGCCAGGCGCGGGGGTGGCCTGATTGCAGGGGCTCTGCATCATAGAGAGGCCACCAGAAGTCATTCATCACAGTGGTGGCAACTTGGCAGAGAGGAAAAGTGCTCTCTCTGTCCTGGCCCCCAGAGCTGCTCTGGTGTTTGGTAAGCTCAGACCTTCAGTTTTCCTTTATTTTTTCTGAGGTACCTGACATCTTTCCAATAAAGTTCACCCAAGTCAGTGTTCAGGGCTTGCAGCCAAATATGCAGATGATGCATCAACTCCAGATGATGCAGACAGAAACCCAAATGAATAGTGGGAAAGAATTTCCCAAAGCCATCCTCAAAGCAGTGCAGTGTGCGGTTTTTGATCACCTACTGTGAGCTAGCCACTGGGGTTCAGAGAGGCAGCAGTCCCCTTTACAGCCTGGAAAAGCTCACAGAGTGAAGGCAGGGAAAAGAGACAGTGGATGGACGGGGGCCAGTGCCCAGTGGCCAGGAGTCAGGGCTTGGGGCTCTGCTGTGTCCATTGTCTCCCATATTATAAACTTTTAACTATGAATTTGATTGGTACCCAGAAAGGTTTGGTCCTATTTCCTCTCACTCCCCTTAAAAAATAAAATCAACAAACCATTCAGGATGTCTTTAATAGAGACTAAATCAGAATTTTTCATAACCTCACTATGGAGTTGGCATTTGCAACATTTTCCCCCTAAAGCTAAAGTTGGGTTAATATGGAATCATTTGGAAATCAGACAGTGGACTAAATTAACCAATAACCAACCTGCGTTTGGCAGTTTGTCATTTTCAGGGAACCCTCGCAGGCATCATAGAAGCCTGCAGGTTAGAGAGTTATGACTCAAAGAGGGGAAGGAACATGCCTACATTCACTCAGCCAGGGTGGAAATGGTAGAGCTGGGGTTGATCCTGGATCTGCCTGACTCCTCAGATCCACTTTTCTTGTGTTTAATTGAAAGGGGTAGTTGAAACTCCGGAAGCCTTGGAATGCTGGCGCTAGGGGGAGACGATTTCTGAAGGGTTTAGGGAGGGCAGTTTACTCGCAGGTGCTGGCTGGATAGGCATTCGTGGTCCTGCACTGCCCCCTGGTGGATTCCCCGTGCCTGGGCTCCCCCTGGTTTGGAGACTAGCTGGGTGTTGAAGGCTGCTGGCTATGGGCGGGTTGGAGACCTCCCCGGTGCAAGCAACCCCTGCTTTGGGACAGCTGAATGTTTAAGCCTACGAGATCATAAAACAGATGTTCATGTGTTTGCTTATTTGTGGGAAAAGTGTTCATTAATTCACTTCCCTGCATTCTGCAGGTCGAAATGCTGATGACTCCGCACTGCCCTGGCCCCCAGCCTCATGGGAGGATCAGATCCCCAGAGAGACGCCCACTATGCAGGGAGATTGGACCATCCTAAGCTAAGCGCAGGGCGTCCTGGGGAAGGACAGGAGTGGGGAGCGGTGGGCGGGGCCGGGGAAAGGCTGTCTCGGGAAAGTAAGGGAGGGTAGATGGGACCAGATGGGGGAGGGGAGGCAAATCTGCTTTAAGACCAATGGCCCGAAGCTTCAGGGGACCCTTGTTTTCTAGGACTCTGGACTTCATTGTCCCATTTATCCTTTTGTACTATTTTTCTTCAGGAGATATACCCCAACTCATGTAAGCTTCAGGGCTCCACCAAGCCTGGCTCTGCCGCTGGACAGATGGGGATGCATGCGGAGGATGTGGAGCAGGCAGAGCCGCCCAGAGGACGGTATGGCGGGAGCCCTGGGCGAGTGCCCCACGGAACCTGCAGGGAACGGCAGAGGATCAAACGACAGAGGCCGAGGGGCGGGCTGGCGCGGAGGAGACCGGTGGCCTCCGTAGTGAGGACAGTGGGTCCCACTGGAAGGTTTTGAGCAAGGGAGTGGCCAGGCCCTGTGAGTGAGATAGGTCTCTATAGAACAGGAGCTCGCCCACAGGGGCCCCGGCCTTCCTCCGCCGAACAGTCGTCAGGTCTGAAACCAGGGTCTGCAGGGACCTTGCCTGGTTTCAGTCTGTAGAATAGGGACCATGCTGGCCGTGTAGTGCCCGAGGATGGCTGATTTTGGGGGCTGTGTGGAAGGAGTGGAGGGGCCTAATGGAAGGCATAGGCAGTGTTGTCAGCTGGGGGCTCCCCTTGTCCACCCTCATCTTTTCCACCATTACTTAGGAGAACCTGAGCTGTGCACTGGTGCAGCTCACCCAGGTCCAGGCCAGGCTGGGCCTCCTGGGCCAGATGTGCTGGGGAGGCCCGGGAGCTGGGAGTGGGCAGGTGGTGGGATCTAGAGGCTGGAAGTGAACATAGGAATGTAGGGGTGCTCTGAGAGGAGGACTGACCAGTGAGGGGGACCCAGCCCCAGGGTGACAGTGTCTGGTGCAGAAACAGTGCCTGGGGCAGGAGAGGACAAGGAGAGGGCCAGGACCCAGATGCCAGGGCCTAGGAGTCCACAGCTCATAATGTCGTAATTGTTGGCCGTTGGTAGCCCTGGAGTGAGCCAGGTGGCTTAGGAGTCTAGGGCTGGGGCAGAAATCCAATGGGAGGGGCCATTCTCAGAGCTGCTAAGCTTTATCGTCGAATGGAGGACTGGTCTATATCTGGCAGTCTGGTCTCTGGGACACAGGCCCAACCTCTTGTTCTCTCAAGAATAGGATTCCCACCCTGCCTGCAGCCCCCAGGAGGCAGCAGGAGGCCCCCGAAAGGCGGAGAGGAAACGCTTCTCTGGCCCAGCCTGGTAATTAGGTCCCTCAATTGCAATTACTTTTGCAATTAGCTCAGCTGGTAATTGGAGCTGGAGGTGGTAATTTCTGTCCTTCATGGAAGCTTCCTCTGAATTGGGCTCCGTTCATCTGTCCAGGATGCAGAGTTATGATCCTGGAGCACTGTCTCTCAGTGGGAGCTCTGAGTGCATGGCCCTGGGCTTGGCAGGTGATACATTTGGATTCTGCTAGAGCCCCTGAGGTGGGACATTTTATGTATGGCAAGGAGGTGCTTTGTGGGCTTCACAGTAAAGAGCAGGGTTGCTCTTAAGATTTTTGGAGTTTGGGAGGACTGTATCTTACATATCTAAATACTTACAAGTCAAAAATCAAGCAAGCTGTGGCAGGCAGCCCCTAAGATGGTCCTAGTGATTTTTGCCTCCTGATACTCCTGCCCTTGTATGACCACCTCCCCTTGAGGGTGGGCTGGCTGGAGACTTGCTTCTAACCAGTAGAAAACGACAAAAGTGATGGGGTGTCACTTCCATGACTAGGTTATACAAACTAGTAACTTCTGTTACAATCTTATGATGCCTCTTGGCATGCATGCCTTGATGAAGCAAGATTCTTTCTGGCAAGGAGCTGAGGCCAGCCTGGCTGATAGGCAGCCACTGACTGAGCTCAGCCACCAACCCTGCCCTAGTTGGGCCTTCAGATGAGACTGTAGACCCTAGGCTGAGACTTGATTGCAGCCTCCCAAGACACTGTGAAGCAGAAAACCCAGCTAAGAAGTTTCCAGATTCCTGATCACACAAATTGTGAGGTAATACATGTGTGTCATTTTAAGCTACGAAGTTTTGGGATCATGTGTTACACAGCAATAGGTAACTGGTACATAGACACATTATTAAATTAAATAGCTTCTATTTTTTGATCTTGAGAAAGTATACTTTTCAAACTACCTAGAAGGTCAGGTTCAAATCTAGAATCTTCGGACTCCTTGGAGTTCCACACCAGAACGTGGTATGGGGAGGAGAGCTGGACCTTGGCAGAAGGCCACCCTGCTCTGTGTCTTCCCACCTGGGTTCCATCCCATACACCCCACATCTTACACATGCCCAAGGGGGTCAAAACTCCATTCATATGCCCCCATAAGTAGCCACCCTTGGGCCTAGTCATGTTCATGGTCCACTCCTGAGAGGTTGGACATGGGGACAGGCCTGCACAGGCCCAAGAATTGGGTTTTAGCACCATTTGGCCAAGGAAATCTAGGGCCCCAATTCCTGCAAGTGTGATTTAGAAGGGGGCTGGGGTGCGCTCCAGGTGGCCACATCCTTTCTGCCCCATAGACCGTTGACTCCGTGGGGGCCACTGGAGGGACAGGGCCAGGTCTTCCAAAGTAGGGTCCCTCTTGCCTGGGTCTGAGGGTGGTCCTGGGAGGGCTTCCTGTTCTAATCTTCTCAGGCAGGGATGAGGTGTCTCCCGGGATATACCAGAAAAGAGGAGGATCCAATAATACTCAGCCCAGGGGCAGGGCTGGGGCCCACATCTGCTCCCTCTTCCCTGTCTTCCACCTTCACTGGGGCCTGACGTGTGCTAGGCATTTGCTGGCAAAGCGTCTGATGGACACAGCCTCCGGCTTCCCAGTCAGTAAGGAAGACATACCTTAGAGCAGAGCCAGTCCTTCTCCCCAAGCAGATCCATTTAATTAGAATTCATTGAACATATATTACAGACCAGGAACTGGGTATTAAGCAGGGAGAAATTTATCAGTATAGAGGTTATTAGAAAGCTCATGGATTGACAGCAGAGCTGGCCTGGCGGGGAGCTGGGGCTGCCCTTGGAAGCCTGTGCACCAGGGCGAGCCACTTACTGCCAGAGCCCACCACATTCTGTCCTGCACGGAGGAGCTTCTTCCTCCCTCCCTTTTAAAAATTGATTTAGAATAGTTGTACACATTTATGGGGTACATGTAATATTTTGATACATGTGTACAATGTGTGATGATCAAATCAGGGTAACTGAGACATCCACCACCTCAAATATTTATCTTTTCTTTATGTTGGGAACATTCAAATTCTTCTCTTTTAACTATTTTGAAATATGCAATACATTATTGTTAACTCTAGCCACCTTACTAAGTTATTGGACACTAGATCTTCTTCCTCTTATCAGACTGTATTTTTGTACCCATTAATCAACTTATCTTCATCCTCTCTTTCCCTCCCCTTCCCAGCCTCCAGTAACCATCGTTCTACTCTCTGTCTCCATGAGATCCACTTTTTTAAGCTCCCATGTATGAGTGAGAACATGTGATTTTTTTGTCTTTCTGTGCCTGACTTGTTTCACTTGACATGATGACCTCTAGTTTCATTCATATTACAGCAATTTCACTCTTTTTTGTGGCTGAATAATATTCCACCATGTATTGATATGGTTTGGCTCTGTCCCCACCCAAATCTCATCTTGAACTGTAGCTCCCATAATCCCCACATGTCATGGGAAGGATCTGGTGGGAGGTGATTGAACCATGGGGGCAGGTTTTTCCCATTCTGTTCTCGTGATAGTGCATAAGTCTAATGAGATCTGATGGTTTTATAAAGGGCAGTTCCCCCGCACACACTCTCTTGCCTGCGACTGTGTAAGACATGACTTTACTCCTCCTTTGCCTTCTGCCATGATTGTGAGGCCTCCCCAGCCATGTGGAACTGTGAGTCCACTAAACCTCTTTTTCTTTATAAATTACCCAGTCTTCCATATTTCTTCATAGCAGTATGAAAATGGACTGATATATATATATATATAATATAATATATATATAACGTATATATATATATAACATTTTGTTTATCCATTTATCTGTTGGTAGACTCAAACAAAAACTCAATAGCAAAAAGCCCAAATTATTTGTCTAAAAATGGGCAAAATATTTCTCAAAAGAATACATACAAATAACCAACAGGTATATGAAAACATGCTCAATGTCTATCATGAGGGAAATCCACATCGGAACTGAGGAAAGTGGAAATCACCTGGTGACCATCGGACAGTCCCAGAGGCAAAAACTCCTTATCTGAGGAGTTCAGAAAGGAGCAAAGACCACCTGGTGACCATGAGACAGGCCCTCCGGAGGCAAAGCTCCCTAGACCTGGAGAAAATCAGAAGTAATGAGACTTCCCTAGTATCCAAAGTCGGCATCTGGTTCCAGGCCTCTTTCAACTTTTATAAGTAACTAAAATTTCTATACATCTCTGGAAGGCCATACCAAAACTCATTTTACAACCCTCAGCTCCTGCCTTGAAGTCCATAGATGCCCCTAAGGGAAAATTCACTGCAGCGTGCTGTCTTCTTGCTGAGGTGTCCCGCTGCATGCTTTTGCAGCATTCTTCCTGTCTAATAAACTTTCCTTTTTCAAACTTATACTATTGTTGGTACTTTTTTTTTTTTTTTTTTTTTTATGAACCCACGAGTCGACCACTTCCTGGTGCTGGGACTCTGACCTTGCCTGGCAGAAACCACAATGAGATATCATCTCATCCCAGTCTCAACAAAAAGACAAAAAATAATGGGTGTTGGTGAGGATGCAGAGAAAAGGGAGTGCTTGTGCGTTGTTGGTGAGACTGTAGATTAGTACAGCCACGGTGGAAAATAGTATGGTGGTTCCTCAAAGAACTAAAAATAGGACTATCATATGATCCTGCAATCCCACTGCTTGGAGGAGCTTATTGCTAAATCAAAGTTGCTCAAGCCTTTGATTGGGATATTCTGTCATATGTCTGCACCCTAGGGGTAAAGAAGGCTGTGCAATGCAGAGGTTTGCACTCTACACTGGGCAAGAGGGCTTTTCAGGATAGAGGAAAGGATTTAGATGTGAGGGTGCTTCCCTACTGGGGCAGCCCTGATTGACAGCTGCTTGCCATGGCAATAAATACAGGGAATAACAAGGTAGCAGGAATCACCCAGCAGCAATGTACAAAAATGAAACATTTACATTTTCTTCTAATAACATGTCACTTTCGTTTCCTGAGACCACTGGTTTGGAAGAATAATGATGGATCTGATCTTGCCAAATAAAGGATTTTTAATCCCTTCCATTTTTAAAAGTCACATTCTATTTCAATTTGGGGTAAATATTTAAACAATCCCCGGAAACACCTCCACAGCCCTTGCTGCTGTTTATAATCTCCAGCCCAGAACTTCCTCCCCCTTCTCACTGGTTTGTCACCTTCCAGTCCTCTAGCTTGCTTTTTACCAAAAAAAAAAAAAAAAAAAAAAAAAAAAAAAAAAAAAAAAGCTGATTCCAGAATATGAAAAGAGGACTGCAGGATCAAAGCCAATCAGTGTTTCTATGTAACCATATTCAGCAGGCAGTAATGTTATGTCAGCTTGTGAATTGCAATTGAATTTAACACTTGGAAGAGTCATTTCAGGTGGTGTCTGGAAACATTTTAGTGTGTTGCTAAGATGTGGAATAACCCCCCCCAGGTTAAGGGGTCTGTATAAAAAGAACCTTCATCAAACATTAAACCACAGGAATTTTTTTTTTTTTTGACCTGGAAACCTTTACCATTTTGGTGACACATAGGATAAATTAATTTTTATTTACTTCAAAATTATGGGACCTTGAAAACATATATTTACTAAATACTAAATAGGTGCTAGATGAGTTATATGCAACCCTGACTTGGTCCTTGATCCCTTTTTACAGATGGGAAAACCAAGGTACAGATAAAGAAGTAACAGACCCCCTAAGGTTCCCTTAGAACTAGAACTGGAGCCAGAGCTCATATCTCAGGGTTTTGAGGCCCAGTGAGGAGTGTGGTTTCCCCTCAGCAAAGGGCCTGAGGCCTGCAGTTTGCATATCTGTGTTCTTCTCTTATCTGGGGTCAAAATAAAATTTGGCTTTGTAAACATTAATATGCTGGACCTGATTATGGTTTCAGAGCTGGGAGGACAGGGGTCTTAATCCCCACCCCACGGCTCTAAGAGCAATTTTGGCGTGGTTGAGAGTTTCTTGTGCTTGAGATGTTCTCCATGGCTGGCCAAAATTGATACTTCTACATTATCAAAATCAGTATTAGGATCTTTCAAGAAATAGTTTGTGACCTGTGGAGGTGGAGATATGAAAGCCTCAGTGAAACCTCTTCCTCGCCCCTTGGAGTGACCCATGATACCAGCTGGTCAAGGAATTGCTCGAGAGGCAGCTCAAAACCAGAACACAGGAGAGCAATTCTTTAAACCTAGAGTATTGTGTGCATGTGTGTGTGTGTGTGTGTGTGTGTGTGCACGCTAGGTTCTTACAGCCTGCAGCAAGGGTTCAACAAAGCCAAGCTGATTGGCTGGCCGTTGTCTCCAGGATAGCAGAAGGGGATGTCTATGAGCACACATCCTTGTGAAGATTGGTGGGCTGTGTAGAGGGGAGGCAGGTCTCCTGCTGCCTGGATGGACAGCTGACTAGCATCAAGAGCCCAGTGGCCCTGAGTGTGGGCAAGGAATCACACAGATGGCACAGCATCTTGGTGACAGAGGGAGCCAGGAGAGGACATGAATTATGTCCCACCAGATCCTGGAGAGGCAAGGTGGCCTTGGCAGGTGGAGTGGGGTGTCTATAGTCCTAGATCAATCTCATCTTGGAAATAGGGCAGATGGAGCCGGTTTTACATTAAGTAAAAATGATGCACAGAACATGCCTTCTACCTTTGTCCTGAAGAACTCCCATCAGACATTGTAACCACTCAGAATATCCCATATTAAAGATAATTTTTACATAATTGTGAATTGAGCTGAGCTATGGCTGACAAGCTATACTTTGTAGACATCTAAAATATTGCATTTTAGGCCCGGAGTGGTGGCTCAAGCCTGTAATCCTAGCACTCTGGGAGGCTGAGGCGGGCAGATCACTTGAGGTCAGGAGTTCGAGACCAGCCTGGCCAACATGGTGAAAGCCCATCTCTACTAAAAATACAAAAAAATTAGCCACGCGTGGTGGTGGACACCTGTAATCCCAGCTACTCAGGAGACTGAGGCAGAAGAATTGCTTGAGCCGGGGAGGTGGAGGTTGCGGTGAGCCGAGATCCTGCCACTGCACTTCAGCCTGGGCTACAAAGCAAGACTCCATCTCAAAATAAAAAATAAATAAATAAAAATAAAATATTGCATTTTGTAGATTTTAATCAAATGTAGACTCATTTTAAATTTGCATTTTTCTTTTCATACTTTAGAGGCTGTTTTCTTTTCTTTTTTTCCTTTTTTTTCCCCCAAGTCCCAAGTACCTTTGGAAGCTTCTGAAAATCTTGTGCTTATAACGTGTAATGAATAAAATGGCCCTGCCAGCAGGGGGAGTCCCTGCCCACTGGCTGTGGTTAGAACCCAAGATTTCATCGAAGTGTAATGTTCAAAAGGTTAAACACACGACTCATGCAAATAGATAGCCAACACGAAACACAGAATAATTTAACTCATTAATGAGAGTTCAAATAAGAATCTGAGAAACAGCCATAGACCATCACTGAAAGAATGTCTTGGGATAGGATTGCTGAATTAGACAAAAACAGGGTAATGTCCTACAGGACAGTAAACTATAACCTTTGGTGTGATCTCTGCCACTGTACAGAAATCATTTGCATTTCTAATGGGCCAAAAGGAAGCTATTTGCAACTTCTACAAGTTAACATGTAACTTTACAGAGTCTGGGTCCTAATCAATAGTAAACAGTAAGTCAAACACAGGGACATTCCCCTGGAGAATCAGATAGTCCTGGGCAGGCCTGCTAGATAGGTCCCCCCGTGTGACACTCAAAGGACATGCTGTCACCTTTTATCTTTATTCCTAAGTTTTGGGTAAAAGTTCTTAACAATAGAAAGGGGGAGAAAAGGGTTTTTCTAGGTCAAGTCTTTGCTGGGGTCAGGGTTCTCAGGGAGGTAAATGGTTTGACATTTCTTCAGAGCTATGTCTTCCAATCTTTGTTCAATATTAAACTAGCTGGGTCAGGGAAAAACTGATTTTTCTGTTAACAAAAACTATATACAGAAACAAAGTCACTTACCTGTTTATTTCCATGGTCACAATGGAGTCAGTACTCAGAAAATACTCAGCAAAACATTTCCCATTTTGTTTCGGTTTTTGTTCCTTCCTTAGTTTCATTTGGGGATTATCCAAAAATAAGTTACTGGAAGCACAGGAAAGAGTTTTAGCTCTAGAAAAGGCATTATTTTTTACTGGTAAGCAGCCCGATGGCATGAACTACTGGGTTCCTGCATTTCAGCAGAGGACACTGTGGGCCCCAAGCTTGCTCTGATAGCCCGTGTGTGGCACAATGTCCAGAGTGGGCAAATTCACAGAGACCGAAAGTAGATTCATGGTTGTCTGGGGCTGGGGAGTCATTGCTAATGGGTGTAGGGTTTCTTTTGGGGAAAAGAAAAAATTTTGCAAAGTTGCAAAATTTAGCAGTGATGGTTGCACAACTTTGTGAATATACTAAATACATTAAGTTGTGCACTTTAAAAGGCAAATTTTATGGTATGTGAATTATATCTCAATCAAAAAACACTCCAGAAAAGGGTCAACACAACAAGGGACTTTGGAAAATTCCCTAAAGGGTCAAGTGTGGGGATCAATGCACATTTCTCCAGCTATGAGAGGAGAATGATCCTGGAAACTGGAGTTACCATGTTTGTGGTTTATTTCCATGATGTTTCAGGGCTCCCCACCATCTGGCTGGCTCACACTCTAACTCAGCTTGGGCCCATCCTGTCTTTAGTGACATGTTTCAAAGGAGACAGTTTCCAAGAACTAAGAGGGTCCTCTCCCCTCTACTCCCCTCTATCTCTCGTACACAATGCAAGTCTGAAAGACTTAAAATCATTTGAACACCTGCTTAGATCCACCCAGTGCTTTAGCATTTTATGCTGCCTGGGACCTAAATCTTCAAACTGGACATTTCTATAGTATTGTTTCTGGCATTGGAAGGAGTCACAACCACAAGGAAAATCCACCTTAAATAATGTTGTCATTATGTATCGAATGCTTTTATTCATCATCTCTTAATCCTCACCACAACCTGTAAGGTAGATTTTGTTAAACTTGTGCAAACAAGATGGTATCTGTGGCCTCCTGATGCCTTGAGATCTGGACAAGGCTGGTTTGATCTCACTCATTCACTACCCTCTAGGAAGACCACAGCCTTCCCGAGATTCCAGTGACTTCCCAAAGGATCCAGAGTCTCCTGTTTTTTTCTAGCTCTGGAAACCTGCCTCCTCCAGGGTCCCTTCTGTTGTGGTCTATGTGGGCCCAGATGCCAAATTCCACTCCCTCTCCAGATTCCACACCCACTACCAAAGCCAAAATACTCATGAGTGCAATGGGTCTCTCCTGGAGATCTTTGTGCAGGAGGAGAGGTGGAGAAGGGTTTACAGCATATCAGTGTGTACAACTATAAAACGAACATGAGGCATTCAGTTTTCTTCCAAGTGTCATTTTGGGAATGTACATGGTTAACTTCATTCTGTCCCCATCTTAACGACTTTTATCTCTTTTCTCTTTTCTCATCCCTCCTCCTCACCACCTGCCACCCCAGACTGTACCTCACGAACTCCAAATTATTCTCCCACTATTATGCAGATAAATGAATTTTCAGATTCATCCAGGTGCTCAGCAGAACAAAGGGGACCTAGTTAACATTAAAGGGTCTTCTTTGGAAAAGGCAGTTTGGGTTATAAATAGCATAAAGAAAATGTCCCCAGTACCACCATGTCATGGATGAGAGAATGAGACACAGGGGCCTGTGTCAGTCACTTAGATTTCCCTCTCTGGCTCAGGCTCTAGATCAGATGAATGCTGGGTCCCTGGGAGAAGATCCTGGAGTCAACTCAGAATGAGCTCTGTCCCTAAGTCTCTAAGAGAGGTTCAATTTCAATGCCCAGAGCAGCCCTGCCTTGGCACTCAAATCCTGGACTGAGCTCCCAGGTTGGTGGAGGACCTCCATTGCTTTTGGGAAGGGGCAGCCTGCAAGGTCTTGACATTTGGAAGGCTCAGAACTGACAAGTCAAGAATGTACCATTTAGAGTTGGGTGTGTACATCTCATGGCTGGCAACTGCATCCATGTGGGAGCAGGGAAGCCTACATGGGCTAGATCAGGCAGGGCTGTGAATGTCAAGCCCAGGAGCCAGCTCTGCATTCAAAGGTAGTGAAAGCCACAAAGGTGTTTAAGCAGAAGAGCACTCAATGACTTGCACTTTGGCAGTAGCAGTAGCTGATGCTTATTGAGCACATGACATTGTCTAAGCTCTTTGGTTACATTGTGCTGAGCACTTTGCAGACATGACATCCTTTGAAACCTTCCAACAACTCTGTAAGATACCACCAATTTTCCCCATTGGTGGATGAGGGAACTGGAGTGTGACTTGTTCCCTCAGCTGGAATTCAATACCATGACCTGCTGGCTCTGAGATGCCCTTGGGGACACAGGGAGGTGTCCATAGACATTGGACGAGGAGGGAATGAGGACTGGAAGCTAGTGGGGAGTCCAAGAAAGGTAAGGCGAGGCCTGACGTAGGGCAATGGTGATGAAGATGGGAGGAGCGGGCTCACTAAAGACCCTTTCTGAGGTCAGGAGGCTCTTGGGACCTCTCTTGAGCACTGTAGAGAAACCCCAGTCAAGACAGAGGCAATTCCCAATCTCTCTGTATTTCTTTTCCTCTGAGGTCTGCCTGCTCTCTCCAGTTTCCCTGGAGGGGCGGAGGGAAGTGTGTGCGTGGTGTTGTCAGGGGAGAGGGAAATGGAGGAGGCATCCTCAGTGGCGTCTGCTCTGGGCAGGGGCCACATCCCACCCCTACTTTCTCCTCGAGGGGCTCCCCCAGAGTAACAGGGCAGTTCTGTTCCTGAGTCTACAAACTGGCAGCCTTCTGATCAAATGTGGCCTATAAAAAGGCTTGGTTGTTTCAGTATAGCATTTTTTTAAATTACCAACTTTTCAAAGAGAGATTTATCTAATTTATCCTCCTCCTTTCCCTTCTTTCCTCTCTCCCTCCCTTCCTTCCCTCTATCCACTTACTTTAACAAGTATACAGCATTTACGATGCCCCCAGCATCCTTCTTAGAGCTTTACAAATATTAACCCATCTAATATTCCTAAGAAATATCCAAATTTATGTCTTCTCCTGAAAAATAGACTCGGCCCACAGTCCCGGGTGGTAGCATCATCGTCCAGCAGAGTTGCTCTGGTCCGTTTTGGCCAAGGTCATATAAACATGTGTGCAATTAGCATGGCTGGGGTGGAGATCAACAGCAGGGACATTGGATGTAAATTGCCAGGCACCCTCTTCTGTTTGTCTTAAGCCAGTGAGCTTTGGTGGCCCCGAAGGCAACTGAATTAGACCCTCTGGGATGTCTGTGATGTGTCTCTTGGACAGAGGGATGTGCCAAGGGAGGAAGTAAAATGAATTAGTCTGGGAACAGAGACAGGGATCACTTTGACATGGAGGTGAGGCCCAAGCTGGGACTTGAATGATGCCTGGGAAGGGAATTCTGCAGCAGACATGACCGTGGAGTGAGAACATGTGTGAGAGGTTGGGTCCTTGAGCAAGAGAGGAGAGTGCGGCAAAGGGGAAGGGCTGTGAGTGAGTCTGGACCGTTAGGCAGAGCCAGACCACAGGGGGTGGGTCAGTGGTGATGGAGGTAGAGCACTGAGGGGCCCATAGCCAGGCAGTGCCAAGGCCCAGATTTGAGTCTTAGAGATCTCACTGTGGGGCAGGGTAGAAAATCATTGTGGTGTGTGTAGGAGATTGAAGACAACTTCAATAATGCGGAGTTGAGGATCTTTAAAGAACTCATTTCCAGACAGTTGGGGGACCCTGTCTCCATCCTGAGACCCTTGCTCTGCAGGGCTCTGGCGTCAGGCAGATTTCAGGTCGTATCTGGCCTGGCTTCTGTGGCGGATTAGACAGTCATTTACCCCTCACCTCAGTTCCACTGGAGAGTGAAGGGGTGGATTTACTTGCTTCATCCATGGCTTGGCCATGGGACTTGCTCTGGCTCATGGTGTGTTTGCAGATGAGATGCCCAGAAACTTGAAATGCACATGTGTTGCTGGGCTTGCTCTCTTATGTCCCTGCCTTTTCCCGGAGAAGAACATGGCTGGGTGGCCCTACTGGTCCCAGGAGAGCCTGGGAGACACCGGAAGCAATGCTGACCCATCCCAGCAGAGCCTATCCTAGACTAGCTGCCTACAGATGAATGAGCTAAGTAAATGTTTACTGTCACATGCCGAGAGATATTGTGGATGTTTGTTACAGAGCACTCCTGGAGCCATTCTTAGCTGATAAAGCCTCTAATAGCTGGGTGATTCGGGCAGGACTGGCTTCCTCCACAGAGATCCAAGGAGGAAGGCAGGACTTGGTAGAGCTCAGGGAGAGCCTGGGGTGAGCCTCAGGAGAAGTCTGAGTATTTCTTCTACCTACCTTTTCTGTCCTGCACTGGAAGTAGGGCATCTCTAGGAGGACTAGAAGGACTAGAAGGCACAGGTGGGATATTGAGGCTGTGAAGAGACAATTTCTTCCCAGTGTTGCTGGTGGGAGTGTGAACATGCTTTGCTTCTCTAGAAGGCTGTTTGGCAGCATGTATACTCCACATTCAGAAAGACACTTGCAGGTATACTTATGCTAAACACACACACACACACACACACACACACACACACACACACACACAACCAAAAAACCTGAACTTACACATGTGCATGAGACGATCAGCATATCAGTGTTTAAACAGCCAAAAAAAAAAAAAAAAAAATAGAAATAACTCAAATGTCTGTGGCTAGGAAGACAGCTAAACTGTGGGGTACCTACCAATACCAATGCCATAGAACACCTTCCCACAGCTAAAAATAATGAGGAAGATCTTTATGTGCTAGCATGGTTGAAACTTGAAGACATACTGTTGAATTTGGTTCCTTAGGTGCAGTATAACTTTCCTGTTAAAAAAAACCAAATAAATAAAACTGAACCAAATACCATACAGCAAACTAGGGTAACAGTGGTTGCATGGAAAGAAATTGCTAGGGAAAAAAGATGGTTGGCGGGGGTGTCAAATAAACTCTACCTTTCTTTGTAATGTTTCCATTTTAAAAAGAGATTGTATGTCTAGTATCAGTTATGTCCTTAACAATTAATTTCGAGATAAAGGTATAAAGAAAAGACGTGGACTTTGGAGACAAGCAAATCTGGCTGGAGCCCCAGCTATGCTGCTTGTATGGGTTGTTAATTTTGGAGTTGTTAACAGCTTGTGGGGATGCTAATCTCTACCTGGGATGGCTGGTTGCAGAAGAGACGAGCTGGTGCCTACAGAAGGGCTGACATCATGTCTGGGTACAGGAAGGGGCTCATAAAAGTCAGTGGAAAGTGACAGATGGTTTATCTGGGAGCCACGTGGCCCACACTGTGTGTCCCTTTGGGGCCCTATTTCCCTGGGAGTCCTGCCAGGCCCACCAGGTGCATGAGAATCTGGTAATGCCCCAAATGGCCCAGGCAGTGAGGGCTAAACTCAGGCCAGGTCAGTGCAGCGGCTTGCCCGGTGGCATCTCAGGACCTGAGAAGCACTTTGTGCTCTGTGACCTTGAATGAGGAGGTCAGGGATATGGCACTGACTTCTGCAAAGACCTCCAAAACATTGAGTTATGAGCCTAGGTCTGTTGACAGTTGGGGCAGTGGCAGGGTGGGGGTGGGGGGCTCCTTCCATTCACTCTGCAGGCTCGGGCTCCTGAATTCTCACTGGATGCTTGGAATTCCGGTGGGAAACGTGTGTCCCCAGCAATGTTTTCCTGCTTGTGTGACATGGGGAGAGCCACCTGAACTCCCCGAGCTCCATTGCCTCATCTGGACAATGAGGATGATGACCTCACCCTCGACAGTAGTCTTGAGGGCCACACCAAGCATGGTGAACTTCCGGGTGCTTTGCTGGGGCTCAGTTGCTGTGAGTAGAATGGGATTCTCCATCCCACCCAGCTCAGCTGGGATTAGATTCCAAACCACCCCTCAATCTGGCTACCAGGCAACTCCCCGCCACCCACCTTGCATCTAAACCGGGTTTAAACACCCCCTGAACCAGGGTACTCAGGAGCCTTTTCCTCTAGAACCTCACAGATGCTGGGTCCACTTTCTCCCACGCTCGAGTACCGCGCCTCCCTCCCAGCCTCAGCCACACCGCTCTCCACAGAGCTGGTTTCTTCCCTCATTCCCTTGTATCGTTTAGGTGCATGCCCATCTTTCAGGTGGGCATGAGCTTTGATTCCCTTGGGTTCCCAGATGTAGCCTGAGGTCTGCAGTGAGCAGATGCTCATAGAATGTTCCTGTCCACCCCCACCTGCTGCAGGGGCCTCACGATCTGCCCCCGATCCTCCCCCTGATCTATTTTCTCCACCGGAGCCTGAATGCTCTTTTCATAACACACACTGCATCATTTTAGCCGCCTCTGCTGAAAACCTTTCAAAGGCTTCCCGTGACTCATGGGAGGAGACAATTCCTGATGTGGCCGCCAAGCCTCCCGTCTGCCCATGGGGCCTGTTTGGGCCTCACACGCCCTAGTCTTGGTAGTTTCTCAAAGACTCTCTGGTCTCCTTCCCGCTCTACAACCCCATTCCCCTTTGCCTAGTTAGTGATCACGATTTTTGCTTCTCTGATTCCCACTGGTGGAATCTGAGCCTGCTGGCACAGGATTCTGGACGTTGTAGTTCCCAGGCCCCAGCCCTGGCTGCTTGCCTATAAAGAGCCCGGATATTCATCATACCCGTGGCTGTCGCTCAGGGGTTAACACTTCAGTTCAGGACTGCTTAGCATCATCTGCCAACCCAATTTACTACCTTCACCTTCCCCAAGTCTTCCAGCTTTGTCTTTTCTCCCCTGAAATATATATTAAAACTCATTTTCAGCAGAGCAGTTCCTGTACGTTTGATTTACACACAATCTCTTCTCTGCTTCTTGTGAAAATTTGTCAGGGTATGTCTTCGTGGGCTCTTCTGGAGGAATGGAAGCTCAGAATTCCACAACCTCTGGCCTCCTCCCTACCATGCTGGGGAGCACGGCTCACGGCTGACATTGCGGTGATCAAACATCATCCTCAACTCCGGCCTGCCCCCTTCCTTCCTCCTCAAAACCCTTTTGTTGGTAGCTCTAGGATTCATTCTTTGCATAAAATCCATGCATTTTCCCTTGACCTGGTTTTTGCTTGTGCCTCATCCATCCACCCACTCTCTATTGTGGGCTTGTTTGATTGGCAAGTTTTCCATTTTAAAGATGCCTCTTTCTCCCACATAAAAAAAGGTGTCTCTGCATCTGACAACTCCAGGAAGACTTACCAAGCTCCTCCCAACTACCTGGCTCTCCAGGTCCTTCTGATCAGCCCTTCCCTCACTTCTGGTGTGGCCCTTTAAGATAAAACTAGCTTCTGGAAAATGTCTTCTCTTTTTGAGGCAATTTTTAATTTGGCCTTTACCCCAGCATTTTATCATGACTCTTTTTCTAAATCAAGACACCGTATGATGAAGTTTGGGAAGCATTTCCTCACCAGGAAGTTAAAAAATAAAACCGTGAGGCAGCATCTGTTTCGATAGTTTTATTGGAACACGATGGTAACACAAACATGGATTTGGGGTCCCACCACAGATGTTCCTCCTCCAGGCAGCATGCACCCCACTTCTGCAGCCAGTAGAGGCTCCAGGAGGCCTGCAGAAGGCGGAGGCAGCCCAGAGACAGACGTGGAGGCGTCTTCTGCAGTGGCGGGTGGTGTGTTGGCCCCTCGGGCCAGAGCTCTGACCAGCTGAGTCTGTGAACAGCCAGACTGGTTTGTTTTCACTCGAGGTCATGTGGCCATGACTGGGAGACCTGCCTGCCTCAGACTCCTGGGAAAACTTCCAAGGAGGGGGTTCTGGGGATTCCAGAAGGAATTCAGCCAAGAGACTAAGCACCTCTGGGGGTCACCAGGGCAAATCCTGCCTTTAGGTTTATTGGCAGATACACTGCTGAAAGCATCTGTTTTGTCCACTCTCTGCACTCTCTTTTCTCTGCTCCTTCATCCAACACACATTTATTAAGCTCCTACCATGTGACAAACTCTCCTGCAGGGGTTAGACAGACAACGGGCACCAGAAACAGACAGGACCCACAGCCTCCTGAGGAGGAGAGACAGACAATATTCAAGGAATCACACCAACAGCGTGCCAGTGCCTTCCAAGGAGAGCTCTGAGGGGTGTGGCAGGGGCCTGGCCTGGTGTGAAGGGCCAGGGAAGACTTCCTCAAGGAAATGACATCTCAGGGCACTAAAATGGGCAGGAGGAGCCTTTTGTCGTGGAAACAGCTTTGAGCATGGAATGGGCAAAGCGAGTTAATCAAACTAAAAGGAAAAGAACAGCAGGGCCAGAGTGAAGTTGTAGAGGAGGCCTGGTGCAGGGAGAGGCTGGAGAGGGCCCAGCAGGGTCCAAGCACACAGGGCCCGAGGGCCAGGCTGAAGATGATTTTATCCAGCTGTGTGGCACGACCTGGATTGCATCTGCATGGCTCACTCTGGCTGTCGGATGGAGGGTGGACTGGGTGGGGGCGAGAGTGCTGAGAGGTGTTCCAACTGTCCTGATGGAGACGATGGTGGTCAGATGGAGTGACACAGAGTAGATGGGGAGAAGCCAGCAGATGGTGGAGCCAGGGCTCCATGAGGACCGAGGCAAAGGGAGGTGGCAAGGTGGACCCTCAGCCTGTGAAGCCCGGGCAGGCTTTGGTCTGAGAAAGGGACCTGGGGAACAGAGCAGGTGCAGGGGGAAGGCAGGCACGCAGCTGCAGACACGCTGAGGGAGAGCGCCTCTGAAACTCCCAGGTGGAGGTGTTGCGGAGGCGGCAGTGGGTCTCAAGCTCCTGGAAGGAGCCAAGCCTGCAGTTATAAATCTGTGAAGGATTTCGTAACCGAACCTCGTGCCTTGTAACTGGAGTTGTGAGTGCAGACAAGGTCACAGGGGGAGAGGTGCTGAGTGAGAAGAGAGGACTCTGGACTGAGCCTGGGGAACAGCCATATCTGATGGCAGCTAGAGGACGATGAGTTGCAAAAGGGACAGAAAAGGGAGGTCAGGGATGTTAGGGAGGGGGAAGACCACGAGGCATCTTGGAAACCAAGGAAGATTGAGTGTCAGGGGCCAGCCAGGAGATGCCACTGAGAAGCCCTGGGGGCAGAAGTCCCTCCACAGCCCCCTCTCTCTGGGGCTGGCACTATCCTGTCTCTTTGAGACACTTTATGGATCCTGTGAATAGGAACAGGGGGCCTACCCTCTTGGACAGGAGAATCAAAAGCTGCTTAGAGTGGTCAGGAGACGTGCCCAAGGTCATACGGCCACCAGAGAGTGCTGGGGGCCAACTCCATTCACAACCATTACAGTCCCTCAAGCTCCATTCCTCCCTCCATGAAGCCTGGCTGCAGACACTCTCCCCAGCAAGTCCACTACACACCACTTCTTGATGACAAGCACCAGAAAGGGTCATACTCTAGCAGGAAGGGACCCCCATGGCCTGGAGGTCTAAGCCTTGCTAGGAGGAAGGTGGCTGAGTCAAGGAAATATTTGCCCTCTCTCCTGAGAGGCGATGTAGTGCAGTGTCAGCGGTGTGGGTTTGAGGCCTGGCTTTTCACTCATCATCTCATTCATTCACCCATTCAACAAATACTTTTGCATGCCTCCTATGTGCTACGCACACTTTCTAGGTGCTGAGTGGCCTTGGGTAGGTCCCTTACTTCTCTGAGCCTCAGTTTCCATCTCTGTAAAGTTGGGGTGGTGAGTCTTGCTGTAAACTCATGTTGCTATAAGGGTTACAAGAGCTCATGCCAGGGAAGCACCTGGTACACAGTAGGTGCTCATGAAAAGCTATTTCCTTCCTGTCTCTATCTTTACCTTTCCTTTCCTTCATCCTGCAGAACCCAAGAGGGAGTGAGAGACCAATGCTTTCTTGCAATACCCTCTGCCTTGCTCAGAGGACATGCACGTTCCTACACATACGCACCCATGCACACACATGTGCACGCATCCCCGTCTGTCCAACCTTCTCTGCTCATGACTCCCAGGGCCAGCACCAACATGGGCTTTGAACCCATGGGATTCAGCCCACTCGGGCCCAGAGGAGTCTTGTGTGCCTGTCTGGGAATGCTGAGCACAGAATAGGCTGTTCCGCCCTAGGCCTGAGGACCCCACACCCAACTGTGTGTTCTGGGAGCCCCCCGACTCAGTCCAGGGTGAGTCCTTGGTGGCTTTGGAGACTGGGTCCTTAGGAGCTCCAGGAGTCACATCTTGGGGACCAGGAACAGTATCCTCAGTGTCCTGGGGCTAGGTCTAGACAGCCTCAGAGGGCAGCGTCCTCACCGCTTTCTGGGGAGGTCTCTTCTGTGGCTCCTCAGACAGTGGCTCCCCCGATGGTTCCTCCGAGGGGCCTCCCATGTGTCTCTGAAGGAACCTGAGCCCCCACAGGCTCTTGCAGCAGCTCAGGAGGTTGCTGGAGCACGTAATGCAGGACAGTGCTGGCTTCCTGAGGAGACACAAGCACATGCCAGGCTGAGGTGGCCGCAGAGCAAGGCAGGGCAGCCCAGGTTTAGCCTCTCGATTTTGCTTCTACTAAGTTAGGGCCTGGGAAGGGTGGGATGGGGTGGGGAGGGGAGGGGAACCGCCCTTTGCCACCCAGAGCAGCCTATAGGCAACAAGGACTTCTTCCCTCAACCCACAAGAAGGAGTATTCAGGAGACTTGCTTTCAAATCCCAACTCCACTTCTAACATGTTGTATGCCTATGGTCAATTTACTTAGTTTCTCTGGACTTCAAATGAAGATAAAAATATCCAGTTCAGGATTTTTGTTTTGTTTTTGTTTTTGTGTTTTTTGAGACAGGGTCTTGTTCTGTTGCCCAGGCTGGAGTGCAGTGGCGTGATCATAGTTCACTGCAACCTCAAACTCCTGGGCTCAAGGGATCCTCCCGCCTCAGCCTCCTGAGTAGCGGACACTATAGGTGCGTGCCACTGTGACTGGCTAGTTTTTTTAAATTGCCTTTTTGGCCGGGCGTGGTGGCTCACGCTTGTAATCCCAGCACTTTGGGAGGCTGAGACGGGCGGATCATGAGGTCGGCAGATCGAGACCATCCTGGCTAACACGGTGAAACCCCGTCTCTACTAAAAATACTAAAAATTAGCCAGGCGCAGTGGTGGGCACCTATAGTCCCAGCTACTTGGGAGGCTGAGGCAGTAGAACGGCGTGAACCCGAGAGGCAGAGTTTGCAGTGAGCCGAGATCGCGCCACCGCACTCTAGCCTGGGCGACAGAGCGAAACTGTCTCAAAAAAAAAAAAAAAAAAAAAAGCCTTTTTTTATAGAGGTGGGTTGTCACTCTGTTTCCTGGGCTGGTCTTGAACTCCTGGGCTCAAGTGATCCTCCTGCCTTGGCCTCCCAAAGTGCTGGGATGACAGGCGTGAGCCACTGCACCCAGCCCTCACTTTTCCTACTCCTGAAAGAATTCAGTGTTACAGAATACACATAAAAGTAAGCACACATAGGCTGTCTGGTAGTAGGAGCCCCGTCAAAGTGTGCCATTTCCGAGTCTTAGTGAGATGATTCCTGAGCATCTGCAGCATGCCCCGAGTTGGGGAAGAAGTTTGGGAGAAGTCTGAGTTACTCCATCTGGCATTCAAATCAGCTGTGAACACCTCGGCCACCAAGGGAATCAAGCGTACTCCTCCTTCTCCCTTCCACATAGAGGGAAGGGAACACTTGTGCCTTTAGTGTCCATCTGATGATAGCTGTGGGTTTGGAGGCCTGACTTTGAAAGGCTTTGTGAACAAAGACATAGCTGATATCTGCGCTTCCTTCCATGTGAGGGCATGTGCCGGCCAGGCCATTGCAGAAGGTCTGGGTGTGGCCCTTCCTCCCTGAACACCCCACCTGCACCTGGGCCTCAAGGTCATCCCTCTGGCATTTCAGAGCCTGCAGGCGTCCTTTACCGTGTTAGCAGTGTACATATTTGACCAAGCAGGCAGGTATTTGCCCTTGCATTAACATTCCAGATGCAGCCTGTGGCTCTGAGAAGGCAACTCTCATTGCACTCAGTGAAATTATCAAAGAACAGCTAGCTCTAGGCTAGGAAATAACCAACTCCCTTCTTCTAAGGGGCCTAAAAATCACTTAAAATAATGCTATTTTGGAAATACCACATGTTCATAGTAACAAATTCAGACCATAAAGATTAACTAAAATGAAAATAAACATCTCAAGTCTTCCTCTATTCAGTCATATCTCTTTGTTACATGTCAATTTACTCATTAAATATTTTTAAATGAAATGCATTAAGCATCCAAAGAGACGCTATATAAAACACATATACATGGCTTAAGGAATATTGAAAAGATTACCAGTGGAACCACCTGTCAGATTAGGAAACTGAACTTTACCAGCCCCTGATTTGTTTCAGCAAATATTTCTGTATCCCTAAACAATCTATTGTGTTGTTCTGCCTGTATTTCACTTGTATATACATAAAATCATGTTTTATGAACTTTTCTCTGTAGCTAACCTTTTGTTATAGTTTAACACTATATTTTTGATAGGTATAGCTGTAGCTCATTTTCACCGTTGTAAAGTATTTCAGGGCCAGGCACAGTGGTTCATGTCTGTAATCCTAGCACTTTGGGAGGCCAAGGCAGGTAGATTGCTTGAGCTCAGGAGTTCGAGACCAGACTGGGCAACATGACAAAACCTGGGAAACATGGTGAAACTCTGTCTCTAAAAAAAAAATACAAAAATTAGCTGGGCCTGGTGGCATGCACCTGTAGTCCCAGCTACTTGGGAGGCTGAAGCAGGAGGATTGCTTGAACCTGGGAGGCTGAGGCTCCAGTGAGCTGAGATTGTGCCACTGCACTCCAGCCTGGGGGACAAAGTGAGAACCCGTCTCAAAAAAAAAAAAAAGGTCCACTCTGGGGAGTAGGTGGTCCTGTGTGTGGGGGGAGTAGGTAGTCCTGCTCCATAAGGAGCAGTTAAAAACAAACAAACAAAACAAAAGATTGGGCATAAGTTGATAACTGTTTACATCTGTGTGATGGGTTCAGGGAGCCTTACTATGTAAACGTTTAAAATGTGCTGTAATTTTTTAAAAATGATATTTCATTGTATGAATAGACTTCAATTTATTTATGCATTTATCTGTTAAAGGACATCTGGATTGTTTCCAGTTTTTTACCCTTACAAGAAATGCTGCTCGGGACTTCACTGAACCTGTCCCCTGGTGCATAGGTGTTTGAGTGCCAGCTGAATTCTCTATCCTTTTCCACTAGTCTATTTGTCTATTCTTGCAGCATTACCACCAAGGACTTAATTGCTATATCTTATTTTTTTCCTCTTTAGAAAAGACTTGGCTATTCCTGATCCTATTCTCAACTGTACAGATTTTAGAATCTGTACAGCTTGTCCATTTCTATGAGAACACTGCTTGGATTAATGGGAATTGTTCTGAACATACAGATTAATTTGGCAAGGAGAAACATCTTTATTAAATTGAGTCTTTTCCTCCAGAATCTATGAGTCATTTGAATTAACGTTAGGGTATAACAAGGGTATTGCACATAAGATCAGTACACAAAATGCAGTTGCATATATGCAGTCCAGTTCTCTATGTATCAGAAATAGGTAGCAAGACCACTTATAACAACAGCCAAAATTACAAGGCACCCAGGTACTCATCTAACAAAAGACATACCAGGTTTTTATGAAGAAAAGTATATAATCATTGAAAGATTTGTTTAACTCTTCTTCAATGTCTAATTTTCTGATTGTTCTTGTAAGTGGTAGTTTTCAAAAGTTGACAATGTACGTTGATTTTATGCCTGGCAATGCTGCTCAGCTTTCTTATTCATGACAACAATTTGTAGATACTTTCTGGTTTTTGTATAGAGGATGGTTATTAGCTGTGAATAATAATAGTTTTGTTTTTTTCCCCCTTCTTATTTTTTAAATTTATTTTTCTTGTCTTACTGGACTGATCTCTGGTAATATGTTGAATAGAAGTGTGATGGCCATCTCTGCTCGCTATTTTAGAAGTAGTTTATTAGTATTTCCTCAGGTTAAGGAAGTTTCCTTCTGTTCAGAATGTGCTCAGATATTTTGTTTTGTGTTTCAAATCGTGAATAAATGCTTAAACTTACCCAGTGTTTTTTTTTTCTGCCTCTATCGATATAATATTCACAAAGACCTTTTTTCTTCTTTAATTTGTTGAGGAGCGGAATTACATTAGTAACATTTCTAATATTAAAGCAACCTTCTGTTTCTGTATAAATCTAACTTGGTCATAAGGAATTATATTTTTCTTTAAAAATATTGCACGATTATGTTTTCTAATGCTCTGAAATTTTTGTTAACTATGTTCATGTTTCTGATTAGCTTGTAATTTCCCTTTTCATACTTATTTTTTAATCTGTTCTCATAAAATAAATAGGAGAGTTTCTCTTTTTTTCTCTCCTCCGAGAGAGTTTGTATAGGACTGCACAGTGATCTCTTTTCTTTGAGTGTCTGGTAGAACTCATTTGCAAAACCAAATACTATTGGTGTTTTATTCATATTATGTATTTATTTTTAAAATATGGAATTCTCATGAATTTGCATGTCATACTTGTACAGGAACCATGCTAATCTTTTCTGTATGGCCCCAATTTTAGTATATGAGCTGCCAAAGTGAGCCTGTCATTTTATTTATTTTTAATGGTTATAGGGCCATTCAGGTTTTCTATTTCTTCCCAAGTCAGTTTTGGCAAGTTCTGTTTACTTATTCACTTCACCTTAGTTTCTTCTTGTTTTGGGCATAAAATTGATCATAATGTTCTTATTATCTTTTTTGATCTCTGCAACATCTATATTAATATCTCCCCTTTATTATTCATAGTCTTTACTTATGTTGTTTATTCTGTTATCTTAACAAATTTTGCCAGAACTTTTCAAAGTACTAAAGTTTGGTTTTGCTGCTCTTCTCCTTATTAAATCTTTGTCTTCTGTTTCATTAATTTCTTCCTTTGTCTCTACTGTTTCCTTTCTTTAATTGTCTTTGAGTTTATTTTGTTTTTCTTTTTAACTTCCTAAATTGGCTGTTTAAATCATTACATTTCAAATTTGCTTTTAAAAATACGAGCCATTAAGGCTATATATTTCCTTTTGAGTAGCGTTTTAGTGGCATCCTATAAGCTTCGATGTGCAGTATTTTCATTGTCGTTTACTTTAAAATGTTTTCTAATATCCATAATTATTTTTTCTTCATCCCATGATCTATTAAAAATGTTTACAACTATGTAAGAGTTTTGTTATTATTTAATTTTGTTGTAGTCAGATAATTATTCTGTATGAAGCATATTCAATGCCTTGAAATATGCTGATACATACTTCTTAGCCTAACACATGGTCAGCTTTTTAAATGTTCCATATGTGGTTGAAAGGAATATGTACTCTCTAGTTGTTAGATACAGTGTTCTAAGCGTTTTGTGTTTCCCAAATATTAATTACTATTTTATCATAGTTTAATCTGTAAATTTTGATAGAGGTATATTATACATTTTCTGCCCTAACGATTATTTGTCAATTTCTCTTTGTAGTTCTGTCAACTTTACATATTTTTAAAGCAGGGTTATTTGGTACATACAAATTTAAAATGTATCTCTCTGGTGAACTGAACTGTTCATCAAAATATGGTGACCATATTTATCTTTAAAGATGGTATACTTTGGCCGGGTGCGGTGGCTCATGCCGGTAATCCCAGCACTTTGGGAGGCTGAGGCGGGTGGATCTGAGGTCAGGAGATAGAGACAATCCTGGCTAACAAGGTAAAACCCTGTCCCTACTAAAAATACAAAAAAAAAAAAAAAATTAGCCAGCCGTGGTGGCAAGTGTCATCTACTCAGGAAGCTGAGGCAGGAGAATGGCGTGAACTCAGGAGGCAGAGCTTACAGTGAGCCAAGATCCCACCACTGCACTCCAGGCTGGGCAACAGAGTGAGACTCCATCTCAAAAAAAAAAAAAAAAGTTGGTATACTTTTGCTTATAGCTACTCAGATTTCTTTCAGTTAGTATTTGCTGGGTACATCTTTTTTTCCTTTCTATGCTTTCAAAAATTATGTTCTTTATATTTTAAGTCTCGTGTAAAAACATTTGTTTGGAGTTAAAAAACCAAGCCTGACAATCTTTGTATTTTTTTAATTGGCCAATTTGTTCCATTTATATTCACTGTAATTACTGATTTATTTTCATTCATTTCTTCCATCTGTTTTTGTGCTTTACATTTGTCCCATTTTTTTCTAAATTTTCCCCCCTTTTCTTGTTTTAAGTTGATTTCTTTTTCTCGTTCTCTTTCCTCCATACCATATGGAATCTCTACCTTCTGTTTTTTAAGTGATTATCCAAGGCATTTTGACATGCATATTTAGCTTTAAAAAGCCCAGTGGCAGGAGTCCTTCTCTCTCTTACTTGACTTGCCCCCCATGCTGTGCATAAGCTGGGATGAAACACCAAACTGGGATTCCCATGCTGTGTAGACTCTAGTATAGATTACTTTTAATGGCAAAAACTGCAATTACTTTTGCACCAACCTACCACTTGCAAAGATTCTAGTAGGTTTAATCTTCTTCAACCCACTTCACGGCCCCATGGCCCCTCTTTGCCCTGAGCCAGAACACTGGAAGCTAGTGGATGCTAATGGGGTTATAGGTGTGTATAACACGGCATCTGCTGAACAGTAAGTGTTTGTGATAAACACCTCATTTTCACATTTCCATCCTCCATTCCCCTTCTCATGCTAACAGCACCTTGATTCTTCTTTGGAATTCGACCTTCCCCACTTTTTGTCCTTGTGGATTAGGTGGAATTGACCTATTTCCCTTTGCCCTGGCTTCAGGGTTGGGTATGTGACAGTTGGTTCGGGGATAGACATATGACCCAATCCAGCCAATGAAACTGAAGCCTGGAGCTTTTTGTTGGAATAGTAGGAAAGGGATATACTTTTCCACTGGGTCTGCAAAGATGTTAAGATAGAAGCTTGCACCCACTGGTGGCTCTGTGGGAAGACTCCGCCTGAGGATGAAGTCAACACAGTGGAAAGCCGAGTTGAAAGTTGGAGAAAGACAAGTTCCTGAGGACATTTGAGCCCTTGGGTCCAGCCACGCTTGAAGCTACTCTTAGTCTCTTCAGTTCTATGAGTCAGTTACCTATCTCCCAAACTCCATCCTCTTTTAACTGGGTTTCTGCTACTTGCAGTTAAGAGGGTTCAGACTAATCATATTCCTAAATAAATGTCATTTGAATCTGAATATCGTGTTTTTACATGGACGGTGTTATAATATGTTCAGCCACCAGGGGACAGGACCCGGTTTCAGAGCTACTGGGCATGGGTAGCTTTGCTCAGCCCCGCTCTGAGCCTCAGTTTTCTCATCTGTGAAATGAATTAATAATAGCACCCTCACAAGGCTAATGTGAGGACAACGGATGATGAATGTCAGTGCCCCTTCCCATTTCCCTCCACTGCTTATCATACAAATGATCAGACAGAACCACCATCTGTATGTGTTACCCTGCTATTTCTTGCATCTGTGCCTTTGCACAGATTTTGTTATTCACACTGCTTTAAATTCCTACCTTTTCTTCTTTGCTGGTCAATTTATCCTGTGTTTTTACTTTTTTTTTTTTTTTTTTTTTTTTTTTTTTGAGACAGAGTCTTGCTTTGTCGCCCAGGCTGGACTGCAATGGCACCACCTCAGGTCACTGCAACCTTCACCTCCCGGGTTCAAGCAATTGTCCTCCCTCAGCCTCCTGAGTAGCTGGGATTACAGGTGCATGCCCAGCTAATTTTTAAATTATTTTTAGTAGGGACGGGGTTTCACCATGTTGGTCAGGCTGACCTCAAACTGACCTCGTGATCTGCCTCGGCCTCCCAAAGTGCTGGGATTACAGGTGTGAGCCACCATGCCTGGCCAATTTCTCCTGTTTCAATACTCTGCTCAGTATCATCTCCTCTGGGCAGCTGTCTCTGAGGTCTCCCAGAATTACTGGGTCCCTCCTGGCCCCTGCAGCCCCTTTGCCGAGGCACTTATGTCCCTGGATTAGGTGTCAGCTTACTTGTCTGTCTCCTGGACTGAACAGGAGTGTCATAAAGGCAGGCATTGGATCTTTCATCATCTACCTTGTCCAAGTTTATAGTAGGTGTTCATGTGTGTTAACGAAAGAATGAGAACCCCAATAAATCTCGGTTTGGATAGTGATTCTCCTGTCTTCTGACTTCCCAATTTCACAGATGGTCAGAAGCAGTCGAGCTTCTCCCCGGCTGTCTGCAGTAGCAGGTACCCACTTTCTGGCTTCATTTCACCATCTACCTTCTCACCACCAGCCTGTAAGAGTCTTGTGGGCAGGAGCCCCGGAGGGAGACCGTGAGGGAGGTTTACCACTTCAACAAACATCTGAGCGGCAACTGCGTGCTAGGAGTGAATGGGAGGAGGTGTGAGATTCAGAACCAGGAGTCCTGTGTTCTGTCTGAGCCTTCCTCATCCACCGCTGCTGGGTCTCAGACAACTCCATCCCTCTCCGTTCCTCAGTCCCTCTCCACATCTGTACAACAGGAGCAGTCCTGAAGAAGAGGCTGTGAAAGCCATGAGATGAGATGGGAGAAGTGGAATGTTTTGAAATTTCAGGGAATCCTTCTCTTTCTCCTCCTTTGTAAATGTTTTGTCACTGAGGGTCCCTAAAAACTCATGGGACTAAACTCATGAGCTAAAAAGCTCATGCCTGGAATCCCAGCATTTTGGGAGGCTGAGGTGGGCGGATCACGAGGCCAGGAGATCAGATCGAGACCATCCTGGCTAACACAGTGAAACTCCGTCTCTACTAAAAATACAAAAAATTAGCCAGGCATGGTGGCGGGTGCCTGTCGTCCCAGCTACTAAGGAGGCTGAGGCAGGAGAATGGCATGAACCCAGGAGGTGGAGCTTGCAGTGAGCCGAGATCGCGCCACTGCACTCCAGCCTGGGAGACAGACAGAGACTCTGTCTCAAATAAAAAAAAACCCAAACAAACAAACAAAAACCTGACAGTAGAGGGACTGTGTGCTAGGGCTCTGGGTTGATCCTGTACTGAACAACACACAGAAACCCCAGACTGAGAGGATCAGTTTCATCCTGGGAACTGGGTCACCAGGATGTCACTCCTTTAAGAGGAAATGGAAGTGCAGGAGGTTGGGGAGAAGAGGGGTTGGCTCCTACCCTCGGGGCCAGCCACAACCCACCTCACGAGAGGTCTTTCTTATTGCCTTAGACTTTTGCAAAAATTGGGGGCAACCCTTTCCTCTAGGCCATACCTATTTTTTGGTTGTCTTTTTTTGTTTTTTTTTTTTTTTTTTTTTTGAGACGGAGTCTCGCTCTGTCGCCCAGGCTGGAGTACAGTGGCCGGATTTCAGCTCACTGCAAGCTCCGCCTCCCGGGTTTACCCCATTCTACTGCCTCAGCTTCCCGAGTAGCTGGGACTACAGGCGCCCGCCACCTCGCCCGGCTAGTTTTTTGTATTTTTTAGTAAAGACCATGTTAGCCAGGATGGTCTCGATCTCCTGACCTCGTGATCCACCCGTCTCGGCCTCCCAAAGTGCTGGGATTACAGGCTTGAGCCACCGCGCCCGGCCTATTTTTTGGTTGTTTTAAAATATGCCGTGGTGGAAATTTCAGGACACAAAGTCACCTGGAGACCAGTCATGGTGTTCTTTTCATTCCCCCTTGTTTTCTGCCACAAACCAACATTACCCAATATGCCCAAATGACCACACTTCAGCCTTCTGTTCATGAAAGGAATTCTTTTCTCAAGGCCTTCTCCTGGTTTTCTGGAAGTAAGCACAGAGGGTTTGCCTGTCCCCAGGGTCTGCTTTGAAGAAGTGGAGACTGAGGGGCGGTGGGAATGGCAGGGATCCCCCTTTAAGGCAGGGCTCACTTCATCCTGCGTTAACAGGCAGCATGAGCAGGGTGTTGAGCAGGCCGGGGAGACTCCCAGCAAGAGCTTTGCAAACATCTGGGTTTGCTTTTGCACCCAGTGAGGTGAAATGAACCCCGTGGGACTTACTTGAGATCAACAGTTGTCAGTCACAGGCCTTAACCCCTTTTTAATATCTTCCATGATAAAAGGAAAGTGAGGTTCTGGGAGCTTTAGGTCCACAAAGGGAATTGTGATGAGGGAGCTCCTGGGACCCCTATCCCTGAACACTCCTGAGCTACAGCCTTGGACCTGACCTGGAGGCTGCCAGAGGGAGGGGTTGGCTGTGACTCTAGCAGGATCCCTGAATTTGCTGGTGAATGAATAAATGCCTGGCAAGAAGTAGCATTTACTAAGTGCTCATGTTCTGGGGCCTGAGCTAGGTGTTTTGCATCTTTTTTCTGTTTAACTTTCTCAATGGTACGATAAAGCTAGAACAGGTGTGTGCATTTAACAGACCATGAACGTGAGGCTCCGCGTAAGTAGGAGCTGCCCCAGGTCATGCAGTAGCAACGTTCAAATCTGAATCCAGGGCTATGTGACTTCAAAGCACGCTTCCCTCCCATGATGACATGCTGCTTCCTGTGGGGCAGGCCAAATGGATCAGGCAAAACGGTACAGAGGGATAATACGAGGGACACGGAGATGATCTGGGCAGGGCTGCCGGTCTCCAGCAACTCAAGGGTGAGAAAACGTTTGGGTTAATTGCTGCAGTGTAAAAACAAAACTGCCTGTGTGATAACAGGAGCCTGTAAGTGAGCGTCTGCAGGTAGGTGTGCCAGTGTATGCACAGGTGTAAACTACACACAAGGGCCGGTCTGCTTGCACACAAGAGCGTGTGTGTGCTCCAGTGCCTGAGTGTGCATGGGTGCGTTGCCCGTGAGTGTGAGTGGGCATGCACCAGCAAGACTGTGTGGCACAAAAGCCATTTCTGGCTCTGGAGTTCACGGGAGGCTACATGGAGCAGGTGGCATTTGAGTTGGGCCTGTTGCCATGAGGGGTGTTTGGGAAGGTGGGTAAGGCTCTTTAGGCAGACAGCAGCCTGAGCTCTGAGGTATTCTCTGAGAACAGGAAATGGCCTATCTCAGCTGAAGAGGAAGAAGCATGGGGCGGAAGAAGATGAGAAGGGCAGAAAAGGATTCTGTAGTCGGAGCATGAAGGTCTTGATTGAGGAATTTGTGTGTGATCTGGCAGGCACTGGGGAGCCACTGAAGGCTGTAGAGCAGGGGGAGTGTCATGAATTGAACAACGACTGGACTCAGTCTGTGACCCGGACAGCCCTTCTTCAAATTCTATGACTGCATGGGGTGGTGAATACCCCAGTGAGGGAATGGGGAAGGGAGCTTGCCTCTCTGGCAAAGCATATTCACTCACTGCTGGGAGAGATGAGGTTGCAGGGGAGTGGGTCTGGGCAATTTTCATGGGCATCCTCTTTAAAGGTAAAACTTTAGGCAAAATGTGTGACTCAGCATGGTCTTTGAGCATGCACTGGGTGCTCAGCCTGGGATCCCCCACCCCACCAGCAGTCATGCTAGCAGGGACTTTACAGAAGAGGGGACTGGCCTTCCCTGGGGTTGAGCACCCTGACTGAAGTCACACAGCTGGTGAGCAGAGGAACTGGGCTCCTGCCACCTCCGCTAGGCGCAAAGCCTGGGCTGAGCCCTAAGAACTACCACGCAAGGCTACCATCCACTGAGCTCCTGCTGCACTGCGGCCTGTCT
Organism: Rhinopithecus roxellana; assembly: GCF_007565055.1. Taxonomy (NCBI): domain Eukaryota; kingdom Metazoa; phylum Chordata; class Mammalia; order Primates; family Cercopithecidae; genus Rhinopithecus; species Rhinopithecus roxellana. Next base: position 172,322,362 of record NC_044551.1, read on the forward strand.
CTAGCATTTTCTATGTCTTAACTCAGTTCCTTCTCACCTCAACCCCATAGGGCAGGTGCTGAGATTCTCCTCGTCTTACAGAAGAGGAAGTTAAGGCACAGAGAGGTTAGAAGACCTGGCAAGGGGGTCACACAGCCAGTAGGCGGCGCTGAGTGTGTTGCAGCCCGTCCGGTGGAAGAAGTGAAGGTGTGGGAGCCCTACTTCCTGGGAAGTCCCTCCCCCACCTCCCTGCCATCCACTTCCTGCTACTGACCTAGGATTGCTGGTAATAAAACCACAAGAGTATGCATGGAGGAGGCCCTTAACATCCACACTGTCGCTTAACTTTTACAACATCCACATGATCGATATGATAGATATTTATCCTGTTCTTATCTCTAACAGATGAGGGCGTCTTGGCCCAAAGAACTTCAGTCACTTGCCCAGGACTCACAGTAAGTGGCGGAGTCTTGAGAAGTCCAGGTCGGCCCCACGGCAAAGTGGGGGGCTCCCCGCCTTATAATGCACAAGGCCGAACTCAGAGGGGGCCCAGAGTTGGCCCACACTGCTCCAGAATCGGGGTCACACTCAGGTCTCCCAAGTCCTGGACTGTGTTTGCCCTGCCCAGCTGCTTGAACTTTTCAATAACTGCCACTTTCAGATGGGCTGACTTCACGCACCCTCTCCTCAAAACTGTGAAATGTTTTTTTCAAACTGAAGGAAACCCCCAGGCCACTGCCCACTCATGCCAACGGCGGCTCACACACAGGCACTTCTCAGTATCAGTCACGATCCCTCATTACGTCCCAGCTCTGAGAGGCAGGTGAAGTGTCGCGCCCATTTAGTAGATGGGGAAACTGAGGTTCAGAGAGGCCTACTGTTTGCCCCTGGGCCTTGAGCAGTGCCTGGCAGAGCTGGGAATTGCCTGGGCTTGTTGAATGCTGCGTCCTGGGTGTAGCCCCTGAATCGCCGTGCCAGTTTCTTTGGTTTGAGACCTTTACTGGCTCTGTAGCCTCTGAATGGCTCAGGCCTTGGACCTGGGGACCTCTCAGACGGTTCCTTCTCAGCCCCTTCCAGGATTCCTCTCCCCTCTTCCCTGTCCCCTCGCCCATCCTTAAATGCTGGTGACCCCTTCTCCTTGCGGTCTATGCCCTCTGCCTTAGTCTGCCGCCCCCACAGCACTTCTAGGGTCCTCTTGCTGATGTAGTTTCGAGGAAGTAATAACCTGATGGGGCTGGCAGAAGGGAGGCCCCCACAGCCTGTCTAGAAAATAGCGAGGCGAAGTGTGGCAAAAGGCTTCAAATACCCCTCCCCTTTAGCCAGTAATTATTTCCAGAAATTCCGTTTCTAGGGAAATAATCTGAAAGAAACAAAGTGTTCCCTGCATGAAGATGTTTATCATAGAGAGAAGAAGAGACAACAGCCAGATGCAACAGTAGGGAAGCGTTTTCTCGCACCTATTCCCGCGCGAGCTGGTGTACCCCTGGGGCTCACCGTGTGCTGGACACTGTTCTCCAGCCTCTGTATTATTCTTTCCTTTAATCCTTGTAACAGCTTTTTGAAACAGGTACTAGTAACATCCCCTTTGACAAGTGAAGACACCGAGGCTTGGAAAGGTTAATCGGCATGCCCAGGGTCAGCCAGCTCCCTAAGGTCTGACTCCACCAGCCTCAACCGTTACCAGGGTAGCGATGGTTAGTAGTCACCATTACCAGGTAATTGTTGGGAGAGGGTCAACGTGCTGGGCAGCGTGAGATGCTTGTCAGGTGGGGCAGGCTGGGCTGGACTTTGCAATGCAGGGAGACTGCAGGGCTCCTGGCCCTGGCTTCTCTGTGTCATCGGCACTGGCCCTGCCACTCAGGCAGCAATGGCAGGTGAAGGCAGAGACAATTTCTTAAGTCCCAAACAGAAACGGTGGAGAGAGAGTCAATGTGCTTTAGGTTTGCAAGAGCCCCTGTGAGCCATTCCCCACCACCCAGGGTGAAGGGGGCACCACCTGGGGAGTAAGGTGGTAGGCTGAGTTAGATGCTAGGCTGGGCCCTGCTCCCTACTCCCAACACTCTCCTGTTGGGTCAAAACCTGGATGGCAGGGGAGCGGGAGTCACTAGAAAGTGAGTTTGGGGGGTCTGAAAGCACAAAGGCTGTGCCTCACTTCCCATCTAGAAGCTCAGAACAAGGCTGTCTCAGAGGAAGGGGCCCCTGCAGGGGAACAGAAATAGCAGCTAGGAGGCCTCAAGCTGCACCCCAGTTCCTCCTTCCTCTCCTCCACAGGGGCTGCAGGAGATCATTAAAATCTCCCAGAGCCCACAGTGAGCCTCAGCACATGGCTGAGCCTTGGGGACTGCCTGCTAGGGTGTCCTAGGGGTGGGGACCCATAGCAGAGGCAAAGGCCTGCAGGGGGATGTAGCTGGCTTTGGACAGCGCCAGGGAGAGCCCAGGAGCCCACCAACTATGTTCACGTGGCTGCCATGGAAAGAGAAGCTGACAAGACAGGTCTGGAGTAGCCCAGAGAATGCCACTGGGGCCAGACAGCCTCTGGGGACTTACACTAGGGGGATGCAGGTGGGGAGGGGAGAGAAGCCCGTACGGACTGCGTGCCATTTCCAAAGCCACCATGTTTACTACTGGAAGTGGCTGAGCTCCCTGACCTGGAAAATTTCCCTGACCTAGAAAATTTAAGTTTTTCCATCATCTGTGAAGTGGTAGCCTATAAGGTCCCAGAGCAGAATAAAACAAAGTATCTTACACCTGGGCACGTCCAGGTGTGCGTGCCAAGCTCCACTACTGGGGCATGGGCACTCACTCAACTGTTCCTTCCCCAGCCCTGGGAGGGAGGCGCTGGAATGATCAACCCCATTTTTCAGATGAAGAAGACAGAGTTTGAGAGAGAGGAAGTCACTTGCCCCATGTCAGCTAGCCAGCCAACTGGGGAGGTCAGCCTTCAGAGCTCTGGCAACAGACCACCGCCATGTCACAGATGGCTTCCCAGTTTGTGAGAGTGTCTCATAAGGGACGAGTGAATGGGGGAGACAGCAGGAAACTCAGCAGCCACAAAAGGGAGAGACTTGCAGCCTGCTCAGGAACGAACACCAGGTGGAACAAAAGCAGGGCAGAACAAGAGCGTGTGCATCCTCTTACCACCATGATATTAAGGCCGTGTCTGCACCCAGACCACGATGGGAAGGGAGCGTAGAGCTGTGACTTCAGGGACTAGGAAGGATGGCAACAGACATGGGGTTCTCTATGACTTTCCATTTTATCTTCCATTTTCACAGTAAGTTTTAAAACTGTGTCTCCAGATTCAGCATGAGAAGGAGAAGTTCACTGAATCCTCTGGGCATTGGGGACAGCCCTGGCACCCACCCTGACAGTCTGTACCTGGGTGACAAAGGGATGTGGTCAGTCCTCACATGAGGAGGGACTGAGTGTCCTCCATGGACCTGCGACCTCCCGTCTGTGAGGCCCTCGCTACCTTCTGCAGCTTTCTGCATGGATCAGAGACAGGAGAAGCAGGCACACTGATGGCTGTGTAGCACCACCTGCCAGTTTGGGGCAGTCGGGACCACCTCGACTTCCTATCTCCAGGCAGGGCGGGGAGGGAATGGTCCTCCTACCCCAGGAGAGCCTCAAGGGCTGTGTACACCCTGCAATGCAGGCACACCCCCTTCCACTCTCTGAATGCTCTGCCACAAACAGCCACTGCGAGTGTAATGAATACCCCAAAACAGGGAGCCCTGTGACTCACCACTGCTGCTTCAGGGACAGGGACAGCTGCCAGAATGCTTAGCTCTCTTTTACAGATGGGGAAATTGGGACTCAAGAGAGGGATGCGATCTCTCCAAGCTCACACAGCCAATCTGTGGCAGGGAATGAGGAAGTCTGGTCTGGTCTTCTGTCCCCATGGCTGGGGCTCTCTCAGCAGTCCCGCCCTGTGCCCAGCCTGCACCCTCACCTGCCCCTGACTCCTGAACCGGCAACTCAAGTCGTGACAAGGACACGCTTTACTGAATTTGCCTCCACACTTCGAGAGACTCATTAGTATGAAAAACACGTTCCTCACCACCCTTGCCAGAAGATTCTTGACACAACACAGTTGGGGGGTTGGCATGCACTCTCCGTTGTTAAGTATTTATATATAGTTAGTGTTGGAATGGTCCCCGGATACCGATCCAAGTCTCCCGTTTTCAGATGGGGGGCACCAGGCTTAGGGTCAGGACCCCCCTGGAACAATTCAGTAGCACAGCTGAGACATGCATCCACAGAGCCTGCCCTGAACTTTCCAGCTGCTCCTTGGCAAATGGGCCATGGGGAAAATAAATAAATAAATAAAGGCTGCCACTTACTAAGCATTTGCTCTGTGCCAGGTGCTTTGCATAAATCGGTGCTAAATCTTATCCTAGTTCTCTCAGGGAGGCATTTTTATTCCCATTTTGCAGATGAGCATGCTGAGACTCAGAGAGGGCAAGGCACCTGCCCAAGGTCACACAGCCAGGGGCTGGAAATGACACACATTTCTTCCCCCACGCCAGGGCTGGCAAACGACAGCCCACAGGCAAATTGAGCCCACCACCTGTTTTTGTTGAAATGGTTGAAAAATAATAGAATAACATTTTGTGACCCTGTGAAAATGATATGCAGCTCAAATTTTTGTGTTCATAAACACAGTGTTATGAGAACACAGCCATCTCCATCCATTTGTGTACGGTCTGTGGCTGCTTTCACCCTACAAGGGCAGAGCTGCGGCACTGCAACAGGGATCAAATGGGCTGCACAGCCTAAAATATTTGCTATCTGGCCCTTTGCAGCAAAAGCTTTCTGACCCCTGCCTTTTGCTGGGCTGTCTCCTGAAGGGTCTGGAAAGTATGCAGCCCCCATACGGTTGTACAGGCCGTTCTCTGCACAAAGGCATCAGGTGAAGGGGGCAAGGGCCTGCAACAAGCCCTTCCTCTGCTTGCCAGGCTGTGCACCCCGGGCCGGGTCCCCTGGAGGAAGGGCCTTTTCCTCATTTGTTCGCCTTTCTGTGCTTTTTTTTTTTGGGGGGGGGGGGGTGGAGTTTGGCTCTGTCACCCAGGCTGCAGTGCACTGCAACTTCCGCCTCCCAGGTTCAAGCGATTCTCCTGCTTCAGCCTCCCAAGCAGCTGGGATTACAGGCACGCACCACCACTCCCAGCTAATTTTTGTATTTTTAGTAGAGATGCAGTTTCACCATGTTGGTCAGGCTGGTCTCAAACTCCTGACCTTAGGTGGTCCACCGCTTCAGCCTCCCAAACCGCCAGTATTACAGGCGTGAGCCACCACGCCCAGCCACCATGCTCCTTCTTAAGGGTACAAATGTACTAGCAGTGGCCCCGAAGGCATGGTGCCCCTTCCCACCCCATCTCGGTCCCTGGGAAGGTAGCACCTTCAGACCAGCTCAGAGGGAGCCAGGAGGTGTAGATCAGGGTAAAGGCAGGGCAGAGGAGGGGAAGGAGGGGTTCACAGGTAGAAGCCAGAGTCTCCAGATGGCTTCCAGTCACCATCCCCAGACCCATGTAGGAAGGTTCTCTACCTTTCAGTGACTCCTGGGGGGCCACGATTTATTCTCCTTGACTTTTGAGGCTGTAAAGGGCTTCCCACCTCCTCTCTGCTCTCCTTCCCCTGACTTCCTCTCCAGGAGTGGGAGGGGCTCTCACTCCCCAAACTCTCTGAAGAGACAGAAGAGGAAGAGGATTAACTGTGTGCTGGCACCGTTGCTCCACGTGGCTGCTGTGCAGAAGTGCAGGCCCTGAGAAGCTGGGCGGGCAGGGATTTGGGCCCCGACGGCCCACGGTGCAGCCTCGAGCTCTCCACCCAGAGCCTGCAGAGGCCACGAGCCGCCCTAAAGCCCGAACACTTGGGGAAGGAAAACTGGGCCCTTGGAGGGAAGAAAGGGAAGGAAAGAAGAAACAGGGGAAGGAAAAATCACAGCAAAAAGGATGGAAGAAAGAGGCAAAGGAAGAAAAGGCGGAAAACAAAGATAGCACCGTGGCAATGTTACACTAAGTGAGGGAGCCAGGCACAGAAGAGCACCTGTTCCATGAAATGTCACACAGGCAGGTCCAGAGAGGCCGAAAGCAGATGCATGGCCACCTCGGGGTGAAGGTGCAGGGAGTGGAGCGCAGGGAGGGTGGGGGTCAGCTCCCAGGTGCAGGGTTTCTTTTGGGGGGTGGTGAAATGTTCCAAAATGGATTGTGATTGTAGATGCACAACTCCATGCATATACTAGAAACCACTGAACTGTCCACTTCAAACAGGTGAATTCTATAATATATCAAATGTAGCTTGAAAAAAACTTACAATAAAATGGAAAGAAAGAAAAAGGAAGGCAGGCAGGCAGACAGGAACAAGAAAATGAGATGGATGGTGAAGAATGAAAATTCTCATTTGCTGAAGTAGCTGTCACATGCCAGGAATTACGCTAAATGTCTGTGCCCTTTACGCCTTTGCTGACTTTTCCAAGTAAGTCTGATGATTATCAGCATTTTACTGTAAAGAAGCTGCAGCTCAGACTGGAGAGTGACTTGCCCGAGGTCATCAAACCAGTAAGTGGTGGGGCCATAACTCATACCAGGCAGACTCACCCTCCAGCACCCCAGGAGAGCACCCGCAGCAGCTGTGAGACAGGGATCCAGCTTCACAAGGCAGCCAGAAGGTTCCCGAGTGGCAGGGCCAGCCGGGGCCCCTGACTGTGGCGTGAGCTGCCCTGGGTGTAATGCAAAGGGCACTCATAGAGGCCAGGCAGGAACACTGAAACCACGTGCTAAAGGGAGCATTTCAGTAGAGCTGAATGTGTAAGTGAACAAGCTGGGGCTCTTGAAGGGGTGAACACATTCAGGCCCTTAAGGAAACTTATCTTCTGGGCAACAGCTCTTCTTGAGAAGTGTGTGTATCAGACACGTGGTTTGCAGCCTCATCTTCTGAGATTGGATTTGGAGCAAAAGATAAAGTCAGTCTTGCTCCTCAAGCTGTGCCCCTGACTTCTGGCCAAATCAGGACATGCCGTGGTGATGCTGTGGACGCAGCCCAGGTTGTTGGGAACTCCGGATTCCAATCCTGACTCAGAACTCGCTGTCTATGCTATTGGCCAGAAGTCGCACCACCTTCCCGGGTTCATCTGTGCTGGAGCTGGAGAGGGGTTAGGCTGTTCCCACCCCGCGGTTCTGTGATTCAGAGCTGGTGCTGGGTTCTGCCAGGAAGCCTGCCCCGATGCCAGTATTTGCAGGGAGGCTTATTGTGCCATCCAAGCTAAAAAGGGGAACCAGGAATCTCTGAGTTCTTATGAGGTTTCTGGAACTTCTCTCTTAGAGACGTGGTTTCCTGATCTCTACAGTGGGGGTGGGTTCACTTCTCAGGGTTCTTGGGGGCCTATCACAAGACATTCACTCATTCCTTTATTCAACCAGCAATATTCCTGGGCCTGTTCTGTGCCAAGCACAGTGCCACGTGTTAGGGTCCAGTAGTGAACAACACAGACAGGGGCCTGTCCTATGGAGCTTACGGTCTAGGGGGAGCAGACGTTAAACCAGTAGGGTAAGTCAAGAGGGGGAAGAAGAGGGTCTGGGCTGAGGGGAGCCTGCATGGGGTTAGACACCATGTGGGCTGAGGGGAGCCAGAGGGGAGGAGAGGAGGTCGTGGCAGGGCAGGGCCTTGGAGATGGGAATAAGAATTTGCTGTTTTACTCTAAGCAATAGGAGAAGTGGAGTATAATCCAACTTACGCCTGAAAACCTCACAGAGGGAAGAAAAGCAAATTCAGGGAGCCAGTCAGGGGCCAGCTGGGATGCTGAGCTGATGGGGGGACAGAAGAAGAGCTGGAAGGATTGCGGAGGCACCAGCTGTGACTCCAGCCCTCCAGGCATCAGGAGTACTGAAGCCACAGGCACAGGCACAGGCCCAGGGACTGTGTAGGCATGAGGACGGGCCACGCCCGGAGACTGTGATAGCCCAGGTGCTAATGAATATTATCTCCCGCCTTGGGAGATTACCATGAACAAGTGAATGGGTGGGGAAAGGGCTGAAAGAGACCTAGGCAGGGGTCCAGAAACACAGGGTTCTCCTCCCAGCCTCTCCTGAGTTTGCTTCACACCTCAGACAGGTCACTTGCCTCCCTGTGCCTCATTTTCCTCATCTGGTATGTGTAGGGCTAGCACTGAGGTGACAGTCAAAAACAGGGCCAAGTTCAAATCCAGAGAGCATTTCATCCTAGAGTCTAGGCTTTGGGATCAGAGAGACTCGGGCTCAAATTCTAGCTCTGCCACTCATTAAGGCTGGCGGCCCAGGCCAGCTCCTCTGTTTCCGGGAGTCCCCTGCGGGTGGGGGCCACACTGTGAGAATGCCTGCTGTAGAGTAACATTCCTATGAGAAGAGGGCCTCAGACTTGCTCACTGCTCTACCGCAAACAGTGCTGGCAGGTGGCAAGTCCTTGGTAAATGCTTCTCATTGAGCTCTGGGTGGTTTATTCTGGCTGGGGCAGAGGGTGGTGGATGGGGCCGGGGAGGTGGCAGGAAAGGCAGCAAGATGGTGGGCAGGGACCAAATCAGGATGGGTCAGAGGGTTGGGACTTGTGGGAGGCTGGATAATGGCCCCCAAATGCGTCCACATCCTAATCCCTTGAGAGTGTTACCTTACGCGGCAAAACAGACTTTGCAGATTCGATGATGTTATGAAATGTGAGCTGGGGTTCTAGAGTAGCATGGGTTGGTTACTCAGGCGGGCCTCAGTGCAATTGCAAGTGTCTTTCTAACAAGGAGGTAGAGGGAGAGAGCTGGCTACAGCAGAGCAGAAGGTGACGTGACCTTGGAAGCAAAAGGCTGGAGTGATATGAGAGGGCCCTAAGCCAAGGCATGCAGGCTAACTACAAGTGGGGAAAGGTAAGGAAAGGGAGGCTCTCTGGAAGCCTTCAGAAGGAACCAGCCCTGCTAACACCTTGATCTCAGACATCTGGCCTTCTGAACTGCAACAGAATAACGTGTGTTATGTTTGGCCACTAGGCTGGTGGGGATTTGTTATGGCAGTCACAGGAAATGGACACAGGGCTACCTATGTGCAGGCGGCCGTGGGAGGCAGAGGAGGGTCCTGAGCAGGGCACTACACTGAGATTCATGATTTAGGGAGCTCACTGTGAGTGACGGAGCAGACAGGGAGCGGCTGGGAGCAGGGGTATCTGAGATCAGACAGGGGAGAGGTGATGAGGGGTGATTAGGGGCAGATGGTATCTGCCCACAAGGCAGCCAGCAGGTTCTCAAATGGTGGGACCAGCCGGGGCCCCTGACTGTGGGGTGAGCGGCCCTGGGTGTGCTGCAAAGAGCACTCTTAGAGGCCGGGCAGGAACGTTGTGGGGTGGCTGCCAGTTGGCCACAGGGAAGGGAGGACCAGCCAGCTTGGCCACTCTATCTTCTGGAGTCACCCCTTGGCCGATGGTGCCCCACCCCACACAGGGCAGGCTGGCTCAGTTCCCTTTGGAATTCTTGGCTCAGGCAGACAGCCCAGTCTTGGCAGTGATAAGGGCTCTGGGTCAGTGCGGGTTTGTCCCCAGACGGAGAGCTGGAAGGACATGCTATCAGCCAGCAGGGAAACTGGGAGCCGAGCTTATCGAGGGACACACGAGGCCCTGATCGCCCTGGCAGTCTTGGTGGGAGTATCAACCTCTGGCTGTTCTTGGCTACCTCCACCCTCCATGCCCTCAACCATGGTGTGGGGCCCTCTGACTGGCTCCCCAACCCTTCTCTGCCAAAGCCCTCTGCCCCTGCACCACTGGAGGACAGACCACAGCTGTGCTCTCCAGGAGCATGGGCCCTGGACTTGCCTCTGGCCCTGCCTCCATGGCTGCATGCATGACCCTGGCAGGCACCACCTCTCTGCTGGCCTTGCTTTCTTCACAGCCCCTCACCCAGGGTGCCCGCAAGGATCAGAACAGGAGATGGACACTCATACCCTGCAGCATGCTGGGCACCCAGAGGACAGTCTATGGCAGGTGCTGCTATTTCTGTTGTTGCTCAGATCACAATTTTGGGTTGTGTCCCTTGGGGCAGTTTACTTGACTTCTGTGAGCCTCAGTTTTCCCATCTGTAAAGTGGAGATTAAGCAAGTCCCTGCTTCACAGGGTTGTGTGGAGGAAGAAGTGAGGCCCTGAGTCTCAAGGGTCCAGTCCTGCCTTGGATGAAAGGGTCTTTCTCATTTGCATTTAAAAGCTCAGAGGTCTACTCTCCGGGATGGGCTCCTGGGCCCACGTGCCAGCCCCATCCGGGCTTCAATCCTTGGCATGTGTGGCTCTGAATCTGACCAGTCAGTTTCTTAACTAGACCATGAGCAATTGCAGGTGGCCGAGGGTGGCAGGGGGTAGGAGATGCTCTATCTCACTTCGTGCCCTTAGCACTTGGTGCAGGGGTGGGAGTAGGATGCCCCCGAGGAACAATGAATGCCTGGAAACAATGTCAGACATCGAAAAGGGGCCAGTAGTGGGTGCTCAATGAATGTTAGCTATTGTTGTTAAGTGCTTATTGAATGAAGAGGTTCCCTTAAGGACTCCACTGAAAAGGCGGCTTATTAACCCAGGGCTCCAACAGGTAACGGCAAACACAAAGTAATACACAAGACTAAACCCAGGAGCGGCAACCACCTTCTAGCTGAACCACATCCCCGTATTTTTTTCTTTTTTAAGCTTTGTGAACTGAGTAGGCTCTGCACTCCAGCTGCCTCCTGAATAAGAGATTGCGCAAGGATATGGTAGGTGGGCGTTTTGCCCATCAGGACTGGAAGCGGAAGTTTCCAGGTGTGCACTTGGAGGGTGGATTTGAGGGGCAGGGTCCAGGGCCTGAGGCCACAGTTCAATGCAGGAGCAACAGGCTTGCTTCAGATGGACAGTGGTGAAGGAGCAGAGGGCCCCAGATCCAAGTCTATGGAGGGACACTCCACCCCTGGGAATGGAGGTGGCAGCTACAAGGACCAGAGGGACTATGCAGGGGTCTCACTAGGCAGTTTTGCCCCCACAACTCCAGAACCTGGAACCCTTGTTGGTGGGTCTGCAGTATCCACACAAGCTTTTCTTGAATCTGATGCTCAGTGCTCCAGCGTGGACTTATGTCCTGTTGGGAGACGGCAGAGCATGTTTGTGTCCCTTCGCTCACGTGAGCTTCAGGCAACTCTGGAAGGCAAGTAGGAAGCCCGGTGAGGGGAGATCAACTCTCTATGAGATGAGGAAACCGAGGCCTGAGATGGGGAGGAACTTGCTCAGGATACAAGGTGAGTGCCGGCAGAGCTGAGACCAGGGCTGTGCCACTGATTTTCCATAACTTCATCACCATAAACCCAAAAAAATCTCATTTCTACATCCCCAGTATTCATCATAATTCCTGGCATGTGGTGGGAATCGGATGAATGTTTGCAAATGAATGAATGAACAAATGAACAAACAGATGAATGAAAGGGTCAGTTCCACAGACCAGCATCCTGGAAGGCAAAGCCATGGTCTGTGGGAAGAGAAAGGAAAGTAACATTTATTGAGCAACTTCTACGTGCCAGGTGTCCTCTGAGCATCCTTTCATTTGCTCCTCTCAGCAGCGAAAGCCCAGACCAGTAAGCTGCCTCTCCCCACAGTGAGCTTCCTCGGTGCCACTCAGGTCTTTGGTGTGGTTTCCCTTAAGATCCTGCATTGGCTTTGTCACCAGTGAATTTATCCAAATCTCATTCTGATTCTGTGCATCTTTTCTGCCTGGTGCCCTCAGGAGGGGGAATCCTGTGGTCCTCACTCGCATCTCCCACACTCTGAACATCCGAGAGTCTGCAAGCTTTTAAGACCTATGGCCTCCTTGATTTTGCTTTCTTCTCTTTCCTCTCTCATGAGTCAGTGCCACAACCCCCTCGTCTACAGTCTCATCCTCTGGTCCACATCTTAGGGGTACCCAGAGCCCTCTTTCCAAAGCATAGATCTGCTTAAGTTACCCTTACCCTTGCTTCTAACTCTTTCACCTTTCCTAAAATCTACAGTATCATGCCCAAACTCAGCCACCTTCAAGGCCCCACCTTTCTGACTCCACTGGCCTCTTTCCCCACCAACTTACACACCCCCACGGTAAGAGCTGATGCATAGTAGGTGCTCAATAAATGCTGAACTGAGCTGAGTTTCTCATTTAACCCCACAACAGCCCATCAAGTGGCAGCGTTGGTGACATGGTGTTTTGAGTGCTATCCTGGAGGGGTTCGTTGAACACTTACGACTCCTTAGTGGCAGTCAGGCTTCAAACATAAGACTCCTAATTGTAAGGACAATGTAGCTAGGAAAAAGGGCTCGCGAGTTCCAAAGTCAGGTGGCCACTCTTCAGGCCCCAGCTGTGTGGTCTTGCCAAGTCCTCTGAGAATTTTAATATGCTCCTTTAAAACGGAGCTAATAAGTTCTCCCTCTGGGGGCCGTTGGGAGGATTAAGCAAGAGGGTGTTTACAAAGTGCTCATGAAGAGTGCCTAGAACAGAAACCAGCACCATCTAAACAGCAGCTCCTTAAATCACTCCCATCAGTAGCATCCCCTCCCGGTGCCCCCATCCTGTGCACCAACGGCTAGGGCTGTTACCTGTCTGTGGCTCCCTGGGGGGCTGTGACTTCTGTCCCACTCCACACCTGGAGCTTCAGGGGTTTCTCTTCCTGTTGCCTGGGTTCTCGGCTTTGGGTCCTGGACAGCTGAGAGGCATTGGACCTCACAGAAGTTTTGTGGGAGTTGCGGTTGGCAAGCCTGCAGCAGAAGAGCTGCTGGTACCCGGTGCGGAAGTCTCTGTTCAGCGCAGCATACAGGATGGGGTTCAGGGCTGAGTTGGCGTAGCCCAGCCACAGAACGATGGCTTCTAACACCTCATTGATGGCATCATCCCCTCTCAGCCCACGGTACACAAACGCGGTGAAGTAGGGAAACCAGCAGATGATGAAGGCCCCCATGACGGCGGCCAGTGTCACTGTGGCTTTGTGCTCCCTGATGGTGGCTGCCTTCCAGGAGCTAATGTGATTGATCCTCTTGGCCTGGTCCCGGGCAACCTTGAAGATGCGGTAGTAGGTGATGCACATGATCAGCAGCGGTAGGTAGAAGGTGACCAGCCCATCCACCAGCCCGTACACTTCATTGACCTGGACTTTGCACTTAGAGGTGGTATGATTACCCTTGCTGGTCTCGTTCCTGCTGTTCCACCCCAGGTGGATAGACAGGAAGGACAGGGTAATGGAGATGACCCAAATTAAGACCAGAGAGATGGCGACCCGAACCGGGGTGACCAGCACAGGGTACCGCAGTGGGTCCATGACAGCGCAGTACCGGTCGAGGCTGATCATGAAGAGGTTGAGAATAGAGGCTGTGCAGAGCATCACATCCAGGCTGGTGTAGATATTGCAGAAGACCTTGCCAAAGCTCCACTTGCAGGACAGCTGGTAGATGGCAGAGAAGGGCAGCACCAGGAGGCCGAGGAGCAGGTCAGTGACAGCCAAGGACACGATGAAGCAGTTGGTCAGGTTGCGGAGCCGGCGGTTCAAGCCCACGGCCAGACAGACGACCACATTGCCAGCAATGGTGATGAGGATGAGGACCGCAAGGACCACGGTGATGGTGATCTTGCAGGCGGTAGAGTCTAGGCAAAAGGAAGAGGCTGTGCCATTGGGTGCCATGCTGGGACCCTGTGGCTCGGTCCCCTGACCAGGGCCCCTGGCTGCTTCTTCTCCACTCCCAATGTGACAATTATGCCAACCACTGGACTCCAGGCTCCCAACAGAGCCAAAATGTGTCCTTTTTTTTTTTTTTTTTTTGGCTGGGGGGTGGGGAAGGCTTCAATGACTGACTCTGGGCTGCTTTTCTAGAAATAAATTAAGCAACACCTTCTAAGGTGTTGGGAATTAATATGAATGAAGAATAGAGAAAAGCAAAGCCTTGAAGCCAGGTTCATGGATCAAACTCCAGTCCTCAGATGATCCCTCGAAGAGCTAGCTTCCTCCCGGGACTGGGGTAGGTCTCCACTCCCCAGGTTTTGCATAGAATCCGAGGCACTGTCTGGCGGTGGCTTTGGTGTCATGCAGGATGGGTCATGTGGAGACACAGCTGTATCCCTCTCCATAGCTGGTGCCCACTCCCATCTGCGTGATGGAGTCAAGTATTGGGGATCTCCCTCTCTGAAGTCAGTGGAGAGCAGGAGCTAAAAAGGCAAAGGTTGGATGTTAAGCACCTTGAAACCAGATAGAAAGCATGACCCGATTCAAGATGTATCCTTGTACTAGATCTCAACCTCTTGGCAAGACCCCAGGAAGTATGGGGCCAGTCTGGATACCTCTCTTTGGGAGGGACTCGGGCAATCAGGATACATAATGGAGAGGTAGAAGGGAGGCAGGATGCAAGGGGCTGGATACTGAGACTTGTGAGAAGAGTTGGAAAAGCTGGAAGTGCTTGTACTGAGAAAAGAAGGATCTAGACACGGACTTTCAGCTCCACTAGAAGAGTGCCTGCATCTGTTTGTTCCTAGTGCCTGGCCCCACAGACAGACATTAAGCATCTGATGAATAAAGGATAAAATGAATGAATGAATAAACAAATGTAACGAATCTACTCCTCTGAAGTGCTGAGAACAGTATCTGGTGCTGCTGTTTGGCAAAATGTCATCATACTCTAAGGCGGTGGCCGACAAACTTTTTCAGAAAAGGGTCAGGTAATAAACATGTTCTGCCTAGCAGCCTGTGAAGGCTCGGCTCTGCCTTTGCAGTGAGAATGCAGCTATGCAGATGACGTGCAGACAGAAGAGCGTGGCTGCACTCCAACAAAACTTCAGTAATGAACACTGAAATTTAAATTTCATATCATTTTCACGTGTCACAAAAATCTCTTTTTGATCTTTTTCCAAAATTTAAAAATGTAAAAACCATTCTTAGCCACAGGCTGTACAAAGCCAGGCAGAGGGCCAGATTTAGTCCGCAGTTCGTCACCTGTCATCCACGCCACCCCTGCTCTGAACACATCTCTAAATCTTACTGGTCTTACTTGGCAGAACACGTGATCCCACATCCAGGTCAGCAGGGACAGAACTCACTCAATCCTTCTAATGGTTGCATAACAGTCTGTGGGGAGGCTCACCATGAATAGGTTTATCCTAACATCCCCATATCACCCTCTCACGGGCATTTGGGTGGTTTCTCCTTCCTCCCTTCCTCCCTTTGCACTATTGAAGTAGTGCAAACACTACTTCAATAAAGTAACTGCATGTGCAATGCCTCTTGATTAAATAAGAGCCCCCGGTCACCAGATAATCTCCAAGGCTCCCTCCCAGTGGTGGCTGTATATGATTCCAACTGGCGAGAAACAAGCTGAGGCCCTGCTCCGCGCCCCGGTCCTTCCCTACCAGCTTCTCCTGGTTTTTCAGAGAGCAGGCAATCTCCTGAGCTCTGAGAGTGTGCAGAAATCGAGTTGACGGCGGAACCTCCTCTCATAAGCAAGCTAATCTCCATAAAACATAAATTAAGCCTCTCCCAGGCTCTTGCCTGGAGCAGTTTGCAACCTGAATACGAGAAGCATCATTTAATCATAACGATTGTGTTCGTGCAGGGATCAGGGTTCCCGATCACCTTCTGCCACCCTCCCTGGCTCAGCCACCAGTCCTGGCAGCTCAACCTCCGGGTATTATTTTTAGCAGATCTTTTCATTATATAAATAGCCCAAACAGCATGGGTCTCACCGCCACACTTAATTAACTTTGGAGGGGGTAGCAATCAGGGTATTTTTTTTTGAGAATCCCTATTTCTCATCAAAATTTTTTCTGACTTACCACAACAGCCGGGTATAGGTATTTTGGCATTAGGCTGACATTTGAGTTATGTTTGGAAGAGGGGTCTTCAAATCTGAGTGAACCAGCCTCTCCTATAATTAGAAAATCCTTTCCTTCTCTCCCCTCCCGCCCCTCCTTCTCTTCCTCGGTCCTTTTCAACACATATTTCTTTGAAAACCCAGAATGTGTCAGATGCTACTCCAGGTGCTGGGAGGACAGTGATGACCAAAACAGCTGTGAGTCCTTTCTTAATGGAGTTTTCAAAGAAGAACCACTTCTGCTGTATTCCTATTTAAAGCCCAGCTCCCGTAAGTTCTGGTCACCTTTTTCGAGGGCAGGTGATTTTGTACAGCGCTCTGTCTCCCTCCCATCCTCTCCTGTCCCATGTGGGCAGAAGGATTGCCTTAGAGGGCCACGTCATCCCCTTATGGAGCAACCTTCAATGGCTTCTCTTTGCCTGTGAGGAAGAATCATGTCATCCTTGTCACCATCATTGTCACCATCATAGCTAACAAAAAATAGTCTCTCAAACTGTCCTTTCAAACTTCTAAAGTGATGACAGGCTTATTCCAGTAAGCCAAGTACCCCTGAGGTGTACAGAAAGGGCCAAAAATCAGGGCCACTGCACACCTGCACCCCTGCACCAGGAAGTGATTGCTGCTGACCATTTGGTATGTGGGGGCCTCCTGTGTTTCTCATGCCTCTGCATGCACATGGACACACCCCAGACACTGTCCATACACAGCATACATGCTACTGAGCAACTGCTTCTCCTTCACTTCTTTTAAAATTTCCAATACATAATGGATGGCCCTCTAGGTCACTTAGATCTAAGCCATCCTTCAGGGAGCCCAGCCCATGGCAATGCAACTGCTGTCATGAGGATATGTGCACAAGGATGTCCACTGGCAGATGTGCAATGGCAAGAATGGAAAACAATCTGAGCTGCCATCTGCAGGGGGAAGAAGGTTCAACGAACTATGGCACAACTGTCCTGCAGGATCGCCCTGGGCAAAGTGACACCACACATAGTACATAAAATATTACTGAATCCTCACAACCCCACGAGTGAGGAAAATCATTATCTCCGTTTAACGGTTGAGGAGACTGAGGCTCAAAGAGGCCAGGTGATGTCATGCCCCTAGAAAGCGGCAGAGACTGGATTCGAATTCAGCTCAAACTCCTTTGGCCTGTATTTAATGCCCGTTCTTCGATCAGACTTCAACCTGTCTTTCCAACAGGGTCTCACCCAGCACTCCAGCATCTGCCTCTTAATTTCACAGACTCTCAGGCAACCAAGCATGTCCCCAGATGCAGCATGCCTTCTCCCTCCTGTCTCTGCCTTTGCGTCCCCTATGCCTGGTGCTTCACTCTTCCTTGTATTCACTTCAACTACTCTCCTTTCAAGGCCCAGCTCAGGTACCTGTCTCCTTGAGTCCTCCTAGATGCCTAAAAGCAGGAGTAACCCCTCTGCACTTTGTACCGAGTTAGATTGTACAGCACCTGCTGCCTTGTAGCGTTGATCTGGGTCTGCGGTATTTAATTCTGAAAAGTGCCAGGCCCATTCTGATTCTGTGCCTTTGCACATGCTGTTTTCACTGCCTGGAAGGCCTTTCCTTACCTAGAGAGCTTTTACTCTTTTGTCAAGCCCTGGCCTCCTCTGTCACCTCCTCCAGGAAGTCTTCCAGAGGTAACTTCTCCATCCTTTCTCACTTCTACCTCCCTTGTACTCACCTCAGGCAGAGGCTTGTGCTTTCTGAGGTGGACAGAAAGGGGGTGTTTTTTTAATCCCATTGGGCAGAGTGTTGAGTTTTCAAGGCCCTGGGAGCGCTCTCTTCTTAGTGGAGTCCTTGGTGATTCACCATGAGAATGTGTCTTCCCAGGAATTGAGTTGTGGTGAGACACAAAATACCACTCTTCTCTTCTATCCTTCCAGCTGGTGGTGAAGAGGACCAGGGCTTGGAGGGTGAAGCTTTCCACAGAAAGAGGTAGAACTTGGCAGACAGCCCCAGGTCTGCCTGATGCCACAGCCTCCCTCTCACTGGCCCCAACCCATCAGACTCCAGAAGAAATGCCGCTGGTGTGCACTCGGTTTGAAAACCAGAGGGGCGAGGCCATCTCGAAAAGCAACCAAGCTGGGGACTGGGATGTGCTCCCCCTCCGAATTTACCAAATCAAGTCCAATACCTTCTTTTCCCTTTTCAGCGGGAAGTGAAACCCCTTTTGTGGTTTAAGTACTTAAACCCCAGACACAGCCCTGTGGGAGCCTGGCAATTGCACCCAAGCGGCCAGCAATTTGGGGGAATCAGTTAAGGCCTGATTGGCCTTCTCACTCAGACTGAAAGATAAATCTGATTTTCCAGGCAGTAATGTACAACAGGAAAAGAAAATAGCATCCACGCAGCGACCACTGTGCCTGATGCCCCTGCTGGGCGAGCATCACAGCAACCCTGTGAAGCAGGTGGTTTGATCCTTACTGTACAGAACAGACACCGTGAGGAGTGAAGGGGAGCCTCTGGGCTGAAAGCAAGGACCTGGACATTGGACAGATCTGGGTTCTAATTCCAGCGCTGTTGCTGAAATAGCTTTGTGACCTTGGGCACGTGACTTCCAACTCTCTGAGCCTCAGTTTTCTCATTTGTAAAATGGTGATGCTACTACCTTCTCCTTCACTTGATGGCTGTGAAATAAAGAGAGTAAAGGGATGGAAAACCCTTACTGCCCGGTACGTGGTAGGTTCTTACCAGTAACATTTTTGTCATTGGCTAAAGCTGCATGGCCAGCAAACAGCATTCATGAGCATGACACATACCAAGCAGCTTCCAGGTGAGGACACTGTGCTGAGGACTGGGCTACAGCAGTGAGCACACAGCAGACACATCTGGAGCACCCATCACAGGGGTGGGAGGAGACACAGTCCGGGACCTACGGTGGAGCTGCTTATTGATGGCAGCTGTGCTAAGGGTTATCTAAAGGGAAATAGCGCCACCAGAATGTATCATGGTTTCGGTATGGAAGGCTTCCCCAAGGAAGCAATATTCGAGTTGAGATCGGTACAGATGGGAACAAGGTAACTGAGTGAACACGGGACAAGCAGATTCCAGAGAGAACAGCCGCTGTGAACGTTTGGAGGAGAAAGGTGGTGGGTTGTATCCCAAGAGCCCTGAGATGCCTCCGGCAGGTGGAGGAGAAGTTCGAGCAGAGGGTGATGGGATTGGAAGGTGGGAAAAGGGGCACAGGGTCCCTGACCTCCTGCTGTGTATCAGGGTTCGGGGGTGTGGCAGCTGGGGGTGGGCCTGAGCAGGTGGCTGCCCGGCACCGCCCAGTTCCTCATTCTCATGAGCTATTCATTCTCAGAACTTTTCCCCTGTAATCGACCACTTCAAATGTTCCAGGTGCCTGTTGAATGTATTGGAAAGTGGCTCCAGCATCAGTCCCCAAGGAGCCGCCCAAAATGGGCTGGGAGGGGTTATTTTGGGGTTGCAAGGAAGTAGAGAGTTATTTTAGTGTTGCAAGGAAGACAAGCCTCTCCAAGCTTAGAGTGGCTGCCCCTATACAAGCTGCTGACCAACCTGGCTTCAGTCCAGACGGTCAGAGCTGAAATGATCCCTGGCCTTCCCAGGGAGCCCTTTCTTCCCACTTAACATGGCAGGACAGCTTCATTTAAGAAATGCTGGTCAATATATTGAACAGATATCTGAGCTCATGTTTCTCGCAGCACTATTCACAGTAGCTAAGATATGGAATCAACCTACACGTCCATCAGTGAATGACTGCATAAAGAAAAGGCAACAGGACACAGTGATTCACACCTGTAGTCCCAGCATTTTGGGAGGCTGAGGTGGGAGGACTGGCCAGGAATTTGAGACCAGCCTGGGTAACGTAGGGAGACCCTGTATCTACAAAAAGTTTAAAAATTAGCTGGGCATGGTGGTGCATGCCTGCAGTGCAGGCTACTCGGGAGGCCCAGGCGGGAAGATCACTTGAGCCCAGGGGTTCAAGGCTGCAGTGAGCCAAGATCATGCCACTGCACTCCAGCCTGGGCAACTGAGTGAGAACCTGAAAAAAAAAAAAAAAAAGAAAGAAAGAAAGAAAGAAAAGAAAAGACGGAAAAAAGAAACAGAAGCAGTGGTATACAGACACACACACACACACACAATGGAATGCCATTCAGCTATAAAAAAGAATGAAATCCTGTCTTTTGCAATATTTGACTTTCTGTGTCTGCCTTGTTTTAGTTAAAATAATATCCTCCAGTGCAACTGGAGTCAAATATTGCATGTTCTCACTCAGAAGTGGATGGTAAAAAATGTGTACACGTGGACTTAGCACATAGAATGCTAGACAATGGAGCCTCTGAATGGTGAGGAGGTGGGTGATAAGAAATTACTTAATAAGTACAATATACATTACTTGGGTGATGGAGATGATAAGTTTTGACTTGACCAGTATACAATCTACGTATGTTACGTAATTGCACTTGTACTCCATAAATTTATACGAATAAAAAAAAAACCTGGAAAAAAAGTGTTGACGACCCATTATGTGTTAGGAGTTCGGGCTCCTTCTTGCCTTTGCCCAGGAGCCCAAGGCAAGCCCTGGAGCAGGGGCTGGGGATATATGTGAACAGGTGTGGTGGTCCCAATCCTCTAGAAGTTCAGACACGCAGGAAATGGCTAATAAGAGCTGTGGGTGGAGACCACACAGGCGTGGGAACTGGGACACTGGTGCTTTGGCTCTGAGGGCAGTAGCAGGCAACAGCTCCGTGTGTGCGCAAGTGCGGGAGCGGATGTGTGTGGGCCAGAGTGTGTACTCCAGCACACACACATGCATTTGTGGAAGGAAGCATTTTCTTGGGTCTAGAAAACCCATTAATGTTAAAATCACTCAGAATACTGACCCGGCAGTTGCACTTCTAGGAATCTGCCCTGTGATTCCCCAAAGCACTGCTTGTGTTGGCAAAGTCTGGAAAGTGTAAACGTACACATGACAGAACGTGGTGAAGCTGTACAAAAGACTTAGCTGGGCTGATGGGAGGGCCTCCAAAAGTGTGCCGATGCTAAGTGCGATATGCACAAGGGGTACACATGTGTGCATACCCACACATCTACACGTTAACATCGGTCAAGGACCGGCTCAGGCGGGCGGCAGTGAAAGGGTAGGGATGGCTGCCTCCGGGGAGGAAATGGGAGCTGGGAAAGGATGGGAGAAAGGCTTCTTTTCCACCATGTGTCTCTTGGGACCTTTTCAATCTTTTCACCTTGTGTATGTATCACCTACTCAAAACCTAATAGACATATAGTTTGACTGGTGGAGAATGGAAGGAGAAAGGTATGCTGAGCAGAGGGAACAACACGCAAAGGAATGGAAGCTGGAGGACTAGCTCATGCTTAGGAGTGGGACAGGGCCATACGGTTGAGATGGGCTCCAGGCTAGGATTGGGCGAGGGTTGATGCTTGGTCCACTCAGTCGTAGACGCCCCTTTATAAAAAGTCCTCTACTTCCAAGCTCATAGCCCTCAGGGCTCATCCTCTCCTCTCAATCATTGCACAGGTTTTGCAGTCCAACTGTCCTGGTCTTTGAGCATGCCACGGCTTTCTAATTCCCCTCTTGTTAGGGTAAAAATAGCAACACCTGCTATGTCCTGTGTGATTGGCCCCACCAACCTCTCCAGCTAGTTCTCAAGAGAAAAATGTAGCTGGGGATGGAATGCTTGGGAGTTTGGACTTAGTTCTGAAGGTAATAAGGAGTCACTGAAGGTTCAGTCCTCAGCCCTAAGATCACCCAGGGAACTGGCAGCAGATATGGGACCCCATATCTCTAGATCTCAGCCAGTTAACAACCCATGAAAATACTACTACAAATTGGCATATAAGGAACGCTTACTTCATGACAGGCCTGGCATTATCTCATTTAATCTTCACCACAGCAATGTGAGGAAAGAGATTTTTCTTTTTCCCACTTACAAACACAGACACTGAGGCTCAGCAAAATTAAGGAAACTGTCCAAAGTTTTAAAAACAGTAAGTGGCAAAATCAGGATTTGAACCCAGGTCTGTCAGCCTCCAGAGTCCCCGTTCTTGGCCTCCACATATTTGGCTTTGTAGGTAGAGAAAGGGCTTGGGCTTTTAAAAGAGATGGTGTGATTGCAGTTGTATCAACAGCACAAGACACTTCCTCCCTTGTGGTAACATCCAAACGTCTTTCATCTTTGTGGTTGCAGGTGTCTAACTCCTTCCTGGCAGGACATTTGGTCAGAGTCCATAGGCAGGAAAAGACTTCTGGTTGAGGCTGTTCATCGGAAAGAAAGTCTCGAGCCTCCCAGGAGCGCTGGTCCTGCCCCTTTATTTCTTCTGAGTCAGGAGGGGTGCAAAGGCAGAGCTTGTTCTTGCTTCTGTCCTCAAGCACGTCTTGTCCCAAGCTCTGCAGCCCCCAGCGGCACTCCTCTGCATAGGCTGAAAAGTGAATGGATCTGAATGTTGTCTGGAATTTGGAACTGGGGGCGGGTTCTGTAACTGGTGGTGTTGGCACAGACTAGGAAGAGTCTCACTACCCATGAGACATGTGTCCTCCAGCTCAGCGCTAGATGGCAGGGTCAGAGTGGACACTTTATGATGATGAGTGTCATCCCCTAGGCATCATAGTGAGGGAGAGGGGGACCTGGATTTGAAGCAAAGATAACATACAATATACCATGTTAAATTGTGCAGTGTTGGGGAGCATTCAGTACCTTCACCATGTTGTGCAACCACCACCTCTCTCTGGTTCCAAAACATTTTCATCACCCCAGAAGCAGGCCTTGCTCCCATTATCAGTCGTTCCCGCTTCCTCCCTTTCCCTAGCCCCTGGCAGCCGCCGACCTGCTTTCTGTCTCTGTAGACTTGTCTATTCTGCATATTGTGGGCACAAAGTGCATATAAATCATGAAGTGAGGGGCTGGAAAAGGACCCCTGATTCTTTTTTCTAACTTGCTTCTCCCCAGCCTCCAAACACCTGGTTGCTCAGGTTATACACTTAGGCATTCTTCTTCTTCTTCTTCTTTTTTTTTTTGAGACGGAGTCTCACTCTGCCACCCAGCCTGGAGTGCAGTGGTGCGATCTCAGCTCACTGCAAGCTCCGCCTCCCGGGTTCACGCCATTCTCCTGCCGCAGCCTCCCGAGTAGCTGGGACTACAGGCGTCCACCACCGCGCCCGGCTAATTTTTTGTATTTTTAGTAGAGATGGGGTTTCACTGTGTTAGCCAGGATGGTCTCCATCTTCTGACCTCATGATCCGCCCACCTCGGCCTCCCAAAGTGCTGGGATTACAGGCGTGAGCCACTGCGACCGGCCCGCATTCTTCTTGATTTCCATCTCTCGTTCACCTCTGACTTCCAACCCATCAGCAAACTGTCGTTTCTGCCTGTGAAATGCGCTCATGCACACGCACACCTACTCTCCTTTGCAGCTGCCCCTGTCCTAGTCCTAGTTCGAGCCATCACCCTCTCTTGCCTGAAGTTTTGAGACAGGTCCTCACCAGCCTCCCTGCTGCTGGCGCTTGAATCACTAGCACCTGCCTGCTACTACCTCACCAGTTCTGTCCTGTTCCGCACTCTTACCGCCGGCTCAGAAGGCCACTTGTGATCGGCATCCCTGGCAACCTGCTCCATCTCCAATTTTTTTTTTTTTTTTTTTTTTTTTTGAGACGGAGTCTCGCTCTGTCGCCCAGCCTGGAGTGCAGTGGCCACATCTCAGCTCACTGCAAGCTCCGCCTCCCGGGCTTATGCCATTCTCCTGCCTCAGCCTCCCAAGTAGCTGGGACTACAGGCGCTCGCCACCTCGCCCGGCTAGTTTTTTGTATTTTTTAGTAGAGACGGGGTTTCACCGGGTTAGCCAGGATGGTCTTGATCTCCTGACCTCATGATCCGCCCGTCTCGGCCTCCCAAAGTGCTGGGATTACAGGCTTGAGCCACCGCGCCCGGCCTCCATCTCCTCTTTTACCACCCGAGGCCTCAGTGGGTGCACACTGGTTCCCCTAACCTTGCTCTTATTCCTCGGATACTACACACCTGCTCCTCCCCAGAGCTTGGTCTGTGACCTTCTGATGACCTGGACATTCCCGTCTCGGTACACACATCAGCTCTGCAGAGGGGCCTCCTGGACCCCTCCAAGGCAGCTCAATTCACCCTCTTTAACATCCCCCCCATGTGGCCCTCTTAGCATTTAGTGTGTTTTTCTATTGGTTCACTATTTGTCTCTCCCTACTGGAATGAGAGCTTGGCGAGGGTCAGGATCCAGGATCCAGGATCCACTCCGCCTTGCTCCCTAACAGGCACTTAATGGGGAATCCATTAATACTCAATTGGCTAAATGCATTTGAAAATAACCATCATAACAATGTAATATCCCATTTATTGGGCACTTTGAAAGTGTCAAGTAATGTTTGAAATATTTTAAATACATCATCCCATTTAATCTCTTCAACAACCCTATTATGTGGGTGCCACTATCCATCTCTATTTTATAGATAAGAAAATTAAGGTTTATGATGTTTTGTGACTTGGCCAAAGTCCTCCATCCGCAGTGGGCTGGCGAGTGTGGCAAAGGCCTGGGGAGGGAGTTTTCAGGGCAGGGGTGAGAGGGGATAGCTGAATAGTCTGCCTTGGTTCTCGGGGAGGTAAGATGTGGATCGCTCATGTTTTCAGGGAAGCCCACATCCCTGCCACCCAGGGGCAAAACTGGGAATACGGATCCTGAGTTTGTGTCTCTGGTGTGACTCTGACTTGCTATGTTACCTCAAGCAAGTTTCATACCCTCAGTTTCCTCAGCAGAAAAATGTGGAGATGGGCTTAGAATATTTCAAAGGTCTCTTCCAGCAACTGTATGTGTGTATGTGGAGGGGAGAAGACAAGGAATCATGAGCCCTCCGTAGTAAAATAGAGCTCTGGGTGGAAATAAAACACAGTGCTCCTCATGTTCAGGGAGCCCTTCTGCAGCACCCCAGAGAGGCAGTCATTCTGCCTGTCCTTGCACACCTCCATCGATGGGCGGCTTACTACCTTACAAAGTGTTTGCCAATGAGTCACAGCCATTTAAGGACATTTACAGAGCTCTACACCCTCTTTCTTAGGGAGGTCACACCTCACTGCATAATAAATACATTGCAATTTATGCACTTTGCAAAGAAAATATAATTTGTATATGGCTATTTGACTTAGGCAGCTGACTCTGACCAGCTGGCATAATGTTACATTTGCAGATGTTCAACTGGACATTTAATACTGGCAATTTTATCGTTTTCTCTTTGTATTTTATACCTGGCACTTTGGGTGTATGTGTGTGTGTTTGCAAACTTTTTTGTGTGTCTCTGAAAAGCTTTGAGGTTCAGAGAAGAAGTCCAAGTTCCTTTTTCCAGGCTTGCTGTCCCCACCATCATCGTCATCACCTCCACCATCAGTAGCAGCTGTGGCCACATGAACTGGATACCAGTGCTGCCGGTGACTAAACGTCTCTCCCTCCCTCTCTGTTCTCTCCCCCAACCCCTTTCCTTGGAGGTTTTGCCCTTCTGCCAAGGTACAACTTTCTCTTACAGGCAGAAGTCCTGCAACCAGCTAGGTCACCTTAAAGATAGCAGCAGCAAACAGATAACCCTTGCCAGGAACATTTATACCCGTTGATTATCTTACGCAATCTCTGCTCTGCTGAGGAAAACCAAGCCCATGCAGTGCCCCACAAAGCCTGGGGCACTCCATCTGGCTCCTGGGAACTTTCTAATATGGATCCTCAACTTCTCTTTCCCTCACTCAGAGGCTTCTGTGCACAGAACTGTCCTCCAGTTCCCCAAAGCACGGCCCCATCCCCACGCAGCACTCTCAACAGACATTAGACGTCTGGTTATACATTCTTGGCATCATTGTATACACTTAGCACACCTTGCCATTAACCCCATGTGTGCCATTCTTTCTTTCTCTGTTGGCCCCTACCAGGTGAGTGTAAGTGCCACAGGGCAGGCCCCATGTCTGTTTGCCCACCACTGCATTCAGATGAGGCTTGGTAAGCATTGCTACAGGCCCAAATCTGGATATGGCCTGGCAAAGCAAATCAAGAACCAGCCCAGGCAGCTGTCTGCCTGGAAGAGATTGTTGTCATCCTGATGTGGCCAGTCTTTGGCCAACAAGGAGGGTGGGGATTAGGCTTAATCATGTAGACTCTCCACGGGTCTCTGGTGGGCTCAAGGGTCTTGAGGGTTCTGCCCCAGGCAGGTGGTTGCATTTGCAGCCTGGCTGTGGCAGTGCTCTCAGGCACACTGCTGGTCCAAGGGGAAGTTCTGGGATTTCTGAATGATCTATTAGTAGGACTGAGGACAGGAAATAGCCTAGTGGTCACTGTGAGTGGAAGAGTCCCTGTCCAGCATTTCCGATGGATGGCCAGGTTGCCTCTCCTTGATTACCTCCAAAGATGGGGAGGTCATTTCCTTCAAACAACATGTGTCTCCCCTAGTTTTCAAATTTTTGGACAGCAAAGATGGAATCAATGGCCACAGGCTGAATTCAGTCTACTGAGGAGTGCTGTTGGGTTCAAACAATGTTTATCAATATTTTTTAAGGGCCAACCTTTAACAATCAGGAGATTTCATGTAAGAAGTCTAAGTTTCCAGTTACTTTTAAACAAAATAATAATTTTGTTTGAGGCAGGGTCTCACTATGTTGCCCAGGCTGGTCTTGGACTGCTGGGCTCAAGAGATCCTTTTGCTTTGGCCTCCCGAGTAGCTGGGACTACAG
Source organism: Rhinopithecus roxellana (assembly GCF_007565055.1). Classification (NCBI taxonomy): domain Eukaryota; kingdom Metazoa; phylum Chordata; class Mammalia; order Primates; family Cercopithecidae; genus Rhinopithecus; species Rhinopithecus roxellana. The sequence goes on from NC_044551.1 coordinate 172,348,896, forward strand.
GCCTGGCTCCAATTACTCTTGAAAAACAGCCCTGGCCCTCATTCCCACCTGTCCCCTTTGGATTGAAGCCTGGTGCTAGGAGCCTGTCTGGCCAGACACAAGCCCACAGGGAGTGACACCGAGCAGAGCAGTGACACCACCTGCCTGGCCTCGGAAGCATCAGAGTTTGTCACCCCGAGGGAGCTGCTCCTGTGGTTAGTGAATTTGGGCTCCTTGGAAAAGCAGCATCAAGTTACAGAAGTATCCAGTCTCCCTGGTTCTGCTCAGTCCATGAACGGTAAAGGCAGGATTCCTTTAGTGGAGCTCTAGTGCTTTTTGAAAGCATTAAAAGGGACATTGCTTGGATCCTGATGTGAACAGAATCATGGTACAAAGGCATCTTGAGGCAATCGGGGAACCTTGAACGTGAATCAGGCATTGGGTTATGTTAAGGAATTGTGTTCGCTCTGTCGTTCTGCTAGCTGCAGCCATGGGGAGGTGTCGTGCGCTCGCCAGTTAGAAATAAACACAAACACTGAAGCTAGGCACGGTGGCCCACGCCTATAATCCCAGCACTCTGGGAGGCCAAGGTGCATGGATCACTTGAGGTCAGGAGTTTGAGACCAGCCTGGCCAACACAGTGAAACCCCATCTCTACTAAAACTACAAGAATTAGCCGGGCGTGGGGGTGGGTGCCTGTAATCCCAGCTACTCAGGAGGCTGAGGCAAGAGAATCACCTGAACCTGGCAGGCAGAGTGTGCAGTGAGCCGAGATGATTGCACCACTGCACTCCAGCCTGGGCGACAGAGCGAGACTCTGTCTGAAAAAAAAAAAAAAAAAAAAAAAAAAAGAAATTCTTCCAAGCACAGTGCTATGATGCCTTGGATTTTCTTTAAAATATTCACATGAACAAACAAAAAATATTATGTGGTGGCAGGGATGAAAGACAACTGGCAAAATGTTGAAAATAGTGAGGCTGGGAAAGGGGGATGTAAGGTTCATCATTCTCTCCTCTCTACTGCTGTGTCTCTTTGGAATCTCAAAAACAAATGCATTCAACAAAGCAGGGGCCAGGCGCTGTGGCTCATGCCTGTAATCCAGCACTTTGGAAGGCCGAGGCGGGAGGATGGCCTGAGTCCGGGAGGTGGAGGCTGCATTGAGTTTTGATTGTGCCACTGCACTCCAGCCTGAGCTGGAGGAGACCCTACCTTACAAAACAAAACAAAACAAAAACCAAGGCAGGGACCTCCTGGGGAACTGTGCGATCGGCTCTTTGTGGACATTGTTGCACTTTGCTCCCTGATTCTGCACTGAGTCCTGCCCTCAACATTCCTTCCATGCTGGGGAGCTCCCCTCTCCTCTGCTTCTCCCACCCTCTTTCTGGATTTGGACAACTCTGCCCTGACCTTGCTGCCCTTCCCTAAGAGTTTTGAGTGCCTGTCACCCTCGCTCTGCTTCTGGGAGCACGCAGTTCTTCCCGGACAGCCGGCAGAATGGCTGGAGTCCTCCTCACTGACCACCCTGGGCCCTTCCTCCTAGCCGGCCCCTCACCGCGACTCCCATCTCAGTCTCCAGCACCTCATGAAAAAAGGCATTGTTCACAGCAGCTGCAGTGAGTTCTAGTCCAGCTCTGCTGCTACCAGTTAGTCAATTTTGGCCAGATGGCTTTGCTTTGAGCCCCAATTTCCCTTCTTGTAAAATGGGGCTAATAACCCAGCCTCACAAGGGAGTTAATAGGTGTATGGGGTCAAGATCAAGACCCTTCTAGAGCCAACTTCCTGAGTAACACTCCCCTGTGCCCCCACCCTGCAAGCAATGGCGGGCAGCGGGGGTCTCTGCCTCAGAATTCTCAACTGGAGGAAGGAAATACCTGCAGTTCCCCACTGTCTGACTGCTGTGCAGAGTCAGTGGGCAAATGTGTGCCAAGCCCCAGCACTCACTACTTTGTTCACACACCGTGAGCGTGAATACTGCATGTGTGTGATGCACAAGCCCATAGCACAGTGCTTGGCCCACACTGGCACCTACCTTCCTCCAGCTTCCCAGGTGCCTGTGTCCCGCCCGCCCTTCCCCTTCCAGAACCTCATTCCCACACAGTCCCAGCCCTGGGGCACCAAACCATGGCTTTTCAGCTCCTGGCCTAGGTGGCCCACTTTCTAGGGATGCTCACTCTGCCCAATTACAGATATTTGAAACAACTGTAGATATAACCATATTCTCAACAATAGGCAATATTGGGAATGACCTATATGTTCAAAACTAGAATAATGGTTAAATTATGTCACAATGAAATTACTATAGCTATTACTATCATTTCTTGGAAACTATGAAATAATGAGGGGAAATGCTTATATTTAAGTCAAAAAATAGCAGGATTCAAATTGTAAGGAGACAATGATTGTAACTATGAACTCCTAATCTGTCAACTTCCAGGGGATGCGGGGGGACAGCAAAAAAAAATTTACGCCTAGTAGGACAGACTGGATGGTATTAGTGGTTTTATTTTGGATGGTCATACTGGTTATTCTGTCTTCTTTACACATTTCTTTTGCTTTTTCTTTTCTTTACTTTTTTTTTTTTTTTGAGATGGAGTTTTGCTCTTGTCGCCCAGGCTGGAGTGCAGTGGCGCAATCTTGGCTCACTGCAACCTCTGCCTCCAAGGTTCAGGCGATTCTCCTGCCTCAGCCTCCCGAGTAGCTGGGATTACAGGCAACTGCCACCACACCTGGCTAATTTTTGTATTTTTAGTACAGATGAGGTTTCACCACATTGGCCAGGCTGGTCTTGAACTCCTGATCTCAGGTGATCTGCCTACCTCGGCCTCGCAAAGTGCTGGAATTACAGACATGAACCACCTCGCTCGGCCCGCACATTTCTTTATTCAAAGTTTTCTACATTGAGGGTGAAGTCTTCAGTGACTAAAAAACAACATGTAAGGTGCAAAATAGTATGTATAATATATTCCCCTTTGGGCCAAAAATAAGACTATACATTACATATATATATGCCTTTACTTGCAAAAAGAAAATCTGAAGAATAAACCACAACAAATTAACAAAAGAGACCTCTTCTTTTTTTGAGCAGGGACTGGGCAGATGGCGGCCAGGGTGCAATGAGGCCTTTCGTTGTGCACCTTGTATATTGTACTTTTGAACCACATAAAGGTCTTATCTACTCAAAAAGTGAAAAGAAAAAACATAACTATCTAATCAGTCTTTAGAAGAGGCAGTAGGGTCCCAAATGAGCTCTGTGGATATTTGTTAAAGGTGCTACTTCAAAAAAAAGGGATCTGGAGGCTGGGTGCAGTGGCTCATGTCTGGCTCATGTCTGTAATCCTAGCTCTTTGAGAGGCAAGGCAGGTGGATTGCTTGAGCCCAGGAGTTCAAGACCAGCCTGAGCAATATGGTGAAACCTCATCTCTACAAAAAAAAAAAAAAAAAATTAGCAGGGTGAGGTGGTGCATGTCTGTAGTCCCAGCAACTTGGGAGGCTGAGGTGAGGAGGATCCCCTGAGCTGGAGAGATCGAGGCTGCCGTGAGCTGAGATTGCACCACTGCACCCCAGCCTCAGTGACAGAGTGAGACTCTATCTCAAAAAACAAAAAAAGGAATCTGTGCCTTAGTGCGACGGTCATGTCAACTGGGGTCTCTGTTGAGGACTTGACTGAACTCGCCAATCTGTACTGTGACTGAGAGGGGCTGGGGGTGGCAGGGCTTCCAGACAGCCAAATGAGGCCCCAGATCCCACCTCCACAAAGCCTTCTCTGAGACTGATGCTTTGAGGAACACAGTTTGGGGGCTGCAGGGCAAGGAACTCCTACTGGCCCAGCCTCTAGGTAGCAGGGCAGAGACAGGGATGAGGCTGGTCCTGGGGTCCCAGATCCCAGGGCCTCAGGGCTCAGGCAGGCAAGTGAAACATGGCAGGCTCCACCCACAGTGGGGGTGTAGCGCCCAGCTGGAGGGGCAGCCACTACGCAGCTGTGGCCACTATGGGCTCAGTGCCATCAGAGCTGCACATTCTCCAGAAGCTGGAAATTTGGATGTTAAGTAAAATCTTCTGGGTTTGAAATAAAATGTCCTAACTTTTCAAAGAAATCTCATTTAAAACTGTTGGCTCATTTTTTTTTCCTAAACAAAAATATCTTGTGGTCTCTGCAAAAGTCCTCTGCCAGCTGCCATCTATGATCTTGGCGTGTTCCTGGTGTTCTTGGAGAGCTAGGTCAGTTTCCAGGATTTCCTTCTTCCTTTTCTAACCAATCTTCCCTATTTTATAATTGCTTTGTGAGCTTGGCCTCAGTTGACATCACATTCACTGGTCAATTGTTTGGTGGAATCTGCCTTCCCCCTGTTTGACAATCAGACTGACAGGCACCCATCTCTGGCCCTGGGAGTGTGGTAAGGTGTTGAGAACTTTCTAGCTCTAGCAATGAGCTTTCTTAGGGCAGCGAGTGTTCTGTGCCTGGAAGCAACAGTCAGTGTTCCTGTAGCCAGGACCCCTGCTCTGGGTTCTAACAGTCCTCTGATGCCAAGCAGGGATGCCCCTCCTGCCCATTCCAGCCTCAGTTTCCCCTCCCATCTTGCCATCATACCGTCTGTGCTTGAGGCATCCAGGGCCTCTCACTGTTTAACTCTCTTTAATTCTCACCCTTCTGCGCTTGTGCATATCCAGATCCCTGGGTCTGGACCTCCCTCTCCCGCTGCCTCTACTCCCCCTCTCCAGCCACCTGGAAAATGCCATGCTCAAATGCCATCTCCCGCAGCTCCTGTGCCTCCTCGGTCATAGCAGGAACCCCAGGAGGCTGGCATCAGCTGTTCCCATGTCATTCATTACTTAGATTCCTTCCTTTCCTTCAACCCATACCCTCTTCAGATGATTTTACCTCTCAGCTTTGAAGCTGTCCCTTCCTCTCCAGCTGCAGAGTACTGGCCTTCATCCCTGCACAAGATGAAGAGAAAGAGCCAGGGCATCCTGATTAGGTTCCTGGCCTCCTGCTCTCTCCTCAGCCCCACCCTCCTCTGTCTGTCTGGAGAAAAGGCATTTTAGAAAATGCAAACCGGATCGCCTCTATCCTCAGCTGAAAATCCTTTTGTGCAGGCTGTGTGCGATGGCTCATGCCTGTAATCCCAGCACATTAAGAGGCCATGGCAAGAGGATCTCTTGAGCCCAGGAGTTTGAGACCAGCCTGGGCAACACAGCGAGCCCCTGCCTCTATGAAGAAAAAGATAAAGCAGCCATGTATGGTGGGGCTCTCCTGTAGCCTCAGCTACTTGGGAGGCTGAGGTGGGAGGATGGCTTGAACCCAGGAGGTCAAAGCTGCAGTGAGCCGCGATTTCACCACTGCACTCCAGTTTGGGTGACAGGAAAAAAAAAAATCCTTCTGTGGCTCCCACTGCCTACAGGACAAAATCCAAACACCTCAGCTTGACACTGAGGACTTTTCAAGGTTTGCACCCTTGATTCCTCTATTACCTGCCCCCACTGCCCTGGGGTCTCAGGTCAAGCCTAATCATTCTGAATGCTCTAAACACCCCTGGACATTTTACAGCTCTGTTTCCTTGTACACGCCCTTTCTACACCTGGAATACCCAGATGCTCTGTGTCTACCTGCTGCATTCCCGTGCACCTGTCTGTCTTCCCCACTATGCTGGAGTCTTTTCTCAGGTGTCAGATGTATCCATTGCTGTATCTTCAGTGCACTGCCCAGGACTGACTGAGCACAAGCAGGGCCCCAGGAAGCATTTGGTGAGTGACCGAATGAGTGAATGAGTGGCCCTCATGTTCACAGAGGCTTTGGCTCTTAGATCATTCTCCCAGGAAAAATGGGCAATTCTAGAGCCCAAAGTGGCCAAAGTGTCCAGTCCTTGCTGGAGTTGGAGGTGTTTGCAATCCTTCCTCCTGTATTGGAGGTTGGGTGCCAGGTCAAAGCTGCCACAAGCTCTTGCAGACTGTCCCCAAGGGGCTGGCAATAACCAGCCATGCTGCCTGCTCCAGTCCGTGACCAACTTGGCTCCCGCCACGCTTCTCTCACAGCAATAGCGCCAGGTCCGCACCCTCCTGGCAGTGCCGTCACACAGCATCAGATAAGGGCAGAGCTGGAAAGGCCCTTTGCAATCAGCTAGTCCCACTTCCTCTGGTTTTCAAATGGGGCAGCTGAGGCTCAGAGCAGGGAGGTGGTTTGCCCAGGGTCACACAGTGAGTCAAAGGTGTAGTCACACCTGGAGTTCTTCAAGATCTTATCAAACAGGAAAATACGATCAAAGAAAACTTGAAGTGTGCTAGAGGGGGGCTGAAGAAGTGTCCTTGAGACTGGGAGGACAAGGAGGGCCTCTCTGAGGCTGATCCTTGAGCTGCTGTGCAAAGGGCAAGCTGGGCAGAGGAACTGGTGAGTACAAAGGGCCGGTGGGGAATGAGCTGGCCCTTGTGAGGCTTTAGCCAGAGCTGAGTGAGGAGAAAGGCAGACAGGGCACGGGCAGGGCCTGATGGAGGGCACCTGATAGACTTCTATGGAGTTTGCCTTTCAGTCCAAGTAAGGAATGACTCAATGAAGTTTAAAAGGCGACTCTGATCTGAACAGACAGTTTTCCAAAGAAGATACACAAATGGCCAAGAAGCACACTGAAGGATGCTCAAATTCATTGGCCCTCAGCGAAATGTAAACCAAAACCAGAATGATACCACTTCACAACCACAAGGATGGCTAGAATCCAAAAGACCTAAGAAGCTTTGGAAAGGACTGGGACCTCCACGCACTGCTGGTGGGAATGTAAGAGGGTGAAACCTCTTTGGAAACAGTTTGGCAATTCCTCAAACAGGCGCCAAGTCAAAGCTTCATCACCGTGTGACCCAGCCATTGGACTCCTAGGCATATATTCCAGAAAAGTGAAAATATATGTCTCCCCAAAAGCCTATATGCAAATGTTCACAGCAACGTTATTCATTGTAGCCCAAAAGCAGAAACAACCCAAATGCCCCTCAACTGGTGAATGAAGGAAATGTGATCTATCCATATCATGGAACATTATTTAGCCATAACAAGGCATGAAGTGCTGATACATGCAACAACATGAATGAACCTTAAAAACATGGCAGGTGTAAGAAATCAGTCACAAAACCTATTGTGTGATTCAATTTTTGTGAAATGGCCAGAATAGGTAAATCTATAGAGAAGTAAAGTAGACCTGTGGTTGCTGAGCCTTGAGTGGGAGTGGGGAGTGGATAGAGGATGACTGCTAATGAGGACAGGTTTCTTTTGGAGACAGAGAAAATGGTCTGAAATCAGGTAGTGGTGACGGCTACACAACTCTGTGTGAATATCCTAAAAATTATGGACTTGTCACTTGAATTGGTGACTTTTATAGTATATGAATTTATCTCTATAACGCTCTTATGTTAAAAAAGACCACCCTTGTTGCTTGAGGTCAGTGGGGGCAGAAGGGAAGCAGGCAGGCCAGGTGGCCGATAGAACAACCTCAGGCTCAAAGGACCAGTGCTTTGAAGGCACTTGGTAAACACCTGTGGGTACCTGAACCAGCTGATCCCTGGTCAGGAATGCTCTTCTCTTCCAACCCAGGCTTTCTTAACCTCCGCACTATTGACATTTGGGACAGGATAATTTTTGGTGATGAGGGCTGTCCCGTGTATTGTGGGAAGTTTAGCAGCATCTCTGGCATCTACCCACTAGATGCCAGCACTCCCCCTCCCCAAGTTGTGACAATCAAAAATAGCTCCAAACGTTGACAAATGTCTTCCAAGGGGCGAAAACGTCCCCAGCTGAGAACCATCGTTCCAACCTCCCTGGCTCACCTGGTGAATTCCTACTCATTCTTCCTGATCTAGTTCAAATATCATCCCCTCTGGGCAGCCTTCACCTGCATCCCCTGAGGCCTCACAGTTTCCTAAACACCCCTGTCAAAGCCCTGAGGACCCTGCTTACACACCACTCTCCCCACACCCCACTGTCTGTAAGCTCCGTGTAGCAACGGCTTTTTTTTTTTTTTTTTGAGACAGAGTCTCACTCTGTCGCCCAGACTGGAGTGCAGTGGCACAATCTTGGCTCACTGCAACCTCTGCCTCTCGAGTTCAAGCGATTCTCCTGCCTCAGCCACCCAAGTAGCTGGGACTGCAAGCACCTGCCACCACGCCCGGCTAATTTTTGTGTATTTTTATTACAGATGGGGTTTCACCACGTTGGCCAGGCTGGTCTCGAACTCCTGAACTTGTGATCCTCCCGCCTTGACCTCCCAAAGTGCTGGGATTACAGGTGTGAGCCACTGTGTCCAGCCTGCAATGACATCTTATATATGCCTGGGTTCCCAGTATCTGGCACAAACCCTTACACTTTGGAGGTCATTGTTGTGCCATTTCTTCACCTCTACAGTGCAGGGATGCATTGCTTTTTACAGCATCTCTGTGATCCCTGCTTACATGTTGGTTGGTTGAATCTGTCAACCCTTCCTGACCCTGATTAGGAGTGTAGGCTGTGGATTTAGATGGCCAGTGTTCGAATTCTGTTAGACATTGGGCAAGTGGCTGAACCATGTTACTCTTAGTTTCCAGTCTGAAAGTGAGCCCCATAGTGTTGTCATGAGAACATAGTAAGAATACAACAAATAACAGATATTACTGATATAAATAATTTTGTATTTCTTCTAAGGGGCCTGCCAGGCCTCGACATAGTTGCCCCTATTACTGACAAGCCTTCATGTGCCAGCTGCATCCTGGGTGCTGGCAAGGAGGAGACAGGTTACATCGTCCCCATCTTTAAGGAGTCCTGGGGGAGGAGCATACCTGTAAACTGTGGGGTCCTAAAAGATCTGGTTTGAATGGAATCTTGCAGGAAGAGTAGGATGGGGTTGCTAAGCAAAGGAGGGCATTGCAGGCAAGAGAAATTCCAACTGGGAAGTTTGGAGGTGGGCAAGAACACAGTTCATTCTGCCAGCTGGATGTGGATTGTTGTAGGTGGACCAGCAGAGGGTGGGTGGGTGGGGTAGCTGGAGGCGAGAAGGCTGGCCAGAGATTAGACCATCATGAGCCATGTATGCCAGTCTGAGGACTTTGGTCTTGATCCACTTGGTAATGAGGAGTCTTGGAATATTTCTGAGCAGGGGAGCAGTAGCCTCAGCTCTGTATTACCAAATTGACAATAGGATAAAGGATGCATCAGAATTGGAGGGGACAAGATAGGAGACAAGAAGATGGTGAAAATTTCAACCTGGAAAACACTACTTGAACCCTTTTAGAGACAATTCAGTCTTTATTGTAGGCCTGAGACAGGGCACCCTCAGATACAGTGCACCCTTACTGAACCATAAGTTACCTTTTTTTCAATCAGGCACCCTCCTCCCTGCTCTCAGAACTCGAAGCCAGGTAGTCCACTAATTATTAAAGAACATGCTCATTGCATAGAATCTGGAAAGTCAAGAAAAAGTAGTCAGGGAACACATCTCCCACAACCCCAGCATCCATGGGCAAACACTGTAAACACTCTTTAGCCTATTTCCTTCCAGTCTTTTTTCTAAGCTCTTGCCACATATTTGGGATCCTGCCATCTGTATGCCGATGCAAAACATGTTTCCATTCACTAAAAACTCTCAACTTTTGGTGGTCACATGTGTGTCCCATAATTTTATTGATTCCCTACTGTTGGATATTTAGGTACTTTGTGACTGTTGATGAATATCTCTGCACATGAAAGAGGCTCTGTTCATATCTCCATCCTTTCATTTGGATGTACTCCTCTTCTTTAAAACATTTTTTGGCAAAGGAACCTCTCTAGCGTGCTGGGACACCCTTTTCCCCATCATCAGGGATTTCTTCCTCAAGTCTGAATTAAATCTTTGGGACTGGAACTTAATCCTGTTTCCCTTACTATGGGGTGCTGGCGGAGATGGACCACAGCTGGTCTTGTTTTTCCCATGGAATGTTGCCTGGGAGGGTCAGTAGTTAATCATCAGCCGAGAATGGAGAGTGGGATGTGCCTGTGAGCTCAGGAGAATTAGCCTAGACTGAGATAAATAAAGACAAGGTTAACCGGGACAAGGTGATGGAGGAAGCAAAGAAATTGGTGGACTGGGGTGAGTCAGTCTGATATCGGCATCCTATGTAGTACTGAGTAGTGACCTTCCTTCCTTCCAGACCCTGAGAGAAATCTCTTGGAAAGAGTACCCCAACCCTGCTGCCAGCCTTCAGGCTCACTTTCTCCAGTGCTTTGTAGCAGCCCTTCCTACGACACATGGAACAAGTAGCCAGTGCTGATGGCGCACATGCCATGTGCCAGGCTCTGTGCTATGCCACAACTTATACAGTCATATTTTGGGGCCAGCACGATACAACCAGAAGCACCCTGGAGGCGGGCAGACCTGGTTCCAGTCTCTGCACAGGCACTTCCTACTGGTGTGACCACATGGCAATCATTTACCTCTGAGAACCTCAGTTTCCTCATCTGTAAATTGGGATTTGATGGCACCAGTTTCCCAGGATTGCTGTGGTGACTCTAACCAATGCCAAACTCGTAATGTACCAAGTACCAGGCCTGCAAGGAGCAGGTTCTCGAGATAAGTTATTTTCTCATGATATTGAATTCTCCTTATATCCCAGCTCAGATATAAGGAGAAAATGCCACCATCCAGACCCAGAGATGTCAAAAAATGTAATATATCCAATTGCCTTGGATAACCTCCAGGGACAGGAAACTCATTAGTAGGGAGGAATTTATAACTTCCTTTTATAAATAAGGAAACTGAGGTGCTGAGAGATTATGCCAGGAGTCTTCACAGGACAAAAACTGCCATCTGAGAGATGTCATGTCTTAGAAGAGCATCAGCCTCAGGATAGGTGTGGAGTGGAGGCCGAAGCTTCTGGGCCCCCCACGTTCCCTAGGCCCTGCCCTGCTTCATGTCCAGCCTGGCCACCACCCAGCTTCACCGACTCACCCTCTCTGGCAAAGGACACAAAGGGGACCTAGAACATAGAAATGACTTCCCAAGAGGCAACCATGTCCAGGACTGGGCCCACCTGAGCTAGGGCATGACAGCTGCCACTGGGGGCCACCACAGCACACAGGCACTTTCCTGCCCAACCTCGTTCACCTCACAACACCTCATGGACAGTGTGGGGGGATTAGCATGGCCCTGAGGAGGAAACTGAGGCTCTCAAGCTCAAGGTCAATGCGCAAACTGGGATTCCTGTCAGAGGCCACTTGCTCCGCTCATCCCACAGGCGAATCCACGTCCAGATGTCCCCAGCAAGGACTCCCACCCGCTAAGCGCTGCCTGTCGTGGCTCCAGTCAACGGTCGTCGGGCAGCAAGCAGCAGCCCAGCGGGATGAAGCCAGGTCCTTCTCCTTCCCTGAGACATAGAAGCCCCCTCCCCACCAGCCCTCGCCCTCCGCTGGCTTCCCTTTAGCAGAAAGTTGCTCCATGCTCCGACAGACACATCGCCGCGAGAAAATGCCACCACCCAGACCCAGGGACAAAACGGGGACTGTTTCGGCGCAAGTGGACTTTCCAAATCCACCCCTCGCAGGCAAAGAGGACATAAAGCCGAACCGCGTCCCGAGCACCGCCGCGGACTGGGACTGCCTCCCCAGCCCTCAACGCCCCCTTGGGGAAGGCACAACCCCGGCGGTCACAGAGAAGGAAACTGAGGCTCACAGGCCAAGCGGAGGCATCTGCCCAAGGTCAGGCACAGCCAGGGAGCGGTGGGGCCGGGTCTCGAACCCGGGTTCGGGGCCACGACCGCCGCCGGGGATCCCGGAGCAGCCCCTCAGGCGGCTCCGCCAGCTCACGACGGGTCCCCAAGCCCGCCCGGGACCCCACCCCGAGCCGAGGCCCCGCGGGGAGGCGGCGGCCGCGTTACCTGGTGCTGCTGCCGCGGGCGTTGGCTCCGCACCCGGTTCGCCTCGGTCCCGCGCCCGCGCCGGCTGCGCTCCGGGCAGGGATGGAGCGGGCGGCGCGCGCACGGCCTGCGCCCCGCGCCTCGCACCCACTTCCTCGTCTCCGCCCCCAACTCGCTCCTCCTTGCTCTTAACGCTCCTTCCCTTCCTTCCCTCTCCAAGTCTCTCTCTCTCTCTCTCTCTCTCTCTCTCTCTCTCTCTCTCTCTCTCTCTCTCTCTCTCTCTCTCTCTCCTCTCTCTCTCTCTCTCTCCTCTCTCTCTGCGCGCACACACCCACATTTTCTCCTCCAGTCTCCCTCTCCCACGGTCTCACCCACTTTCTATTTTCCATTCTCCTTCACCCTCCCTCCTCATCTTACCGACTCTGACACTTGCCCCTTCCTCCTCCTTTCCGACACACTGCCCCCTCTTTCTCTCCCTTTCCTCATTGGGCGCCCAGGGCCCAGCTAGAGTCAGGCTAGAAGGGGGAAATAACTAGTTTTGAGGAAGAGCTTGAATAATTCTGGAATCTGAAATCTAGAAACACAAATGCAGAAATTAATTAGTTCAGGGGTTATTAATTACCAAAAAAAAAAAAGTCAAGAAACTTCAAAAACCCTAGAGTGGCTTTGTTTTGGTTGAAGGAAGGGATGAAGAGAGAGAGAAGTAAGGAAGTGCACTTTGGGAAAAGGGGTTTTGGGGTAAGGAGAATAATGCCCACCTTCCAGATGAGAAAACCAAGGCTCAGATGGAAAAACCCGTCTCCTGAATATCAAGATATTAAGGCCACTGTGCTAACCACACAGATCTCCTTGGAGGGAGCCTGGGTGGGCAGGATGGTGAGAGATTTTCGCCAGGCCTGGACAGCAGCCCAGTGCCGGGGAGGCAGGCGGTCAGCTGGGCTCACCCGGTTTGCTTGGGGAGCCTGGTGTGTGGAGGGGGATTTCCGTGCAAGCTTGGCAAAGGATGGTGAAAGCGAGGAGGGTTCAGCTAGCATGCATTTCAGACACATGCCACTGCTGATTGATGCACCACCTCAAGCCATTCTGTCACCACGGACCAGCCCTGTGCCAGGGGCTGTGAGGCAGAGGACGAGGGGCCATGGTCCCCTAGGTCTCAGTTCACAGCTTCTGGGGAGGCTATTGCTGCACTATGCATCCAAGTCATTGTCATCTTGGAATGACAAGAGCCTCCAAACTGGTCTTCTGGATGCCTCTCTTGCTCACCTGCCATTCACAAAGCAGCTCAGATAATCTCTGAAAAGTGTAAATCAGATCGTGCCTGTCTACTTCCCTGCTTCCAGACCTCCCGTGACTTCTTGCTATAGTTCAAGTAAAATCCAAGTTCCTTGTCACTGCTAAGAGGCCTCACCCTACGTGGTTTGCTAGAGCCACCTCTCGGATCTCATCTCTCACCACTCTTTACCTCTCTCTCTATACCTCAACCACAGTGGCTTCTTCCCCGTTCCTGGACTAGGCCAAGCAGACCATACCACAGGCCATTTGCACAGGTTGTTTTTTCTGCCAGGAAAGCTCTCCTCTGTTGCTGTAGCTGCTCGAGCGTCACCTCCTCGGTGAGCCCACCCCTAACCGACTTATCTGAAGGAGTCACCTTCTTGCCTATAGTGTTTTTCACAGCAGCCCCTTTTATTGTAATTAACACAATTATCACTGCCTAAAATTAATTTGTTTTTCTTTTTTCCTTTTTTTTTTTTTTTTTTTTTTTTTTTTTTTGAGATGGAGTCTTGCTCTGTTGCCAGGCTGGAGTACAGTGGTGTGATCTCAGCTCACTGCAACCTCTGCTTCCCAGGTTCAAGCGATTCTCCTGCCTCAGCCTCCCGAGTAGCTGGGACTACAGGCGCTCACCACCACGCCCAGCTAACTTTTGTATTTTTAGTAGATATGGGGTTTCACCATATTGACCAGGTGTGTCTCAAACTCCTAACCTTGTGATCCACCTGCCTCAGCCTCCCAAAGTGCTGGGATTACAGGCCTGAGCCACCATGCCTGGCCTATTTTGTTTTTCATTTGCTTATATGCTTATTGCCTGCTTTAGCTCACCGGCATACAACTGGGGAAGGATTGCAACCTTATCTGTATTGTTCCCTGTGTCTCTGCAGAGCCTAGAACAGTACCTGGTACATAGTAGATACTCAATAAATATTCACTGAATGAGTGAATGAAAAAAATGCTATAACAAAGAGGTTTAGAAAATGAAAAAGTTGATTGACCCTGACAAAGGAAAAAGAGGATTATCTTCAAAAAGATTACTTTACAGGCCAATCCTAAAAGAAAAGCAACATTTTACAAACTGGAGAAGAGGGGAAGGACTGTGCAGGTTGAGGTGACAGCACAGAGAAAGGTACTGAGGCGTGAGGTTCAGCACAGCTGCAAGCCAAGGTATGGGGAGCACAGACAGAACCACGAGACAAGGCTGGAGAGGCCAGTGGGAACCTGATCCAGGGATGCCTGGAGGACTCAGATGGCAGTTTGGACTTGATCCAGTTAGCAATAAGGGGGTTATGGCAGGTCTTTAAGCAGGGGATAGCTGAAAAGGCTGGGATGTGTGTCCTAGAGTAGAGAAGGCTCCAGTGACCTTCGTCTCTTTGAAGGAACTCTGTGCAGAGGGAACAGATGAGACAGCAGCACTGAGGCTAATGGTAGAAATAGAATGAGATGCATTTCCACTCAGTAAATAATGTGTTTTTAAAGGAGCTGAAGAGGAAAACGGGCTCCAGGGTGGTGGAATCACCATCCACGCATCTTCAGTGCCCCTTCCGGAAAGAGGTTGATGTGCCTGGGACTTGTGTAGCTGCTGATGTGCTGGTAGAAATGATGTGTATTTCTTCTGAGCAGAGGCTTTAGGGCCAGGAGTGCCTGCCATGTTCCTTTCCTAGTCTGCCACAGGACTGGCACCATTCAGGTGTTGTGCCAGGGAGAGGCTGCTCCATCACCTGGGTCCCAGAGTGAAACCACAGAGGCCCAGCTGGCCCCCAGGGAACATGTGGTGTAAGTAAGAGATACTTACATTACATGCTGTAGGCCATTGCAGTTTCTAGAGTCATCTGATATTGCTGGATAGTCACGGTCCCTTGGTCTGCCTTAGTGAGTCACAGGCTCACCCAGGCTGGTTCCAACACTCACTAGCTGTGATGGATTTTCAAAAACGAACCTGGCAATTCAGCCCAGGCTTCTTTGCAATGGAACAGCACCTCCTATGGAGAGGTGGAGTGTATTTCATTGCTCCTTGAACTTCGGACTGACCTTGAGACTTGCTCCAACCCATAGAACCCAGTAGAAGTGATGCAGTGTGGCTTCTGAGGTTAGGCCTTAAGAGACGTGGCAACCTTGCCTTTCCCCTTCTCAGAACAATACCCAAGACCACCACGCTGTGAAGCTATCTAGGATGAAAGACCATGCGGAAAGAGGTGCTCAGCAGTCGCAGCCCTCACAGCAGACCCACTAGCTGAATGCAGCCACATGAATAAGCTCAGGTGGGGCCAGCACAAGAACCACTGTTTAAAGCTGGTGGAGTGGTTTAAAGTGGTGTAAAGCTAGCTCGAGTGGTTTGTTATGCTGCAGTGAATGACTAGGTAAGTGGCGCTGGGAGAATCAGCAACCATCTTGAAGACCATTTCCTTGGCTAAAAAATAAGCATAACAGTAACGTTATCCTTGTAAAGAGACTGTTTTAAAGAGACTGTCTCTTGTAAAGAGACAATGTCTGTTGTAAAGTGTGTGGATGAGGCTCAGATTTTTTTAAAGAAAGGATATACAATTCATTTATTCATTCAACAAACGTGTATTGAGTACCTACTGTGTATGTGTCAGGCCCTGGGTCTACTCTGGGATGCAGCAACAAGCAAGATAGGCAAGGACCTGCCATGCTAGAGGTAGATGAAACGAGCCCAATAATTCCAGCTACAGATAATTGCTTTGGGGAAAGCCAACAGGGTAAAGTCATTGAGAGTGACTGGGCTAGCACTTTGTTTAAGATACTTAGGGAAGGATTTTCTGAGCCTGTGACATTTGCACCAAGCCAGGCATTTGTAGAGAAGTGGGAGCAGCCTCCCTGTGAAGGACCAAGAAGTGCAAATGCTCCAGGGTAGGGCAAGCTTGGCCTTGACAAGAAACAGGGACAAAGTCAGTGTGGCTGGGTGTATGAAGAAGAGGGACAATGGCCAGAGATGGGGTTGGTGCAGGGCTTTATAGGCCATGGTAAGGTGGTGGATTTCATCCTAAATGCAATGGAGCTGTAAAGGTTCTAATAGGGTGGTGATATCCTTCAAACACTGTAAAGTGATTTCCTGCTGGAAGCAGTTCATGGTTGGCCACCCATCTGATCAGGACAGCACTGTTGACCCTGTCCAGCTCTCAAAGTTTCCAATTCTGTGCTAGATCTGAAAACCTCTGGAAGCTCCTAAGCATCTTCATCATAAAAGGAGTCCTTGTTGTTACGAATAACCAGAATTGAGGCTCCCTGCCTTGCTGGAGGGCTTTGGGATCTGATGGCCCGAAATCCCTTCTGGCTCTCTGTATGTAACAAGAACCATCTTTCAAAGGAAGCCGAAGAGGCCTCTCATTCTGAGGAAACCCAAACCACTATTGGACCAAAATAGAAAAACGTATTTTCTTTGGAATGAGTAATCCCTGCTGAGTCTGACTGCTTGAAATCGGAAAACAAAACAAAATAATAACAACCAAAAAACCCCATAAACCCAACAATTAAGATACTGAATGACATGGTATGGTAATAACTTTTACCCAAGTGGTTTGTGGAAAATTCTGATAAAAACCTACTGGTTTTTGTCATTGGTTATTTCTTGTCTGCATCCTGTGCTGTGTGGTAGCTCTGGGTTTGTGGTAGGGCACCTGAACTGTGGTCGGGCTGTGTGGGTGCAGATTTCCTGGCTGTCGTGTGCTGAGAACCTTGAGAGAAGTATTGGAAAGGTCTGGGGCCTGGGAGTCCCCAGATGGATACAGCTAATTCCTGCCCCACCCGTGCTATTCTGGAGACCCCAGACTTAGCTGCTTCCCCCAGCATCTCTGAAATTACACAATGACCCAGTTTTGGCTTGCAAGGGGAGGAGGGAACATCGTTTGTTGACTATCTACCTGTTTTCTGTATACTGTGCTAAGTTCTTTGGTTACATCATCTCTAGTAATTCTCATCACAGCTCTGTGAGGCAGATACTCTTATTTCCTCTAAGTTACAGATAAGGAAACTGAGGCTCAGAAAGTCAGATATGTCTCCCAGGTTCCACAGCTAGCTGGGGGATTCACTTCACCAGGTTTCTGCTTTTAACCACTCTGCTCTCCTGGTCCACTCAAACAACAAAACAGACTGTTCTATGGGGACCTAGAGTAGAGAATGATTCAGCCGGGGGTGGAGAGGGATCCAGGAGGCAACTTTTATAGCGGATCTGGAAGCCTAAATAGGACTTTGTTCATGGGAAGGGTGGGGAGGGATGTTTCAAGCAGAGACAAAGCATAGAAGGACATTAAGTATGAGGTGTTAAGAGGGAAAAAGGGACAGTGGTATTGTTGAGTGATGGGATGGAGAGGTGGGTTGGGGTAGAGCATAGAAGCCCTTGAACATTCTGCTAAGAAGCCTGGGCTGCATCCTGGTGGCAATAGAGGGTGGTCAGTGCAAAAGAGAATGTTCATCTGAGAGATGGTGAGCGGGAGAACATTCTCCCTGGTGACTGATAGAAAAAGGAACAAACTCAGGCATCTTCTGATGTCAAGGAACAGAGATGCCTGGAACTGGCTCAAGCATGCAGGACTTTATGGAACTGAAATTCAGGAGGTCATGAAAAAAGGCTGGGACGCACAGCTTGGTCTCATGGAACCTGGACAGTCTTCCGGCAACATCTATTCCTTTTTTCTGCCTCTCCTGGAAAATCATCTTCTTTGTCTCCTTGAGCAGACTCATGTCCCCAGTTCTGAATCCCCTATACTTTTCACTTCCATGGTATTGCTACTGGGGCTCTGCTTGGGCCTCAAAGCTACGTGACTCACAGATCCATGGCCCAGCACAAGTTGACTACAGCTTTGAGTCTCTTAATTCAGATCATAAGAAAGATAAGATCTGAGGGAAGTGACTTGTAAAGTACCTAAGAGAAAGGGAAGGGAAGTAACATTTTCTTGAGTGCTTACTATGTGCCAAGTGGGCACATGAAATATCTCAGTTAACCTCACAATAGCCTCACTGAGCAAAGGGTACAATCTCCATTTTTGCAGGAAGGAGAGTGATATGGTTTAGATAGCTTCCCCTCCAAATCTCAGGTTGAAATATAATCCCCAATGTTAGAGGCCTGGTGGGAGGTGTTTGGTTCATGCAGGCAGACCTCTCATGAATGGTTTGGCACTCTCCTCTTGGTGATGAGTGAGTTCACATGAGATCTGGTTGTTTAAAAGTCTGCGGACCTCCCCCCACTTGCTCTCTTGTTCCTGCTTTTGCCATGTGATGTGCCTGCTCCTGCTTTGCATTTCACCATGATTGTAAGCTTCCTGGGACCCTCACCAGAAGCTGAGTAGATGTTGGTGTCATGACTATACAGCCTGTAGAAGCAAGAGCCAATTAAACTTCTTTTCTTTGTCAATTACCCAGCCTCAGAAATTTCTTTATATCAACGCAAGAATGACCTAATACAAAAAATTGGAACTAAAGAGTAGAGGTTTGCTGTAAAGATAGCTGATGATGTGGAAGTAACTTCGGAACTGGGTAATGGGCAGAGGTTGGAAGAGTTTGGAGGGCACGGAAGAAGACAGGATGATAAGGGAATGTTTGGAACTTCAATTGGCTAAATAGTTGTGACTAAAATGCTGATAGTGATGTGGATGGTGAAATCCAGGCTGATGAAGCCTCAGTTAGAAATGAGGAACCTGGCCAGGCACAGTGGCTCACACCTGTAATCCCAGCACTTTGCAAGGCTGAGGTGGGTGGATCACTTGAGGTCAGGAGTTTGAGACCAGCCTGGCCAACATGTTGAAACCCTGTCTCTACTAAAAATTTTTAAAAAAATAGCTGAGTGTGATGGCATGTGCCTGCGGTCCCAGCTACTCAGGAGGCTGAGGCAGGAGAATCTCTTGAAACCAGGAGGAGGAGGTTGCAGTGAGCTGAGATCATGCCACTGCAGTCTGGCCTGGGCAACAGAGCAAGACTCTGTTGAAAGAGAAAGGAAAGAAAGGAAAGAAAGAAAAGAAAGGAAGAAAGGAAGGAAGGAAGGAAGAAAGGAAGGAAGGAAGAAAGAAAGGAAGGAAGGAAGGAAGAAAGGTAGGAAGGAAGGAAGGAAAGGAAGGAAGGAAAAAAGGAAAGAAAAGAAAGAGAAGAAAGAAGGAAGGAGGAGAGGAGAGGAGGGAAGAGGAGAGGAGAAGAGAGGAAAGGAAAGGAAAGGAAAGGAAAGGAAAGGAAAGGAAAAGAAAGGAAAGGAAAGGAGAGAAGAAAGAAATGAGGAAACTATTGGCAACCAGAACAAAGGTCACCCTTTATATGCCTTAGCAAATAACTTGGCTATATTGTGTTAATGCCCTAAGGAACTGTGAAAGTTTGAACTTAAGAGTGATTACCTAGAGTATCTAATAGAAGAAATTTCTGACCAGCAAACCCTTCAAGATGTGGCCTGACTGCTTCTAACAGCCTATGCTCATCTGTGGAAGCAAAGAAATGAGTTAAGTTGGAACTTATATATAAAGGTAGGGTAAAAGTTTGGAAAATTTGTAGCCTAGTCATGTGGTAGAAAAGAAAAGCCCATTGTCAGGAGAGGAATCCAAGCAGGCTGTGGAGCAACCACTTACTAGAGAGACTTGCATGATTAAAGGGAGTCAGGTGCTGATATCCAAAACAATGGGAAAAGTCCCTGAAGGCATTTCAGAGCTCTTCTAGGAAGCCCCTCCCATCACAGACCCAGAGGTCTAGAAGGAAAGAATGGTTTCCCAGGCCAGGCCTGGAACGTCCATGCACAGCTGCAGGACACTGCTCTCTGCATCCTGGTAGCTCTAGCTCCAGCCTCAGCTCAAAGGGGTCCAGGTACAACTTGGGCAGCAGCACCACAGGGTGCAAGCCATAAGCCTGGCCAGTTTCCATACAGTGTTAAGCCTACAAATACTCAGAATGGAGGCATGAAGGAGGCTTGGTGGCTTCTATCTACATTTCAAAGGATGTATGGAAAAGCCTGGGTGCCCAGACAGAAGTCTGCTGCAGGGGTGGAGTCCCCACAGAGAGACACTATTAGGGCAATTCTAAGGGGGAAATGTGGGGTTGGAGACCCCACACGGAATTCCCACCATGACACTGCCTAGTGTAGCTGTGGGAAGAGGATCACTGGCCTCCACCCCCCAGAGTGGTAGATCCATTGGCAGCTTGCACCCCAACCCTGGCAAAGCTTCAAGCATCAACTCCAATCTTTGAGAGCAGCCATGTAGGTTACACACAACAAAGCCAGAGGGGCAGAGCTACCCAAGGCCCTGGGAGCCCACCCCTTCACCAGTTTGCTCCAGCTGTGGGACATGGAGTCAAAGGAGATTATTTTGGAGCATTAACAGTTAACAAATGCACTGCTGGATTTCAGATTTGTGTGGGACCTGTTGCCTCTTTCTTTTGACCAATTTTTCCCTTTGTGAGTGTTTATCCAATGCCTGCACCACCATTGTATCTTGGAAGTAAATAACTTGTTTTGACCTTACAGTCTCATAGGTGGAAGGAGATGAGTCTCAGATGAGACTTAGGACTTTGGAGTTGATGTTGGAATGAGTTACAATTTTAGGGGACTGTTGGGAAGAGATTATTGTATTTTGCAGTGTGAGAAGGATGTAGGAATTGGGGGTCCAGGGGTGGATAAGATAGTTTGGATATTTGTCCCCTCCAAGCCTCATGTTGAAATGTAATCTCCAGTACTGGAGGTAGGGCCTAGTGGGAGGTGTTTGGATCATGGAGGCAGATCCCTCATGAATGGCTTAGCACCATCGTTTGGGGATGAGTGAGTTCACACAAGATCTGTTTTTTTTTAAAGTCTGGGACCTTCTCCTCTTGCTTTCTTGCTCCTGCTCTCACCAAGTGATGCACCTGCTCCCCTTCATCTTCTGCCATGATTGTAGGCTCCTGAGGCCCTCACCAGAAGCCAAGCAGATGCTGGTGCCAGGCCTGTACAGCCAGCAGAACTGTGAGCCAATTAAATCTCTTTTCTTTATCAATGACACTGTCTCATTTTTTTTTTATAGCAACACAAGAACAGCCTAATATAAGAAATGACTTGTCTAGGGCCTAACAGTAAGGAATTAGCAGAGCATGAGAGTTAATTTTATTTGTCACCTTGGATGGAGCCATGATGCCCAGATATTTGGTCAAACATTATTCTGGATGTTTCTGTGAGGATGCTTCTGGGTAAGATTTCCATTTATGTTGGTGGATTTTGAGTAAAGCAGATTGCCCTCCACATTGTGGGCAGACTATTCAATCAGTAGAAGAGCTAAACAGACCAAAAAGACTGATCTCCCTCAAGCAAGAGGGATTTCTTCTTACAGAATTTGGACTTAAACTGCAGCATTAGTTCTCTCCTGGGTCCAATATATATCCTATTTATTTTAATTCTCTGGAACACCCAGACAAATAACCAGAGTAGGAACTCTTAGTCACCTACTAGAGCAAGAATGGGAGAGAACATTTTGGGCAGCTGGGGGGACATGTTGACTGACACGGGCATCCCAGGACTGGGGACTTTAGTAAGAAACTAATAGCCCAGAATACAGGGAAAGCCAGGTCTAAGAATCAGCCCAGGCTGAGCCCCTGGGAGCCTGGCTGGATCATTAATTAGAGGCCTATGAGATAAGGGACTCAGAGGTGAGGCTAAGGAGGTGAACCTAAGGCCCAGCCAAAGAAGTCTTTGGCAGTTTGTTCCTGGTCTAGGCAGAGACAGAGAGCACTGATATTCACTACAATGATTCCCAACTCCCTTCGCCCCTGCTCTGTACCCACTTCAACTGCTGGAAATTTAGAGAACAGCTTTCCTAGCCTCTGTTGCCGCTAGGGGTTGTCATGTGACCCAGTTTGACCAATGTGATGAAGGGACCAGGAAATTTCCTCTTATAATAAGAAAGGCAGACACCAGGCACACCTTCTCCTGCTGCCCCGATGGCTTATCCCATGACCTCCTTCCTTTGATCCTGCAGGTGAGGCAGCCGTATTGTGACCATGAGAACTGAAGAGAAATGGACTCAGAACCCAGATATTGTAAGGCTCCTGGAGAAACCCTGGAAACATCTATTTATCAATGTTTTTGCTGGTGAGCTAATGAAACACCCTATGGTTAAGCTACTGTGAGTCAGAGTGTTTGTTATTTACAGCTGAACACATCCTGATTCAAGGAGGAAATACGTATGTGCAGCAGATATGACTTCATCTCCAATGTGCTGCCCCTCGAGAGTATGGTGCCCGAGTTTTCCTCTGTTTTTAGGATATTCTTTCTCTGCATCCTCTACCTGCTTCCCTCTCAAGCTTAGATATTGTCTTCTCTGGATAGCCAACTTCCAGTTTCTAGGCTGGATCACACACCCCTCCACTGAACTGTCTCAGTTCTGCGTACACTTGCTTTCATAGCATATGTCACATGGCAACTTTTCCACAAGACGTGTGCTGTGTGAGGGCAGGAAAGAAGAAGAGAAAAGGGAGTCAGTGATATCGACCTCTTCAGGAGACTTTCACTTTTATCTCATTGCCCAGACCTACCACACGGTAGGCACCCAGCTGCAAGGAAGGCTTGCAAAGTGACAATTTCACCCTTCCAACTTCTATAGTGGAAGACAAGCAAAGGAGAAGAGTACTGGGAATGGAAGCATGGGTTGGCCACCAAGCAGCATCTGCCACAAATGAGAAAATATTTTAAGTTCTTTGATGTTTTAGCCATAACATTATTTTTATTTTTTTCTAAATGGAAATATTTTATTATTTTTTCCTAATTCTAAAAGCAACAAAGCTTGTTTTAAAAATGGAAACCATATGGGTTATGGAGTGAGGTTCCTAAAATCTTTTTCCTTTAGATATAATCTTATGAACAATTTAATCTATATATTATTTTGGCATAAAATATTTTTTGTCTAAGCAGAAAAATATTTTAGACACTTGTTTGTAAAAGTGGGTTATATAACATATACTGTTTTGTTATCTACTTGTTATTTTTAACTTAAGACTAGCATGGCCATTGTACATAGTTATACAAATAGATATGACTTAACCCTTTTTGCCAGTGGGATAATTTCGGTATTAGTTATCTATTGCTATATTGCAAATTACCACAAACTTAGTGGCTTAAAGCAACACATATTTATTATCTCCCAATTGCTGTGGGTCAGGAATCTAGGCTTTGCTTAGCAGCATTCTCTGTTTTAGGGTCTCTCATTAGACTGAAAAGTGTCTTCCAGGATTGAGTTATCTTCTGAAGGCTTGACTGGGGAAGAAGGAATCTTGCTATGGTTTGAATGTCCCCTCCAAAACTCATGTTGATATTTAATTGTCATTTTGATGGTATTAAGAGGTGAGACCACTAAGAGGTAATTAGACCATGAGGACTCTGCCCTCATAAATGAATTAATGTTATCATGAGAGTGGCTTTGTTATTGTGAAAGTAGGTTATTGTAAAAGCAAGTTTGGTTGTCTCTTCCTTGCTTGCTCTCCCTCATGTGTGCCCTCTCACCCTTCTACCTTTTGCCATGGGGTGATGTGAGAAGAAGGCCCTTGCAAGTTGCTGGAAACTTGATACTGGATTTCTCAGCCCCCAGAACTGTGAGAAACAAATTTCTTTTATTTGTAAAATATGCAATCTGTGGTATTTTGTTATAGCAACACAAAACAGACTAAGACATATCTGCTTCCAAGCTCACTTACATAGTCAACAGAATTCGTTCCTTCTGTGTTGCTGGACAGAGAGCCTGAATTCCTTCACGGCTGTTGGTCGGAGGCTGTCCTCAGCGCCTTTCCATGTGGTCCTTCCCTACTTCCTCAGATCAGCAAGGCAGAGAATCTGCCAGAAGGGTGGAAGTCCCAACCTTTTGCAATCGAATCACAGAAGTGGTACCCACTCAATGCTGCAGTACTGGCTGGAAGCAAGTACTAGGTTGTACCCACAGTTTAAGGGGATGGCATTACACAAAGGCCTGGACACCAGGAGCCAGGGTCATGGGGGCTGCTATCTGCTGTGGTGTCCTACTTGTTCAACTATTTTGCTGAGGCACACTAAGGTTGTTTCCAGTTTTTTCACCAGTATAAACAATGTCATCATCCTTGCACTTATATCTTCATGAACTGGTTCAAGATTTTCTTTTTACTTTTCTTTCTTTCTTTTTTTTTTTTTTTTTGAGATGGAGTTTCGCTCTTGGTGCCCAAGCTGGAGTACAATGGCATGATCTAGGCTCACTACAACCTCCACCTCCTGAGTTCAAGGATTCTCTTGCCTCAGCCTCCTGAGTAGTTGGGATTACAGGCACGTACCACCATGCCCGAGTAATTTTTTGTATTTTTAGTAGAAACAGGGTTTCACCATGTTAGCCAGGCTCAGACCCCTGACCTCAGGTGATCTGCCCACCTCAGCATCCCAAGTGCTGGGATTAGAGGCATGACACACTGCACCCGGCCTGGTTCAAGATTTTCTTTGGAAAATTCTTCATGGTGGAATTTCTTGTTCTAAAGACAAATAGATTAACGGGTAAGTGGCCTCCCAAAGGCTGACCAAATGTGTATGTTCAACATCTGTATGTGAAAGTGGACCATTTCTTGTCACACTCACTAATACAGCATTTAACAATTTGTTAAACTGGCTGGGTGCAGTGGCTCAAGCCTGTAATCCCAGCACTTTGGGAAGCCGAGGTGGGCAGATCACAAGGTCAGGAGTTCGAGACCAGCCTGGTCAATATGGTGAAACCACATCTCTCCTAAAAATACAAAAATTAACCAGGCGTGATGGCCGGTGCCTGTCGTACCAGCTACTCAGGAGGCTGAGGTAGGAGAATCACTTGAACCTGGGAGACGAAGGTTGCAGTGAGATGAGATCAAGCCACTGTACTTCAGCCTGGGTAACAGAACAAAAAATCAAAAACAAACAAGCAAAAAATCTTAAATATTCTTCAATATGATAGATGGAAACTGGAATATTTGTGTTTTAGTTTGCAATTCTTTGTTTCTCAGTAAGGTTGAAAATATTCTGTAATGTTACCAGCTACCTGTTTTGGTCAGGATTTTTTGGTTATCAAGTACAAAAATAGCCTCTTTTTTTTTTTTTTTTTTTTTTTTTTTTGAGACAGGTTCTTGCTGTGTCACCGAGGCTGAAACACAGTGCTTGACCTCGCAGGCACAAGCAATCCTCCTGCCTCAGCCTGAGTAGCTGCAACTACAGGCAGACAGCACCATGCCCGGCTAATTTTTAAATTTTTCTTTTGTACAGATGCGGTCTAACTATGTTGACCAGGGTGGGTTCAAACTCCTGGCCTCAAGTGATCTTTCTGTCTTGGCCTCTGAAAGCCCTGGGATTATAGGCATGAGCCACTTCACCGTGCCAAAAAAGCCATTTGAACTAGCTTATGTGTAAGCCATCGCACCCAGCCTGCAATTTTTCTGTTAGGACATTGCTCTTTTTCCTACTGACCTCTCACATATTTTGCAAATTATATCTTTCCTTTGTCTTTATGCCTTTTACAATACAAAAGTTTTAAATTTCAACGTGGTGAGACCTATTGGCCTTATTTCTCACTTCTGACCCTCATGGCATTCTGAGAAAGGCCTTTCTCAACTCAGGGTCATAAAACCTTTCTTTCTTTTATTTTCCCTATGACTTTAACAATTTTTGTCTTACATTATTTGAATATCAAATCCATTTCAAATTGGTTTTTACCGTCAAATTAATCATCTCTCGAATAATCATCTCAACACCATTACTTGGCTAGGCCCTTCTTTCCCCACTGAACTGCCTTGATGTCCCACCTCCCACTGTCTGTAGTGGTTACTGGCAGGGACTATTTGAGTTGGACACACTTGGGTACTGGGTCCCGCTCTGCCACTCACTGGTTGTGTGACCCTGAGTAGGTTACTTAAGGTCTCTGGGCTTGTGCCTCCTCCTTGCAAAGTGGGGATCATCAGGGTTCCAAACTCAGGTGATTGCTGTGGAATGAATTGATCCAGTCCCTCCCAATCACACAGTAACCATCCTCAAGATTACTGTTTCCTAATTCCCCCCAACCCCACTTGAAGAACCTATGTCTGGGCTGTCACTGGTTCCCTCTGTCTGCTCCACCCCAGAATTGCACCATTTACAACCTCCGGTTCTGTAGCCCGTGTTAGTATCCTCCAGTCTGGAAGCTTTTAGAGGACAAGGATGGTGCCTCAGAACCTGGTATACAGTAGGTGCTCAACAAACATCCACAGAAAGAATGACTGAGTAATGTGAGCTCCCCTCCTTGTTATATTTCTTAGACATTTTCTTGGCTATTCTTGAGCATTTTTTCTCCCAAATTAATTTTAATTAATTTGTCAAGATCTTCTCTCGGGCACTAATGGAATTTTTTATTGGCATTACAGCAAATTAATGAGGTGATTTGAGGCGAATTGGCCTTACAGCCCCAGGAACGTGAGCTGCAGTGCATTTACCCAGCCCTTCTTTCATGAGCTTTGCTAAGCTGCATCGTTTCCTTGTTATTGGCCTGGCCTGTTTGCCTGCACGTTTATTCCTAGATGTTTTGCTGTTTCTCTTGCTTTTATGAAAGATGTCTCTTCTCCATTGTAGTGGCCGAGCAGTTAGCATCTTGGGTGCAATCAAGATCCTACCTCTTTCTGGCATCAGTGGTTATGAGCACACAGCTTCAGAGTCCAGTAGATCTGGGTGTGAATTCACTTAATGAGTGTATAATCATGAGAAATGACCCTCCACCTCGAGTCTCAGTTTCCTGGCCTGTGACAGAGAAAAACTAACATATATGCTGCAGTCTTGCTGTGAATATTAAATTAGATATTTTGAGTAAAGCTTTTAGGGTGGCACCTGTACAAATACACAAGAAATGTCTTCTATTACGGTTATTTAGTAATATTACTGGCACAAATATTTTATAACTCTAAACAATGTACTATCATGCTGGGTGTTTTGTTGTTACTATACACAAAAAGTATTTCTGATGCCACACCCCCCACCCCATCTCTTTGGTAACTAGGGGACTGCACTATTTTCTTAGTGCTCTGCCTAATGATCTTTCAGATTCTTGAAAGCAATGTGGATGTTGAGTGTGGAGATGCAGAGAGAGAAAGAGAAATTGCTCCAAGACCGGGTGAAGACTGAGGATGGGGACAGGAAACATTGAAAGGCATGAGTGAAAGTAACAGGAAAGGGTTCTTGGGGGGAAAGGGTGAGAGAGACAGCGAGAGAGAGCAGGATGGGAGGAGACAGTAGAGAAGCGTCAAATGTGATGTGGACTTTGGAGGGAAATCCTCAGCTCTGCCCATTGTCTCTGCTCCTCTGACTTTCTGGCCAAGCGAGGAAGTTACGAGCACTGCCCTTCCAACCCAAGACCTCTGCCTGGGTCTCTCCAGGAGGTCCTTGATCCTCAAGACAGAACAGCTGGACCAACAATCTCAGCACTACAGCTGCCCGCAATGCATCTATGGAGGCCGCAGGTCCCCTGCAGGGCCCCAGATTCCCAGGCCTCACAGAGGCCTGAGCCCATCAGAAAGTGATGTGCCTCCCTGTTGCGCCGGGAGGAGGCTGGCAGAAGGATTGGGAAACCAGCCATGAGGACCTGCATCTGCTGCAGGGCGTGGGCATGGAGAGAAAGGCCAGCAGGCTCCCTGCCCCCCAGCCCTCCCCAACTGAGCTTCTCTAGCAGTCTCAGCGTGTTTCCCTACCTCCGGGTGGGATTCTGCAGGGCTGGAAGGGTTCAAGCATCCTTTGAAATCCAACGCTAAGTTCTTATGACACCGTTTATTACCTATGAACCCTGTGCATGAATGAGTGTATTCTCTCATTCTGGGCCACCAAGTAAATTTCCTGACACAGCCCCTGCAGGGCACGCATGTTAGAAACTGTCAAGGCAGGAAACAGTGCGCTGCAAGTGGGTAATTTGAGCAGTATGTGAGAGGGACTTTTTACAAAGGTGCAGGCAGGCTGAAGAGGAGCCACAAAAGACAGTGCCGCACCCTTGGTGGTTACAGCCAGTCACATTTGCCCTTAGGGCTGGAGTGGACTAGCCCCCAACCTCACTCCCTGCTTCCCTCCTGGCAACGCTGCCTGTTGGCTGAACACAACAGGAAGCCAGGGGACGAGGGAGCTCTTTGACGTAGCAGGCTTTTGGGGTGGAGAGAGGGTCTGGCAGGACAGATGGACGTTATCCATCATGGCAGGGAAGCCCTATATCAGTCTCCAGGAGAGTGATGGCAGACATGTGTGGCAGGTGCCTGGCTCTTTAGCAAGCCGTTTATCTGTATGAATTTATTTAATCCCCACCACAACCCTTTGAGATAAGTGTGATTAATAGCAACATCTTTACTTTACTCAGGTAAAGTCCAGACAGGTTAGCAACTTGCCCAAGTTGCCCTGCTACGGAGCGGCAGAGCTGGGACCTGGATCCAGGTCTCGTAGCCTGGGGTCTGAAGTCTGAGGTCTGAGGCCCTCCCCTGCACTGCTCCCTGCCCCTTGTCGGGGACCCCTAGAGGAGCTCCTCCTGCACGTCAGGTGTTAACTACCTTCCCATGAGGCTCTGCCCTGTAGAATGTGCTAGGTTGGCACGCATCCAATGTTAAGGCAGAACCTCAACTAGGACAGAAGCCTACTCAACACCTTACTCAGGGGGATCCACTGGAGATGTATTGAGCTGGCAGCAAGTGACAAGAACAATCAGGTTGCCTGTGACAACTGATGGCTGGAAGGTCCTGCGTGTACTTAAACCAGCATTTCTGCTCTCAGTCCTAGTGACAGCCTTGGGTCCCAGCCTCGTCCTGTGTCCCAGAATAAGACAGGTAGCCAGGCCGCTGGCTATACATCCCAGCTCCATCGCTTTCCAGCTGGGTGGCCTTGAACTCACCTCACTCTTCTGACCTGCAAATTGGGGAGACAATAGTTCTATGTTATGGGATTGTTGTGAGGCTGAAAAGAGTCAATGTGAGTAATGATAGCAGTTCTTGGCACATTGTATACACTATATGTTAGCTGTTTTTGCTGGTGTTCATCATCATTATGATTAGACAGAGATCAGCCCTCTCATCATAGGCTTCCAGGGCAGGGCTTCTCAACCCCAGCTGTGCATTAGGAGCTGCTGAGATGTTTCGAGGATGTGTGTGCCTGGGCCGCCCAGCAGACAACTCAATCAGAATATCTGCTAGCGGCCAGGCACGGTGGCTCACACCTGTAATCCCAGCACTTTGGGAGGCCAAGGCGGGTGGATCTCGAGGTCAAGAGATCGAGACCATCCTGGCAGACATGGTAAAACCCTGTCTCTATAAAAATACAAAAATTAGCTGGGCGTGGTGGCACGTGCCTGTAGTCCCAGCTACTTGGGAACCTGAGGCAGGAGAATTGCTTGAACCTGGGAGGTGGAGGTTGCAGGGAGCCGAGATTGTGCCACTGCACTCTAGCCCAGGCAACAGAGCAAGACTCCCTCTAAAAAAATAAAAAATAAAAAATAAAAAATATCTGTTAGTAGGTAAGTGGGGACCCAGGCAAGGGTAAGAGATGGTTCCAACTTCCAGGAGCTTAAATCTAGCAGGGAGCACCAGAGGAACTACAGGGCTGGGTTGGTTTCTTCATTTGAATGTGAACGGTAAGGAATGTTGAAATCAAGGGCATATTTCACAAGGGAAAGGGAGTGAATTTGAACAGGGCTGAGGATACATTTTGCAGGATAGAAAGGAGGTGGGCAAACAGTTGACAGGACAACAGCAAGAAAGTGGAAGGGGCATGCCAGGGGCCATGACCACTGCCTTGGTCCTCTGCTAGGGCTGGGTGTAGGGATGGCGCATGGTAAGCATTTATTTGGTGAAGGAATGAAAGAAGGAGCCTTTAAAACATAGCATTCACAACGCTAGATTTCTGTGTATTCTGTTTCCTAGGCCTGCGTAACAAAATACCACATGCCGGGTGGCTTAAACAACAGAAGTGTATTGTCTCACAGTTCTGGAGGCTGGAAGTCCAAGATCAAGATGACAGCAGGGTTGGTTTCTTCTCAGGGTCATGAGGGAGACTCTGTTCTGTGCCATTCCTCTAGCCGCTAGTGGCCCCCTTGGCTTGTAGATGATGTTCCCCCTGTGTCTTCACATCTCTTCCCTCTATACATGTGTCTCTGTGTCCAAATATCCCCTTTTTATAAGGACACAGTCATACTGGATTAGGGCTCTTCCTAATGACCTCATCTTGATCATCTTCAAAGACCCTATTTCCAAATAAGGTCACATTCACAAGTATTGCGGGTAAGGACTTCAACATCTTTTGGGAGTACACAGTTCAACCCAGATCATTGCTATCTCGGCCACCCTAAGAGCTTAGACATTTATTCATTCCTTTCATACCTCTATTGAGCATTTAAATGTGTGCCGTGCCCTGGATGTTGGAAAAGAAAAGGCTGGGAGGGCTGGTTCCCTGGCATCAAGCAGCTCACAGCCTAGAGGGGCAAACCCAAAATAGGTAGAAGGGAAAGGATCCAAGAGGAGGAGGACAGGGGAGAGAGTGGGGCAGGGTGCAGGGGGTAGGGGTTGCTGAGAATAGTCAGGCTGTTCTCAGGGCTCGGTTCTAAATCCTGTATAAACAAGCCCTCAATGAATGTATTTGCATTTATTATCCAAGTTCACTGGCCTCAAGTTCCCCAGGCATTTGAGGAGGTTCTTCCTTTTTCCTTAGTGAACAGGAGGCTTTTAAAAAATAACAGACTTCTGGCTGGGTGCAGTGGCTCATGTCTGTAATCTCAGCACTTTGAGAGGCTGAGGTGGGTGGATCACCTGAGGCTGGGAGTTTGAGACTAGCCTGACCAAAATGGTGAAACCCCGTCTCTACTCAAAATACAAAAAAGTAGCCGGTCATGGTGGTGGGTGCCTATAATCCCAGCTACTCAGGAGGATGAGGCAAGAGAATCCCTTGAACTAGGAGGCAGACGTTGCAGTGAGCCGAGGTCATGCCATTGCACTACGGCCTGGGCAACAAGAGCGAAACGCTGTCTCAAACCAAACCAAACCAAACCAACCAACCAAACAAACAAAACAGACTTCCAAACACTTTCCAAACAAATTCTCCTAATAAATTCTTTTAAAACTTCTGTCAGAATCTGAGCCTTGCATCGAGGTATCACAAAAATCTCTTTTCCCACATTCTAACTCTGGCTCATCTCTTGCCCTAGGAAAAGCGTGAACACCCCTATCTGGTTCTACCCCATCCCACCATTCAAAGAGTGAGATCTTTCCTTCCAACCCTCAGCCAAAATTCTCCCAGTATAAGAAACAGTTCTGCCCAGAATCAATGCCGCATGGGAGGTGGTGCCGGCTAAGTTGTTGGTAACCTTTTTGCGTTCTATTTCCTAGCAGGGCCAGGGAGTTTCCCCAGCTTCCCAGAATGTCTAATGACGCAGGTAGATTGGGAAGCATGTTAAGTGGGGACCCATGGGCATTTCTCAGTTCTCTTCCCTCCCTGAGCTGACAGATGGAATGCCAACTCAATCCATGTTAGAGTTGCTGATTGGAGTATGGAAGAAATGGTCATTCCCGGGGTTGAGTGTTGCTTCCGGCCCAACCACATTGCTGTCTTTATTAGCGTAAGGCTCTGGTCCCAGGACATCCCACACTACTGGGCTCCCCTCTGTGACAACTATTCATGGACTCCTGGCTTGCAGGCAGCTAGCCAAGGCCTGCATTGCACAGGCGGCAACTTCCTTCCCAAGCCCTTGACTTTTCCGGGGTTCTAGATTGTGACTTCCCTCTTCTTGTGTTCTTTCTTTTGGTGATAAACAGTTTTGGTTCACCATTCACTGAGCTCTGATCCTGCCACAGCCTTTGGATAGAGGGAATGGGGGCTCCTACCCTCACAGGGCTTATGGTCCAGTGCGGAAGACAGAAAACAAGCCAACGGTTATAATAAGGCAAATACGAAATACAAATAAATACAACAAAGCAATAAAAGTTACAGAGTGTGATGAGGTACTATGATAAGGGAACATACTGTTGAGCAGGAAAGGGGTCCCAATCCACACCCCAAGAGAGGGTTCTTGGATCTTGCGCAAGGAAGAATTTGAGGTGAATCCATAAAGTGAAAGGAAGTTTATTGAGAAAGTAAAGGGTAAAGAATGGTTACTCCACAGGCAGAGCAGTGGCTTGGGCCGCTGGACTAAGGATACATAGAGCTATTTCTTGATTATATGCTAAACGGGGTGGATTATTCATGGATTTTGCAGAAAAGCGGTGGGCAATTCCTGGAACTGAGGGTTCCTCCCCTTTTTTGACCATACAGGGTAACTTCCTGAGGTTGTCATGGCGTTTGTAAACTGTCAGGGCACTGGTGGGAGAGTCTTTTAGTATGCTAATGCGTTATAATTAACATATAATGAGCAGTGAGGACCACCAGAGGTGACTTTTGTAGCCATCTTGGTTTTGGTAGGTTTTGGCTGGCTTCTTTTTTTTTTTTGAGACGGAGTTTTGCTCTTGTTGCCCAGAATGGAGTGCAATGGCGTGATCTTGGCTCACTGCAACCTCCACCTCCTAGGTTCAAGTGATTCTCCTGCCTCAGCCTCCAGAGTAGCTGGGATTACAGGCAAGTGCTGCCACGCCTGGCTAATTTTGTGTTTTTAGTTAAGACAGGGTTTCTCCATGTTGGTCCGGCTGGTCTCAAACTCCCGACCTCAGTTGATCCGCCCGCCTTGACCTCCCAAAGTGCTGGGATTATAGGCGTGAGCCACCTCACCTGGCCTTGACTGGCTTCTTTACCTTATCCTTTTATCAGCAAGGTTTTTGTGACCGTACCTTGTGCTGACCTCCTATCTCATCCTGTATCTTAGAACGCCTAACCTCCTGAGGATGCAGCCCAGTAGGTCTCAGCCTTATTTTACCCAGCCCCTACTCAAGATGCAGTTGCTCTGGTTCAAACACCTCTGACAATACCACTGCAAATGTTGAAAAAATGGAAGTAACATAGATGTTGCTGTTCAAACAATGCCCTGCTATGCAGCCATTAAAGAGGGTGCTGATTAGCTCTAGGGACTGGCGTGGAAAGGTGCCTGAGATACGCTGCTGTCAAAGGCCACCAACCGAAGACCACCAGGAGCACAACTGTAGTTGAAAGGTAAGTTTATTTGGTTTGCTGCAGCAAGGGAGAATGATTTCTGAGGAACCATAGGAGTGTGTTAGTAATTGGAGGGGGTATCGGAGGTGAGGTGATTGGGAGAGTTTCATAGAGAATTCGTTTGACTTGGATGGTTCTAGGTGAGAATAAGGAAGCAGGTTCCAAATTGGGTATTGTCAAGGAGCAACAGCAGTTCAGTGATTGGGCATCTTAATGCATTTTATCTTGGAGGCAGGAAAAAAGTAGCAATCATTCATTCATATGAGTCAAATGAGGGAGTGTTTGGTAATTTATGTGGCCACAGATTGGCTTTGTCTCTGTCTTCCTCGGTGCAGCATGGCCTAGTCTGAGCTCCAGACCATCGGGGCTCAGTTTATGTTCTGTGAGCATTGAGCATTGTTTATGTTCAGATGCAAACATCACGGTCTGGCTGCCAGTAGAACCATCTTTTACTTTCTCATTGTTAATAGAAAAAAAAAGGTGTCAAATTTTGGGGAAAGTATACACACACACAAATATGAGGATCTATGTAAAAATATGTGCATATGACAGAAATTAATGATTTATTAATAGTGGTTTTTTTGTAGTTGATAGGATTTGTGGGGTTTTTTAAAGGTCTGGAAATTTTACATACAAATCAGTGTTACTGGAAAAAGTGGGAATATTTAGCAACACTGAGCTTAAATCATTTTTTTTTCTGTAACAAAATATACCAGGGTTTTGTGGAAAGAACAGTATTGGAACCTCCCAATTCATGTTCTCTGCTATTTAAAATTAGGAAATCTCATTGGGATGTCTCTGACCTGGATCTGCTAGTAACCCCCGAAGAATAATTTTTCAGTAAAAAGTGAGTCTGAGTTCTTGTGGCTATAAGCCCCTGTAGATCCAGCCACCCTGACTTGGAGTCAGGGTGCTTGAGGAAAGAGCTGATTATAGGAATACAGGAATGTACCCCAACAGAGCTGAACTTTGGGGCAGCATCAACAGGAAGGGTCTGACCAGTCCGGTGCTTTGCTACACTAGACAAGTGTCCACAGGACTGTGTAAGACCAGTGTTCAACAGCAACACCTTCTGCAATAATAGCAGCAGCAGCCTATGGGCACAGTAGCTCACACCTGTAATTCCAGCACTTTGGGAGGCAGGGGTGGGCAGATCACCTGAGGTCGGGAGTTCGAGACCAGCTTGACCAGCATGGAGAAACCCCGTCTCTACTAAAAATACAAAATTAGCCGAGTGTAGTGGCGCATGCCTGTAATCCCAGCTACTCGGGAGGCTGAGGCAGGAGAATCACTTGAACCCGGGAGGTGGAGGTTGTGGTGAGCCGAGATTGTGCCATTGCACTCCAGCCTGGGCAATAAGAGCAAAACTCCGTCTCAAAAAAAAAAAAAAAAAAAAAAAAAAGAAGCAGCAGCAGCAGCTCTGATGGATGATGAAATCCTCCCATTTCTTTCTCCCCATGGTGTTTTTCTAAATTCAAAATCTTTTTATAGATTTAGGGGGTACAAAGGCAGTTTTGTTACATGGATATATTGCATAGTGGTGAAGTTGGGGATTTTAGTGTAGGTATCACCTGAAAAGTGTACGTCATGCCCACTAAGTAATCTCTCATCCCTCACCACCCTCCCACTTTCCACCCTTCCAAGTCTCCAATGTCTGTTATTCCACATTCTATGTCCTTGTGGACACATTATTTAGCTCCCACTTATAAGTGAGAACTTGTAGTATTTGACTTTCTCTTTCAGAGCTATTTTACTTAAGATAATGGCCTCCAGTTCCATCCATGTATTTGCTGCAAAATACATGATTTCATTCTTTTTAATGACTGAGTAGTACTATGTTGTGTATATATACCACATTTTCCTTATCCAATCTTCCATTGACAGACACTTAGGTTGAGTCCACATCTTTGCTATTGTGAACAGTGCTGCAGTAAACATATGAGCACAGATATCTTTTTTATGTAATGATTTCTTTTTCTTTGGGTAGATTCCCAGTGGGATTGTTGAATCAAATGGTAGTTCTATTTTTAGTTCTTTGAGAAATCTTCATACTGTTTCCCATAGGGGTTGTGCTAATTTACATTCCCACCAACAGTGTATAAGCATTCCATTTTCTCCATATCCTTACTAACATGTTATTTTTTTGACATTTTAATAGTACTCATTCTGACAGGTATAAGTTGGTATCCCTTTGTGGTTTTAATGTGCGTTTCTCTAATGATTAATGATATTGAGCATTTTTTTCAAATGCTTCTTGGCCACTTGTATGTCTTCTTTTGAAAAAACATCTGTTCATGTCATTTGCCCACTTTTTAATGGGGTTATTTATGGGATTTTTTGTTGTGTTGTTTACGTTTCTTGTTCATTCTGTTTATTTGTTAGATGTATAGTTTGCAAATATTTTCTCCCATTCCGCAGGTTGCCTGTTCACTCTGTTGATTATTTCTTTTTGCTGTGCAGCAGCTTTTTAGTTTAATTAAGTTTTATTCATCTATTTTTTCTTTTTTTTTTCTTTTTGCGATGGAGTTTTGCTCTTGTCGCCCATGCTGGAGTGCAGTGGTGAGATCTGGGCTCACTGCAACCTCTACCTCCCGGGTTCAAGCAATTCTCCTGCCTCTACATCTTGAGTAGCTGGGATTACAGGCACCCGTCACCACGCCCGGCTAATTTTTGTATTTTTAGTAGAGACAGGGTTTTGCCATGTTGGCCAGGCTGGTCTTGAACTCCTGACCTCAGGCGATCCACCCTTTGGCCTCCCCAAGTGCTGGGATTATAGGCGTGAGCCACCACCCTTGGCCTCCATTCCTCTATTTTTGTTTCTGTTGCATTTGCTTTTGAGGTCTTAGTCATGAATTCTTTGCCTATGCCAATGTCCAGAAGAGTTTTTCTCTGGGGTTTTCTTTCTTTCTTTTTTTTTTTTTTTTTTGAGACGGAGTCTTGCTCTGTTGCCCAGGCTGGAGTGCAGTGGCGCGATCTCCGCTCACTGCAAGCTCTGCCACCTCCCGGGTTCACGCCATTCTCCTGCCTCAGCCTCCCTAGAAGCTGGGACTACAGGTGCCCGCCACCACGCCTGGCTAATTTTTTGTATTTTTAGTAGAGACAGGGTTTCACCTTGTTCGTCAGGATGGTCTCGATCTCCTGACCTCATGAGCCACCCGCCTCAGCCTCCCAAAGTGCTGGGATTACAGGCGTGAGCCACCGCCCCCGGCCTCTTCTAGTATTTTTATAGTTACAGGTCTTATATCCAAGTCTTTAATCCATCTTCAGTTAATTTTTGTATATGATGAGAAATACGGGTCCAGTTTCATTCTTCTGTATATGGAAATCCAATTTCCCCAGCACTATTTATTAAGTAGGGGGTACTTTTCCAGTGTGTGTTTTGGTTGCAACTTTGTCAAAGATCAGTTGCTTGTAGGTATGTGACTTTATTTCTGGGTTTGTTATTCTGTTCCATTGATCTATGTGTCTATTTTCTATGTGTACCAAGTTGTTTTGGTTACTAAACCCTTGTAGTGTAATTTAAAGTCAGATAAAATGCCTCCAGTTTTGTTCTTTTTGCCTAGGATTGCTTTGGTTATTACAATCTGTTTTTTGGTTCCATATGAATTTTAGGATTGTTTTTTCTAATTCCACAAAAAATGACATTGGTAATATGATAGGAACTGCGTTGAATCTGTAAGCTATTTGGGGCAGGATAGTCATTTTGCTGATATTGATTCTTCCAATCCATGTCCATAGCATTTTTAAAATTTGTATCATCTATATATTTCACCAGTGTTTTGTAGTTTTACTTATAGAGATTTTTCACCTCCTTGGGTAAATATATTCCTAGGTAAATTTTTGTAGCTGTTATAAATGGGATTGGCTTCTTGATTTGGTTCTCAGAAGACTGATTGTTATAGGTGTATAGAAATGGTACTGATTTTGTACACTGATTTTGTATCTTGAAAATTTACTGAATTCATTGATCAAATCCTGGAGTCTCTCGGTGGAGTCTTTAGGGTTTTCTAGGTATAGGATCATCAAATAGAGATAATTTGACTCCTCTTTTCAAATTTGGATGCCATTTACTTCTTTCTCTTGCCTGATTACTCTGGCTAGGACTTCCAGTACCATGCTGAATGGGAGTTGTGGGCATCCTTTCCTTGTTCCAGTTCACAGAGGAAATGATTTCAACTTTTCTCCATTCCATATACTGTTGGCTGTGGGTTTGTCATATATGGCTTTTATTATTTTGAGGTATGTTCCTTCTATACTTAGTTTGTTGAGAGCTAAGAAACACTTTGGGGTGCTTGGGCAACTTATGGAATGTGGAAAAACCTCTATGGGCAAGTTGGTGTTCATGTGCCTAGAAAAATAAAAGAGAGATGTTTTAAGCTGGTGAGATACGTAGTACCAGGCTTAGTAGTAGAAATGAATGGATCCACCAGGTGCGGTGGCTCACGCCTGTAACCCCAGCACTTTAGGAGGCTGAGGCAGGCAGATTACTTGAGGTCGGGAGTTTGAGACCAGCCTGACCAACATGGTGAAATCCCGTCTCTACTAAAAATACAAAAATTAGCCAGGTGTGGTGGTGGGCACCTGTAATCCCAGGTACTCAGGTGGCTGAGGCACGAGAATCAGTTGAACCCGGGAGGCGGAGGTTGCAGTGATCCAAGATTGTGCCACTGCACTCCAGCCTGGGCAACAGAGTGAGACTCCATCCAAAAAAAAAAAAAAAGGAAATAAAAGAAAAGAAAAGAAAAAAGAAAAAATGAATCAGAAGACCCAGGTAGCCTCCAGCAAGCAGACTCCAAGGAATCACTAAGCAGATAACCAAGGCCTCAGGCTTTGTAGCCTTCTCTCCCGACCCAGTAAGTGCGTGACCATCTAGGTCCTGTGAGAAGTACCCAGCCAGTTTTTCTCTAGTGTGGTCAGCCCTGACCTCTTTCCCAAATGAACAAGACCCCCACAGGAGCTGGCTCCTCCACCTATCTGACCTCATGTCATAATGCTCGCTTCTTCCTTACTCTGCTGCAGTCACACTGGCCTTCTTGCAGCTTCACGAACATGCAAAGTTCATTCCCACTTTGGAGCCCTTGCATTTGCTGCTCTCTGGACCTGAAACACTTCCCAGAGCTTTTTATGTGGCGGGATCCTTGCTTCCCTGACCACCCTGTCTAAGTGGGCGGCGCCTCGCCCCTCTAGTTGCCCTCCATCCCGTTTCACTGTTTCATTGTCTTCCTTGCATATATCACTCTTGGAAATGTCCTTGTTTGTTCTTTTATGTGCCCATTTATTGTGTATCTCTTTTCACTAGAATCCAAGCTCCATGTTTGTCTGTCTTGTTGTTTGCCAAATCTCTAGCATATAGAACAGTGCCAGCTGCAGGGCAGGAGCTCAGCAATTCTTTGTTAAAATGAATGTTGATTCCTTTAACCCTTTCAGCAAAGGCCAGTTCACAGTGGCCCATGACCTCGATTGGCCTAGAGGACCCGTAGGTCACCTGTGTCATGTCTGGTGGAGATCTGAACTTGGAGCTGACACCATCACTGCCTTTTTTACTTTCCTGTCAGTTTTGAGCCTGTTTCCTCTTCTCTGAAAATGAGCTAACCATACGGGATGTTGACCCACTCTAAGCAGACAGGAGGTCAATGTTTTTGTGTTTGTGAAATCTGAAGGGAGTGGGATGCATAAGTTAGCAGAGTCCAAGAAGCAAAGGGAGAGAAAGCCAAAAAAAGCACATTTCCTGGTCTCACCTTCTGGGAAGACTTGGGTGGGCTTAGTGCCAGTGGACACCTCAGGGGACAGTGGGGTCCCAGCATGGGAGGTCCCCAAGAAGCAGAGTCAGGAAGGCTCTGGTGCTGAGTAGGATGAGCTGGTGTGTGGGCATGGGGCCAGGAAGGCCGGAGCCTGGCAGCAGGAACAGCTTGGGCTGGAGGCTTGTGTCGGGAACCGCAAGGGCAGGAGGGAGGCAACGGACATTCATGGTCCCTGATGGTCTTCCAGATTTCAGGTCCTCTTCTTTTGTTCTGGGACACCTGGCTTAACTCCCCTGGGCAGAACTTACTGCTCCTTCTTCAATGCTCCTATTAAATATTGCTCATACGTCTTTGACCAGTATCTGGTTGTATAGTTGACCCTCAAACAACCTGGGATCGAACTGCGCAGGCCCACTTCTACATGGATTTTCTTTTCTTTTTTTTTTTTGAGACGGAGTCTCGCTCTGTCGCCCA
Source organism: Rhinopithecus roxellana (assembly GCF_007565055.1). NCBI lineage: Eukaryota > Metazoa > Chordata > Mammalia > Primates > Cercopithecidae > Rhinopithecus > Rhinopithecus roxellana. The sequence continues at coordinate 172,388,244 of NC_044551.1, forward strand.
GGTTGGAGTGCAGTGGTGCGATCTCTGTTCACAGCAAGCTCCATCTCCTGGGTTCATGCCATTCTTCTGCCTCAGCCTCCCAAGTAACTGGGACTACAGGCCCCCACCATCACGCCTGGCTAATTTTTTGTGTATTTAATAGAGATGGGGTTTCACCATGTTAGCCAGGATGGTCTTGATCTCCTGACCTCGTGATCCACCCGCCTCAGCCTCCCAAAGTGCTGGGATTACAGGCGTGAGCCACCACACCCAGCCTCTACATGGATTTTCTTTTTCCTCTGCCACCTGTGAGACAAGGCAAACTCGTCCTCTTCCTCCTTCTCCTCAATGTGAAGATAACAAGATAAAGACCTTTATGACAATCTACTTCCACTTAAAAAAGAGAAAATATATTTTCTTTTCCTAATGATTTTCTTAATAACATTTTATTTTCTTTAGCTTACTTCGTTGTAAAAATACAGTATATAATACACATGAAGTACAAAATATGAGTTCATGGACTGTTTTTGTTATTGGTAAGGCTTCTAGTCAACAGTAGGTTATTAGCAGTTAAGTCTTGGAGGAGACAAAAGTTATAGGCAGATTTTTTTTTTTACTATGTAGGGTCTTGATATCCTTAGCCTTCACATTGTTCAAGGGTCAATTGTATTTTCACATGTTTTCACATGTTTTTCCTTCCTTCTAGACTCTGGACTCTTGGAGCATAGCGTTGATGGCTTTTTTATTTATGTTCCCAGGCAGAATTAGGCAGTACTCCTTCTCCAGTGCTCCCACTGAACATAGCCTGCAGGTTTGTGACAACAACTATCTGGTCAATTGGAATTGTTTATTCACACAGGTGGCTCTTTGTTGACCCATAGGGCAGGGGTCAGATATTTTCATCTTTATGTCCCTAGCTCTTAGCACATCCAATAAACACTCAATAATAGCTTATTGAATGATAAAAGAAGAGTAAATATTGCCTGGAGGAATTCTCGTTCTCACATGCACCCTATGGATGTTCTCCACAGAGTTTATTATTGCTCAGCCCATGAACTCCCCCTCTGTAACATTAGATTAAAAAGACTTGCCGCTGCATTTCAAAGAACTTCTCTCCCTTCCTATAAGCGTAGGAGTCATTATCTATTGGGCTCCTATATTGATATATATTAGCTCATTTAATCTGCACAACACTTCCTCTGATGGCTGGAGAGTGCGAATGAAGCACAAAGAGGTGGCGAGCCAGGATTTGAACCCACGTCCAGGAGAGGCCAGAGCCAGGCACGTTTGCCTGTGTTAGGACACCCAGAGGCAATAATAAACCTTTACCCAGGGCTGTGGCAGGATCAAATTTAGTGACAGCTGCTCGGATTATCTTCTGCCCTGCCCCAAGGTGGGTGGGAGAAAGCCGTTCCAAACCCTCAGCTGGGAGCCTGAGCAGATCCAAGATTAACGAGGATGAGGTGGGGTGGCATTTGGGCAGACTTGTGCGATGACAGCCAGTATGGGAAACCACTGGACACAGGTTCCAGAGGCCCCTCATTGCCAGCTAATGGTTGGTGTAGCTGCTAGGGTCCCAGGCTAGCAGGCAGCAGGCCCCCCCGTGACCTTGTCTGCCAGAAGGAGACATCAGCTACACAGGCGTACTGCCTTTGGGATACAGGCAAGATGCAGTCTTAGGGGCCACAGGACAGCCAGAAGAAAACCTATAATCTAGTTTCTGTCTGCCTTGACCTTGAGCAAGCCCCCCATCACCTCCAGCAGTGGGTGCCCCACACCCAAAAGCCTGTGGTCCTCCAGCTCTCCGACTGCAGCGTCTCCTCTTGTCCAGGGGATTTTCCTACAGTCCAAATTGCATCTGGTCTGCCCCCGTTAGAGCTTCCGTAAAGTCTTTCTGGGTTTTGCTAGAACCTTTTTCCCAAGACTAGCCTCCTTCTTCTCTTCCCTAAACCTGCCAGGTGGAAACCTTTGGCAATGGCATGGGCTGAGCACCTCGTCACTGTGAATATTCAAGCAGAGGCTAGTGAGGGCCTCCCTTTGTGACTACAGGGCCTGCAGTTCTAGGGTCTTCCTTATGGCTGGTATCAGTGAGCCCTACAGAGGGAACTGTGTGAGCCCCAGAGCTGGCCCATCTTTCCTTGGAAGCTGTCCGTTGCTCTCCCTGGCCTCCATCTCATCATCTGTCCATGGGGATGTTGACATCACCTCATAGGATTATTGTAAGGATAAAATGAGAGGAGGTTTATAAAACCCCTAGTGCAGTGCAGGGCACATACACAGCACATGTTCCTCTGCCGTTTGGGCCACCACAGCAGCTGGTCTGCTGCCTTGTGCCGGAGCCCTGGCCATGGCCTGAGCTGAATTGCGTGAGGATGGACAGGAGGCTGGTGCCCACTGGGAAGGCAGCTCCTTACTTTCCACATTGCTTCAGTTTGCATTTGTTCTCTAACACTCCCTCCCTCTAGCCTTTGCTTCTGTGGTTCCTCCTCTCCGTATTTACTCACAAGCCCATTCAACAATTATATACTGAATTTCTGACCCTGGTTTTATGTCAGGCACTGTTCAAGGTGCTGGGAACAATACAACTGTGAATAAGACAGCGCTCACGCAGCTCGTATTCAAATCAGGAGAGAAATAAAGACAATAACAGAAGGTATCTGCAACAGTGTGAAGTGCCCCAAAGAGTGTCAGGCGTGGTGACTGGACAGTGTGACAGAGTGAAGATGCAGACAGAGAGGAATGGCAGGCCACAGAAACCAGCCCTGGCCAATGGACGCTGAACAGGAACTGAACAGGAATAGGCTGGTGGGATCCCCAGGAATGAAGAGTGAAACTCGGAAAGGAGGCAGGTCCCAGGGAGACCTCAACCAGACCAGTCATAGGACAGGCTGTCGCCCTTCCTCTCTGCATGGGCTAGCTGGGCCTCCTTAAAACATGGCTACAAAAGGCTCTAGCATATGTGCTCTGGTGAACCAGATGGGAGCTCCTTCTCCTTTTATGACCCAGCCTTGAAAGTCAAAGGGTGTTACTTCTGACACATTCTGTTGGTCAAGTTCCTAAGGTTGGCCCAAATTCAAGGGCACCCTACCAGTTGTTAATGAGTGACAAGAATATGTAGATTTGTTTCAAAACATATCTACCCAAGTCCTGACAGACCATGGACTTGAGTGCTGTCACCACAGAGAATAAGTTCTGACTGTCCTTTTGGAGTAGCTGTGGCTGTGTCACATGCCACCCCAAAATTCCCATGAGGCAGGGGAGAAAGGATTTCCACCCTTCTTTGGCCTCCCTGATGTAAAGGCTGGTTTGATGCTGAGTAGCCAAGAAATAACAAGTGTCTGAAGAGGTAACATCTGATTTGAGATCTAAATCATAATGGAAAAGTTGGGAGGAAGGGAAGCATTGTAGACAAAAGGAACAGCAAGTGCAAAGGCCCTGGGGCAGGGATGAGCTTGAGGAGTTCTAGGCACAGAAAGAAGGCCAAGTGGTGGAAGTGCAGTGAGTGAGGGAGAGACCAAGAAGAAAGGTGGGCGGGAAGCTGCCTTGTTTTTCAATGCTGCTGCTGTGGCTGTGGCCCCAAAGCTGCTTCCGTCCTGTCTCCTTCCTCCCCAAATTCAGACAAGATTGCCAGGCTCTGAATTCTCTCTGCATCTGAGTTGCACTTTCTCACGAATACCACATACTTTCCAACAGATCTGGAAATGATTTATGGGCACGCTTGACTCAGAGCCCTGGAGGGGAAGGATGGGAGTGTATTTTCATCTCTGTGTCTCCAGGGCCAGAGGCAGCTTGGCACAGGAAAGGTCTCAGGTTGCCTGAATGATTTAATCAGCTGCCCACGACAGGGGACAGCAGACGTTAGTAACGTAGGAACCTGTGTCAAAAAGTGTCAATGTTTCCAGCTTTTACGTAAATATTGTACCAACTAAACAATCAGAGCAACAGGCTATGTGCAGCTTGTGAGAAAGCCCCTGGTATTCTCTGTTTGCTCAGTTTGGGGGTCAAATCTCCCATCTGGGAAACTTCTGGCTGCTGGTAGACATTGCGGAATCCCTGTCCCATGGTTGTTGCTCCATCTTCCTTGCTAATGAAACCTCAGTTTTCTGCAGCTGGCAGGCGATGAAGCATAATTTGTCTAAGCAGATCATGTGGTCTGGTTACCGAGGGCTGAGAGACAAATTACCCCAAACCGTAGTGGCTTGAAACCATAACAATCATTTTATTATCTCACATGGTTTCTGTGGGTCGGGAATTTAGGAAGGCCTTGAATGGGCTGTCCTGGCAGTTTCAATCAGACATGGCTGGAGAAGGAACAGTGGGGAGCTGGGGCACTTGGGGCTAGCAAGCCTCTCTCTCTCTTCACGTAGGGCATCTCTATGTGGAATCTCTGCATGGGCTAGCGGGGCCTCCTCACAACATGGCCGCACAAGGCTCTAGCACATGTGTTCTAGTGAACCAGATGGGAGCTCCATCTCTTTTATGACCGAGCCTTGGAAGTCACAGGGTGTCAGTTCTGACGTATTCTGTTGGTCAAGTTCCTGAGGTTGGCCCAAATTCAAGGGCATGCTACCTGTTAATGAGTGACAAGAATATGTTGATATGTTTGAAAACTACCACATCATATCAGTCTTACTCTTTTGCCACTGATTGGTCAAGAGTTGGTGTGCAACCTATTTCTGGCCAATGAGACATAAAGGCAAGTCTCTTGCAGTTTTTCAAGCATGATTTTTCCTGTTCCTTTTATGCCATCTTCTTTCCTCCTCTCTTGGGATACATTCATGATGTTTGGAGCTGTGGCAGCCAAATTGCAAGCTGATAGAATAAGAGGGACAGAGTGGGAAACTGGGAAGAGCGTGAGTCCTTGATGACATGGTTGAGCTATTGCCTCTACCCTGGAATAATTTAAGACCAGACATCTTGATATGTGAGAATAATAAACCCCTGCTGTATAAGCGCCTTTGCCTGCTGTTCCTTGCAGCTGACCATATGCTAATGCTGACTGGTGTAGGAATTCAAAGCACAGGCTTTGGAACAAGACCTTTCTTCTTCTTCTTCTTTTTTTTTTTTTTTGTTGTTGTTGAGACGGAGTCTCGCTCTGTCACCCAGACTGGAGTGCAGTGGCATGATCTAGGCTTACTGCAAGCTCCGCCTCCTGGGTTCACCCGCCATTCTCCTACCTCAGCCTCCTGAGTAGCTGGGACTACAGGCGCCCGCTACCACGGCCGGCTAATTTTTTTTGTATTTTTAGTAGAGGCAAGATTTCACCGTGTTAGCCAGGATGGTCTCGATCTCCTGACCATGTGATCCGCCCGCCTTGGCCTCCCAATGTGCTGGGATTACAGGTGTGAGCCACCGTGCGCAGTTGGAACAAGACCTTTCTGTGTTTAAATTCTAGTCCTACATTTAGTCACTGTGTGATCTTTGGCAAACCACTTCACCTCTCTGAGCCTCACTGAATAAGGAAGGGAATAACTCTGCCTTACCTCACTGGGATGTTGGGAGGATTGATGAGATCTTGTACAGCACACATGGCACAGCGTCTGGCATGTATTACATGCTCAGTAAATTCCAGCTAATGATATGCAGTGATTTAAACCCACATGGCAGGAGCTATCGCTTTCATGATCTCAACAATTTCATGAGATGTGGGTGTTTATATCCTTATTTCGGAGACAGGGAAAAAAAGTGAGGGTTAAGAAGGTGAAGTGACTTGCTGGAAATCACATGGCTGGTGGGGGTGGAGCCAGGGTTTCCAGGTCTGGCTGAGTCCATCTGTTCCTTCTCCACTTTGGTTTTGTTCTGACTCTTACTTTGTTTCCTGCAAAGCTGTCTCTGAGATCCATGGTTTATACCATGTATCAAGCTTCCCACAGTCAGCCTCCTTTCCCATGCACTGCTGTCAACTCTGTTCTGCTGTGTCCTGCCCAAAGCTGCCTTCTTCTCCCCAGCCCTATGGGCACCACCCTGTCTCTCTCACTGGGCTCACAGCAGTGCCTCTTGAGAGCTGGTTTGGAGGTTCCAGCAGGGGAGCACAGCTACTCTTACATGCTTAATGGAAGAATGGTCCTCCTCTCTCAGGGAAGGTCTCCCCCTTTGACTGAGCATACAGCTTTGGGAGGGACACACATGGAGGGGTGAGGGAGGAAGCGGACACCCACTTAGCCAGACAGATCAACTGAATCAACTTTGGCAATCCAGTGGGGTGATAGATGTCACCACCAGATCGCCCTCCATCCTGCAGTGTCTCTTGAATGGTCTCCTTGTGCCCAACTGTGGTCCTCTGAGTCCAGAGGATTCTTCCTAGAACATAAATCAGCTTGCATCTCTCCAATGGCTTCTCAGTACTCTTGGAGTAAAGAGCAAACTTCCTGCGGAGGCCTCTCAGGCCTGCAGCCCCTGAGCCCTGCTGTGCTGTGACCCTCCCACCGCAGCCTACCATGCCCCACACGCTGGGCGTCTCCCTCTTCCCTCTGCCGGCTGCCTCTCCCTGTTCTGGACTCCCTAGAGGACCACTTCTGCCCACTCCTCCCTTCTCTGATCTCGTGTGACTTTACGCCACACAACTTTTCAGTTTCACCCTTCACTAGTTTCTTGAGGTTTTTTAAAATCACATCCCCCCCTCCCCTGGGCTGTGAGCTCTGTGTGGACAGGGAAGCAGTGTAGCTTAGTAGATAGAAGGACGGGCTCTGGACTCAGACCAAATTCATGTCCCTGTTTACTACTCATGTGGGCCCTCCCTACAGGCAAGGGATATACTTGTTTTCTGCCTTAGTGTCTTTGTACATAAAAAGAGGGTGATGAGAGAACCCATCTCGTTGGGTTGCCGTGGAAATTAAATGAAGCAAATCCACATGATATTATTAGAGAGGAACCTGGGTCATAGGCAGCGCTTAACAAGTGTGAGTGACTTCTTATTCTGCTGGCTGCACTGCCCCTCCCACCTGGCACTCAGTGCCCCCACCCACGCGGTAATTAGAACTTGCTGGTTGAGGAACGAGTGGATGATCTGCCTTGCTCCTTCCAATAGCCCTGTGCAGTGGGAAGTTGGAATTATTTCCCTCATTTTGCTGAGAAGGAAAGAGTCCAGCGTGTGCTAGCAGCCTGCCTGTGGGCCCAGAGCAAGTCGGGGGTGGAAGCAGCAGTTGAGCTCAAGGCTCTTGACTCCAGAGTTCTGTCCATTGTTCAGGGGTGGATGGGGTCCTAGAGAAACCCTGCCGAGGCCTCAGCCATCCTCAGCCAGTCAGCAGCAGACCACCAGGACTTGGCTGTCTCCTTCTTCAGGGTCAATGCCAGAGGTCCTTGGCTTATCAAGATGTCCCTTTCCCCCGTTCTCCCTGGCTCGGGGTCAGCTGTGATTAGGAGGCGTCTAGCCCTGTGTGCAGATGTCCTTGGGGACCCAGCAGCCAGAAGCAGGTGGGTGCAGGCCCTAATCAGGAGGAACCCCATACCGAGACCCAGATTCCATAGCATTCCCTGAACAGCCGCAATGTGCCTGGCCCCACGCTAAGAGTGCCTGGCAACTGTGTGGCTCCTGCTCCCCAAGGTCCCTTCCCTCCTGGATAGAGCAAGCCTCTGAAACACAGATCTAACCTCATCCCTCCTCTTCCCACACCACCTCAGCTCCCTGGGCCTGGCATTCAAGGCACTTCTCCTTATTCATGGCCCTGTCATTCTGAAACTCTTATGTACTTGAACACTTGTCTGTGCTCTTACTGCCCATCTTCCTCCTCCACACCTTAAACTCTGTGGCTTGTTCACTGCTATATCCACAGTGCCCCATGCAGTGTCAGGATCTTTTAGTGCTGTATGGATACTTACTTAATAAATGAATAAACGAATGAACAAACCTTCTGTCCCCTGTCTACTGTCCAGTCACATCCCCTAAAGTGTCCCTGATAACATGGTTTGGCTGTGTCCCCACACAAATCTCATCTTGAATTTTAGTTCCCATAATTCCCATGTGTCATGAGAGGGACCTGGTGGTAGGTAATTGAATCATGGAGGCAGTTACCTCCAGGCTGTTCTCATGTGACCTGGTGGTTTTATAAGGGGCTTTTCTCTCTTTTGTTCAGGACTTCTTACTGAGGCCATGTGAAGAAGGATGTGTTTGCTTCCTTTTCTGCTGTGATTGTAAGTTTCCTGAGGCCCTCCTCAGTCCTGCTGAACTGTGAGTCAATTAAACTTCTTTCCTTTATAAATTACCCAGTCTTGGCTGAGCACAGTGACTCACACCTTTAATCCCAGCACTTTGGGAGGCCAAGGCAGGTGATCACGAGGTCAAGAGATCAAGATCATCCTGGCCAACATGGTGAAACCCTGTCTCTACTGAAAATACAAAAAAAAATTAGCTGGGCGTGGCGGCGCACACCTGTAGTCCCAGCTATTCCGGAGGCTGAGGCAAGAGAATCGTTTGAACCTGGGAGGTCGAGGTTGCAGTGAGCCGAGATTGCACCATTGCACTCCAGCCTGGACAACAAGAGTGAAACTCCATCTCAACAAAATAATAATAAAATAAATAAATAAATAAATAAATTAGCCAGTCTCGGGTATGTCTTTATTAGCAGCATGAGAACAGACTAATACACCTGCCATGGCCCGTCCTGGGTCTTACACTTCAGCAGTACCAATCCACACCTTGGCCAAGGCTGGTCTCTGCCTGGCACGACCTCCCTTTTTTGACCTGTTCTTTGGTGAAGTCTCAGCTCTTTCTTGACCTTCCCTCACCCTGCCTGCCCCACTGGTCCGTCTTCCTGGTTCCTCCCTGCATTCTCCATGGCCTCCACCCCATGGATGACCTCCATCACAGGGCTGTGGGAACCATTAACTAACCTGGATTATGAGCTCCTGAAAAACCCATGTCTGATTCATCTCCTGAACCCCAGAACTGAGCCAGGTCCTTGGACAGTGTAGACACTTGGTAAACACTTGCAGACTCAGTCTTTCAGGTGAATTAGTTTAATCCTCACACACCCTGGGTGGCAGGGGTTCTTTGTGTTGGAACGTGTGCCTGCCACCGGTCAGCAGCAAGGGCGCTGTTGGGCCCCAGATGTAGAGTCCAGTGGTCCAGGACTGAGGCCATGGAGTCGGGCAGACCTGGGTTTGAATCTTGGCCCTGCCATGTGCCAACTCTGACCTCAGGACAGTTTTCCTACTGTTATGTGCCTCAGTTTGCCCACTTGTCAAATGAGGACACTAATAGGGTCTTTCTTATAGGGTTAAGAGAGTTAAATGGGACAATTTTTGTAAAACACTTGGCAAAAAGTCTGGACGTAGTAAGTGCTCAATAAATGTCTGCTGCTATTATTGTTACTTTTTTTTTTTTTTTTTTTTTTGAGACAGGGTCTTTCTTTGTCACCCAGGCTGGAGTGCAGTAGTGTGAACGCAGCTCACTGTAGTCTCAGCCTCCTGAGCTCAGCTTCCCAAGTATTTGGGACTATAGGTGCATACCACCACCACACCCGGCTAGTTTTTATTTTTATTTTTTATTTTTTTGTAGAGAGAGGGTCTCCCTATGTTGCCCAGGCTGGCCTTGAACTCCTGGGCTCAAGCAATCTTCCCACCTCAGCCTCCTAAAGTGCTGGGATTACAGGCAGGAGCCACCGCGTTTAATCTGTTGTTTTTATCCTGACCACGCGTCTTGTGCTCTCTTCTACTAACCAGTACTCAGTTGCAGCTACACGAAGTAAACTTCGCCAGAAAATAGAAAACAACAGCCCTGAGTCAGATTGTTTTTGGCCTTTGGCTGCTGAGGCAAAGGACAGTGACATTCGAGATAAGCTCTGCCTATGGCTCTGATTGGAAAGCTGGGCAGTTGAATCTCTAATGATGATAGTGATCTCTGACTCTGGGGAGGAGTTGGGAGGAATAACATGGTTGTCTCTGCAGAGTTTTCCCCAGCCCGGCCCAAACTGTCCAAGCAGCCACATCCCTAGGACCTGCCCCATCTGGGCATCCAGGAGGTAAGGACACCCGACTGTGAAAACAGCACAAATGGAAATGACCTCTCTCATCAATACCAAAGCCTTACCAGGCAAAACAGGCTTTTTGTGGAGACAGAAAATTGTATTTAGCAATCACCTGCTCTGTGGCTGGAGTTTTGATGTCCATGAGCTCTCCGGATTTTCCCAACCATTGAGCCAAAGGACCTGTGGGAAAGACTTGGTGCTTGCCAAATAGCACATAGCTCCAGAAATTCGTGTTAAGTATTTGGGAACCACGTGACTCATTCTGGCCAGTAGCTTGTGTGTGGAAGTAACATCGATCACTTTTTGGCCAAGGCAACTGAAAGCCAGCATACCCCCTCCATTGCTTTCCTTCTCCCTGCCCTGGTGACCTTGGACAACATGTACCCTAGATGACAGAGTTGCAAGATGGAGCAGCCCTGTGAGTGGGGATGTGAGGGGCAAGTCACCTCTTCTATGTTAGGATGTAATTTGTTACCCCAGCAAAGCCTAGAGTAGTCCTGATTCATGTAGCATTATTTTTCTTGTTTCCAGATAAGGAAATAGAATCTTCTGAATTTGAAGCTGTTACCCCCCAAAAAACAGGGTTGGTTTTTTCACCTGGTGAGTAACAAACAACCCTCCATGAGAATACAGGTTTTGATCAATAGGAGTTTTATTACTTGTCACAAGTCAAAAAAAGCACTGGGCGTATTCTCCAAAGCAGTGTCTCCCCGAGGGAAAATGAGAGGAGGGTTTTATGGGGTGATGGAGAGGGGAGGGGGGCATCATCGCACGTAGAGGAGGGGTCCCAGTGGCACAGATGCAGTGAGTCCTCAGGCCAGCATATAGGTCCCATGTTACAACAGTGATGCTATAGCTCCTCCATGGGTAGAGACTTCAGCGTGATGGTGAGGAATGTTCACTTGGGTTCACCTCTAAGTTGCCGGGGTCTGTCAGATGTTGCTTCCAACTGACTAGGTGACAGCATTCCACATGGAGTTTGGGGAAAAGCAGGCTGCAAGGCAGAAGGCTGTAAAACAGGCTGATTGCTCAAGTTGATGAGTTGATTAAATTCCTATAGTCCCTGGAGACCCTTCCTGTCTGCTTACAAAGCGATTTGCTCTAGATCATCCAACTAGCAAGTGGCAGAGCTGGGAATGTGTTATTGGCAGTTGGACTTACATCTTTTCAAGACTCATTCCAAATCAGAATTCTACGTTTCTCTAGCTCAGGATCTGAAGTTGGGGTAAGTCAAGAAAGCACAGCCAGAGGTCTTGGGCAGTGGCCAGGTGAGACAGGGGAATCTGGGCAGATCCATCAGAGGACATAGGTGGGTGAGGGCTCCAGCCTCGGCCCAGGAAGTGGGGTTCAGACCTTGTACAGGAGACACACCTGACAGCAATAACTCAAGCATACCCTGAGAATGACCCTATGTTCTAAGAAGAATGTCGGTTCAGAGTTTTGAGCTGGGGAATCGGGGAGTAGCCAACCCAGAGATTCGCTCCTTATCTACAAAGAACATCTGAACCCCTGGCCCATTCCTTGGAATGAAGGCCATACAGGAGATGGAGGCCCTTTGTTTTGGGTTAAATAGAGGTTGCTAGGTAGAGTGTGCTGAGTGAAGATTGCTATATAAACTATATGTTTTTTACAAATGGCAGTGGTTCTCCTGTCCGGTCCACTGCCCTTAGACTATCCCATATGTAAGCCCTCAAAAAACCCTATGTGTTATTCACTGGCTTCGGGTCTCTTCTTTGGCCTCTTGGACATGGTGGCATGCCTATTAGAGTCAACAGGGGTCCAGCTCAACTGATCTGAAGCTCCGGCTCCGGATCAGAAGGAGGTTAAGGGAGGGTTTGTGGTTATCTAAATATAAGCAGAATAAGCCCCCATATGGCTAAGGGATAAGACTGGCTCTTGCCAAGGTCATTTCCAGGGACCAGATGTCTCCCAAGTTCAAAGGAAAAAGTTCAGAGCTTAGAAATTCAATTAAGACTTTGAGGAGGGAGAAGAGGGGGCTGACTAAGGAAAGTGTGCTATAATAAAAATGTATTTTTATTCCCATTTCTGGCACTGAGCTCCAAAAATCTTTGGAATTTTCTGAGATCTAAAAGTGTCTTTGTTATGCTAATGAGGTTACCTATGGTGGGCCCCTAGATAGTTTTAGGATGGGGATTGGTTACTAGAAAGATTAACCATGAGATTAGATGGTTGGCATTTTGGGCCAGCCCAAGCTCTGGGGAAGGAAGGGGGTTGGAGGTTGAGTTCAATCATACAGCCAGTGACTTAACCAGTCATGCCCACAAAATCAAACCCTAATAAAAACTCTGGACACCAAGGCTTGGTGGAGCTTCCTAATTGACAAACACACTGATGTGCCAGGAAAGCGATGTGTCTGGATTTCACAAGGAGAGGTCACAGAAGCTCTGCACCCCTCTCTCCAAACCTTGCCTTGTGTCTCTGCACTCCGTTAGTCCTTCTCTGTATCCTTTGTAATAAAACTGTAATTGTAGTCTAGTATTTTCAATGAGTTCCATGAGAACTACTAAACCTGAGGGAGTCTGGGACCCGTGAATTTATAGCTGGCTCTTTAGAAGTGTGAGTGGTACCTGAAACGTGTGGCAGCATCTGCAGTGGAGGCAGTCATGTGATGTCCCGAGCTCTTAAACCTGTGAGTCTGATGCTAACTTCAAGACATTTAGTAGGTGTCAAAGTATTGGAGATAAATGAAGGCACAATTATTTGTCCATCTGGAAGAAGAGTTTGAACAGATTGTTTGCAAGGAGCCCAGACAAAGAGATCAAGTGTCAGTGTTCTCAGCCAGAGATGCCAGCATCTACTGCTTTTGGTGGGTCTCCTTTGCATTGGTAATGGGAAGGACTTAGGTTCAGCTAAAAGACACTAGCCACTGCGGACATCCAACCACTGTCCGTGCATTTCTTGTAAGATCATCCTTGTCATCACCATTATATTATCACTATCACCCACACCACCATCATCCCATCATCCTTGCTATTATCATCACCATCACCATTACCATTATCAACATCACCATCATCATCACTGTCTTAGTCCATTTGTGCTGCTATAAGAAAATGCCACAGCTTGGGTAATTTATAAACAATAGACATTTATTTCTCACAGTATCAAAGCTTGGGGAATCCAAGATCAAAGCACCAACAAGTTTGGTGTCTGGTGAGAGCCCAGTCTCCACTTCTAAGATGGCACCTTGTTGCTCTACCCTCCAGAGCGAAGGAATGCTATGTCCTCACGTGGCAGAATGGATGGAAAGGGCAAAAAGAGGTGAACTCCCCCCATCAAGCCCTTTTACAAGGGCACCTAACTGCCAATCATGAGAGCACAGCCCTCATGACTCAATCACCTCCCAAAGGCTACACCTCCCAATCTGCATTCGAGATTAAGTTTCAACATGAGTTTTGGCAAGGACAAAAACATTTAAAGCATAGCAACCACTATCACCATCACCATCCTCATCCTCAGCATCATCATCCTCACCATCATCACCACCATAATCAGTATCACCATCATTACCCTTATCATCACCATCACCATCATCTCCATTACCAACATTATCATCATCACCATCATCATCCTTACCATCATCATCCTCACCATCATCAGTATCACCATCATCCCCATAATAATAATCACCACAGTAATAATTATCATCATTCACCATCACTATCATTATCCTCACCATCACCATTATTATCCTCACCGTCACCACCGTCACCATCACTGTCAGCATCATTCTCACCATCACTATCATCACTGTCACCATGATCATCATCCTCACCATCACCATCACTAACATTGATCTAGTGCTTACCATGTGCCAGATCCTCTCTTGAATTTCTGCCACACATTCCATAGCAGTCCAGTGAGGTGGAAACCATAGCTATCCTCGTTTTACCTGAGGAACTTGAGGGCAGGAAAAGTGAAATGACTTCTCTGGTAAATGCCAGTGAGGGTCCACCAGGATCTACAGCCCAGGCTACCTCATTGCAGAGCCTGCGCTCACAGGTAATTTCTTGTAAGCTGCTATGCAGAAGTCTTCCTGCTTCCTCCCCTTACCCTATTCCAGGCTGCTATAGATGGACTGTGTCTCACCCAGAATTCATATGTTGAAGCCTTAACTCTCAGTGTGGCTGTATTTGGAGATAATAAGGAAGTAATAAAGGTGAAATGAGGTGATCATAAGAATGGGTTTCTGATCCTGCAGCATTAGTTTCCTTATAAGAAGCAATACCAGAGCGCTGTTTCTCTGCACCTGCTCAAAGAGGTTGGATGTGCACACAGTGAGATGGCGGCCACCTACAAGCCAGGAAGAGAGGTCTTATCAGAAAGTGACCATGTGGACACCTTGATCTCAGACTGCCAGCCTCCAGAACTGTGAGAAAACACATTTCTGTTGTTTAAGCCACCAGTCTGTTGTATTTTGTTACGGCAGCCTGAGCAGACAAATACACAGGTAGAGTCAGTGAAGGGAAGGAGATGGGGAAGGAAGTGTTATTTCCCTGAGCACCTGCTTATGGCTTGCCAAGTGCTGACCAATCCATCAGGCACATAGGCATAGACCTAAGGCCCACGATACTTTTAGGGACCCTCAAAATATTTTAATTTCTTCTAAAAAATCATAAGATAATTTTTTCATGTTAAAAAAAATTTCTAGGGTCCACAACCTCTGCTATGGAAACAAGGACGCATGAAGGCACAAGTACCTGGAGCTCATGAAAGTCATGATGAAGTCCTGTATGTCCCTGGCTTTGATCAGGCATCAGCACACCATGGCTGGGGGGCCAAATCCAGCCTACTGCCTGTTTTTGTAAATACATATTGCCTATGGTTGCTTTTGTGCAACAAAGATAGAGTTGAGAAGTTGTGGCAGAGATTGTATGGCTTACAAAGCCGAAAAGATCTACTCTCTGCTCCTTGGGAGAAAAAATATTGTCAACCCCTGCTTTACATTCATTAATTGAGTTAATCCATGCCCTGTGAGGCTAGACATTCTATCCTTATTTTTCTAGATAAGAAAACCAAGGCTGAGCAAGGTGAAATGGCTTGGCGCAGATCCCATAGATTTGCAGCAAGGAAATGTTTTTTTTTTTTTTTTTTTTGAGACGGAGTCTTGCTCTGCCACCCAGGCTGGAGTGCAGTGGCTGGATCTCAGCTCACTGCAAGCTCCGCCTCCCGGGTTTACGCCATTCTCCTGCCTCAGCCTCCCAAGTAGCTGGGACTACAGGTGCCCGCCTCGTCGCCCGGCTAGTTTTTTGTATTTTTAAGTAGAGACAGGGTTTCACCGTATTAGCCAGGATGGTCTCGATCTCCTGACCTCGTGATCCGCCTGTCTCGGCCTCCCAAAGTGCTGGGATTACAGGCTTGAGCCACCGCGCCCGGCCAAGGAAATGTTGACTTCACAAAAAGTTCTTGTTCTTTCTGTCGCAACCAGGCCCAGTCAGGGTGTTTGTTTGGTTCCCTTCCTTCCTGAAATTGCCCTCTTTTCTTGCTAACTACACAGAATGAAACTGCAACAATTAAGCAAAATTTGTTACCACAATTAATTTCTGTTCAAGCAATATTTTCTGTGCCAAGCCTGTTCCTATACTCGGTGCCATCGATGGAAAGACAAAGGGCCGGGTGTGGTGGCTCACGCCTATAATCTCAGCACTTCGGGAGGCCAAGGTGGGTGAATCGCTTGAGGCCAGGAGTTCAAGACCAGCCTGGGTAACATAGAGAGACCCCCATCTCTACAAAAAACAAAAAATAAAAATAAAAATTAGCTGGGCGTGGCGGCGTATGCCTATATTCCCAGCTCCTCGAAAGGCTGAACCAGAAGTATCACTTGAGCCCAGGAGTTGAAGGCTGCAGTGAGCTATGGTGGTGCCACTGCACTCCAGCTCAGGTAACAGAGATCCTGTCTCCAAAATAACAATAGTAATAATAATAATAGAATGGTAAAGACAAAGAAGACACACCCTCTGGGAAATGGTATAGGACAGTGACTATTACATAAGTGTTAGTCCTGGCCAGAGTGGCCCTGATAAGCCATTTCCCCCTCTCTGAGCCTGGTGGCTTGCTTTTCTAATAATGCAGCCGTGGTTGTTAAGAGTGGGGCTCTGGAGGCAATAGACTAAAGCTGGAGTCCTGTTGTGTAACCTCACCTGTTGTCTCCTCTGTGAAACTGAGATGCAACAACTCTTACAGAGTTGTTGTGAAAAGCAGAGGAAGTCAACATGAAAATGCCTTTGAATGCTGCCACAGAAGGGGAGCTTAATGATGATTAACCACTGTTGTTATTATTATTATGATTACCCACCAGGACCACTTGGATTTATTTTTTATTATTTATTCTTAATTTTTAAAAAATTATTATTTATTTATTTTTGAGATGGAGTCTCACTCTTTCGCCCAGGCTGGAGTGCAGTGGCATTATCTTAGCTCACTGCAACCTCCACCTCCCGGGCTCAAGTGATTCTCATGCCTCAGCCTCCTGCGCAGCTGGGACTGCAAGAACCTGCCACCATGCCTGACCAATTTTTTGTATTTTGGTAGAGATGGGGTTTCACCGTGTTGCCCAGGCTGGTCTCGAACTCCTGAGTTCAGGTGATCCACCCGCCTCAGCCTCTCATAGTGCTGGGATTATACAAGGGTGAACCACCATGCCCAGCCAGACCACTTAGATTTCTGAGCATGGTGAGAAGGCCTCACATTGGGGTGTGCTAGAGACTTGGGATCTAGTCCCAAGTGTTTCTGACTAGCCACATGGCTCTAGATAAGCCCCTTCCTCTCTCCAGGCCTCAGTTTCTCCACAAAATCACCAGTTAATCTCCACCCAGCATTAATTTTCCCTTTTCTTCTAGACTGTCCTCGCTGCTCACTCCCTCCTAGGCCTTGTTTCCCTCAAGGATTGCCTGGGGTGGGGCCTGCCCTGTGGCCGCATTGCCCACTTGGTGACTGCCACTGTGGCCTGCCCTCCAGTGACTCAGATGTGTACGTCCTGGGTAAGGTCAGAATCCAGGTGCAGAGCCCACCAGAGCCCAGAAAGGCAAACAGGGAAGGAAATGAGAAGAACAGGTTGTAGCTGACTCAGCACCAAGGTATACCTGTTTGCCCAGAGGATCAAACAGAACCCTCCAGAATTTGGAGATTACCCCTCCACAACGGGGGCCCTGAGGATGAAACACAACCCTCCAGAATATGGAGATTACCCCTCCACAACGGGGGCCCTGGAAGATCAAGCACGTCAGAGCTCGTGGGTGTGCAGTCGTGTGTACAGTTCACGTAGCTCATTCAGAGCCAGGTCTCTTCTCTGTTCATGCCACTTGCTTCCTCAAATCCTCCTTCTCAGTGGGAATCCTCATTCAGGGTCTCCAAGAAAGTCTCCGAGGACTCTCCTCAGTGGGAACCACATCTGAACCTGCTTCTGGCTTCCAGCTGCAGGGGCTGCCTCCTGCCCACCCACCTTCCTAGCTCTGTGCACCCAACCACACTGGCCTCTTCTCTGTTTTTCTGTAAAGCCAAGTTTGCTCGCACCACTTTGGCTGATAATTTCTCTTTTTAAAGCCTGGCCCCTTTGATTCTACTTCTCCGGGAGGTCACCCTAGCGAAAGCAGCACTCCCCAGACACTCTTAACCTTGTTCTGTATTCTGCAGGGCACCTTGACTCTGGGAGGCTCCTATTTGTGTATTTATTGTCTGTCCCTCTGCCCCAGTGTAAGCTCCATGAGGCCAGGGCCCTTGTTCCTCCATAGTGACTGCCTTCGCAGGATCAGGGCAGCGCCTGGAGCATAGGAGGTGCCAGTCACAGCTGCTGAGGGACTGAATGAGTGCATTCACTCACATCTTAAAACTGTATCTTTCCATCTTTTTTTTTTTTTTTGGCAGAGTCTTGCTCTGTCACCCAGGCTGCAGTGCAGTGGCACCATCTCGACTCACTGCTACCTCTGTCTCCTAGGTTCTAAGCGATTCTGCTGCCTCAGCCTCCTGAGTAGCTGGGATTACAGGCGCCTGACACCACGCCCGGCTAATTTTGTATTTTTAGTAGAGACGGGGTTTCACCACGTTGGTCAGACTGGTCTCAAACTCCTGACCTCAGGTGATCCACTCGCCTCGGCCTCCCAAAGTGCTGGGATTACAGGCATGAGCCACCACACCTGGCCCCATCTTTCCTTTTCTGTGAGAGGAGGCTGAGGCCTAGGGAGAGCCATAATGTAGAGAGATTTTCTGAGGGATCTAGCAGGGTGACTTGGACCCCAGGCCACGTGGCAGAGAGGTTGAGGGAGGAGCGCAAGCTTCCGAAGCAGGCACCTGGGTGTGGGGCCTTCCTCCGCTTTACTAGCTGTGTGACCCTGGGCAAGTGACTCACCCTCTCTGAGCCTCTTCTTTATCTGTGAAATCATCACTCAGGTGGGTGGTGTTCTGGAAAGATAGAATCTGATGAGTGAGCGTGAGTGCGCTGTGTGCTGATGAGGGTGCGGGGATGGTGGCGGTGGTGTTTGTCCCAGACTCTGTGCTGCTTTGCCAGAGGTGGCTGAACCAAAAGGCTCTCAGGGGCTGCAGACCCCGCACCTGCCTAAAAAGCAACTCACAACTCCACCTGGGGTCTTCCGGGAGTTTGCAACCATGACCTCTAAGAAAACATAAAGGACTCTGGGCTGTATATATTTTTTAAATTGTATAATAGTAAAATATATAGAGGATTTATAATCTTAGCTATTTTCAAGTGTACAGCTCAGTGGCATTAAATACATTCACATTGTGTGCCGCCATCACCACCATCTATTGCCAGAGCTCTTTTCACCTTCCCCTGCTGAAACTCTGCACCCGTGAAACGCTAACTCCCCATTCTCCTCCCCTCACAGCCCCTGGCAGCCACCATTCTACTTCCTGTCTCTATGAGTTAGACTATTCCAGGTATGTCGCATAGCTGGAATTAGAGTATTTGTTGTTTTGTGATAGGCTTATTTCAATCAGCATAATGTCCTCAAGGTCCATCCATGTAGCATCCATCAGAATTTCCTTCCTTTTTAAGACTGAGTACTATTCCACTGTGTATATGCCCCATAATGTTTATCCACTAATCTGTCGTTGGACATTCAGGCTGCTTCCACCTTTTGGCTATTGTGAGTAATGCTGCTATTGTGAGTAACGTGGCTGTAGCTGGGCGCGGTAGCTCACACCTGTAATCCCAGTTCTTTGGGAGGCTGGGGCGGGCGGATCACCTGAAGTCAGGAGTTCAATACCAGCCTGGCCAACATGGCAAAACCCCGTCTCTAGTAAAAATACAAAAATTAGCCAGGCATAGTGGCGGGCGCCTGTAATGCCAGCTACTCGGGAGGCTGAGGCAGGAGAATCGCTTGAACCCGAGAGCCAGAGGTTGCAGTGAGCTGAGATCATGCCATTGCACTCCAATCTTGATGACAAGAGTGAAACTCCACCTCAAAAATGTATAAATAAGTAAATAAACATGGCTGTACAAATAGCCCTTTGAGGCCCTCCTTTCTTTTGAATAAATACCCAGAAATGAAATTGCTGGATCATATGGTAATTCTATTTTTAATTTTTTGAGGAACAGCCATACAGTTTTACACAGAAGCTGCACAATTTCACATTCCCACCAATGGGTCACAAGGGTTCCAATTTCTCCATATCCATGCCAACACTTCTTATTTTCTATTTTTTTGATAGTAACCATCTTAACTGGTGTGAGGTGATATCTCATTGTGGTTCTGATTTGCGTTTCCTTAGTGATTAGTGATGTTGAGTTTCTTTGCATGTGCTTGTTGGACATATGAATATCTTCTTTGGAGAAATATGTATTCAAGTCCTTTGCCCATTTTTTAACTGGGTTGTTTTGCTGTCGTTGAATCATAGTTGTTTGTATATTTTGGTTATTAACTCCTCATCAGATATGTGATAGGCAAATACTCTAATTCCATAGTTGCCTTTTCACTCTGTTGCTTCTGTCCTCAGATGCATAGAACTTTCATATTTTGATATAGTCCAAGTTATCTATTTTTACTTTTGTTGCTTGTGCTTTTGATGTCATAGCCAAGAAAATATTGCCAAATCCAATGTCATAAAGCTTTTCTCCTGTGTGTTCTTCTGAGAGTTTTATACTTCTAGACTATTTTAAAAGCCAAAAAAAAAAAAAACCATGGTAAAATGTAAAACGATCTCAGTGCAGCTTGGGGCCCTCTGACTCAGATGCCCAAAGCCAAGAGTCTTGTGACTGGAGATCATTTGTGTCCAGTTTGTGGGCAGAGCAACGCAAGGCAAGCAGTGGACATGCTGTCCGAGAGCTCCTTGCATCCCCACTTGAGGGGCCTTGGTTTACCCATCAGTAAAATGTACCCGCTTCATGGATTTGTGAGGATTAAATGAGAAGGAATGTAAAGCAACTGACCCTTACTGAGTGTCTGAGGCCCTGATCTCTCTGAGCTGTGCAGGGCCTCAGTTGGGTCACCAAGAGAACTCTTGAAGATTTCAGACCAGCCCAATCTCTGCAAGCAATTCTTCCATGGAAGTGCAGCCCAATAATAAAATAAGGAATTCTCAACTTTACAAACAGCATTAGAAAAGATTAAAGAGGATCCGATTCCTAACCCACTGGACACTTATTCATGCCCGTTTTCCCTCCATCCTCAGCCAACCCACAGGGCTCCAGCCCCTTCCTCCCCCAGCCTCACCCAATGCCCTCCACCCAGCAAGTACACGCTCTCTTCCCTCCTCCGCTCTCTGAACACAGATGAACTCCTTTCTGATGTGCTCTTTTCTTTGCCCTTTTTGCTAGGCCTGGATCATATAAAGCTCTCGTGAGACCTGGAGAAGCAGCAATGGCAAAACCAGCATTGTCTATGGGAGGGGCCAGGATGTAAAAACAATCCAGGTTAATACGTTTAAAAACATCCAGTCAGTCAACATGGGTGAACTTTGAAAACGTTGTGCTGAGAAAAGGAGCCAGTCACAAAAGCCCACATATGAGATGAACGTCCAGAACAGGCAAATCTAGAGAGACAAAGTAGATTGTTGGCTACCTGGGGCAGGGGTAACAGCTAAGGGGTACAGGGGTTCTTTTTGGGGTGATGAAAATATTCTAAAACGGATTGTGATCATGGATACACAGCTCTGTGAATGCACTGAAAATGAAATGAAAATGAAAATGAAAACCGTCACTTAAAATGGGCGAATTGGATGGTGATGTGGTTTGGCTGTGTCCCTGCCCAAATCTCTTCTTGAATTGTAGCTCCCATAATTCCCATGTGTTGTGGGAGGGACCTGGTGGGAGATAATTGAATCATGGTGGGGGGTTCCCCTATACTGTTCTCATGGTAGTGAATAAGTCTCATGAGGTCTCATGATTTTATAAGGGGAAACCCTTTCCACTTGACTCATTCTCTCTTGTCTGCCGCCATGTAAGACCTGCCTTTCACCTTCCACCATGATTGTGAGGTCTCCCCAGCCACGAGAAACTGTGAGTCCACTAAACCTCTTTTTCTTTATACATTACCCAGTCTCAGGTATGTCTTTATCAGCAGCGTGAACGTGGACTAATGCAGATGGTATTTGAATTATATCTCAATAAATCTGTTAAGAAAAATCTCTTCATCTACCAAAGATACATCTATGCTCCTAGAGGCAAAGTTGCTGATCCAGGGTCACAACCAGCAAGTGACAAATCTGGCAACCAAGACTAGTCTGCGTGGCCTCAACGGCTGCTTTATTCCTCTCCCCTGTGCTACCTCCCTCAAGGATAAGTGAGGAGGCAGAAGTCTGGCATTGTCCTTCTAAAATCAAAGGGGTATTAGCGAATATTTTAACAGTATTCTCTATGAGTGATCGGATGTGCTTTCTTCTTTGTTCTTTCTGTATTGTTTGAGTATTTTAATATTTTTTATTAGAAAATGTTTTAAAAAGAGTACATTATTCAAGAACTATAGGTGACAGTAAGTTTCATGGGGGTCAGTAGTAAACAATTACTCTTGTCATTGCTTTGCTGAGGTGGCAGGTGCTTTTTAATGTGGCAGGCAAGAAACCACTTTTGCAAAATGACATCAATGAGAAAATTGTGGCAGTGGGGGAGAGCTGATTTAGCCAGCCGGCCTCGTGCCTTTAGCCTTCGAGCTGCCTTTGATTATTCCTGGGCTAGCTTTGGAAGACATTTAATTTACAGTTTAAATGATAACAGCCAGTCCGGGTACGGTGACTCACGCCTGTAATCCCAATGCTTTGGGAGGCCGAGGCAGGTGGATCACTTGAGGTCAGGAGTTTGAGACCAGCCTGACCAACATAGTGAAACTCCGTCTTTACTAAAAATTCAAAAATTAGCCGGGCGTGGCAGTGCACACCCATAATCCAAGTTACTTGGGAGGCTGAGGCAGGAGAATCACTTGAACCCAGGAGACGGAGGTTGCAGTGAGCCGAGATCGTGCCATTGTACTCCAGCCTGGGCAACAAGAGCGAAACTCCGTCTCAAAAAAGAAAAAAAACATTGATGACAGCCCTTCCCCAAAACTCAACCACCTTCCTAAAGCTAACGAGAGGTCGCCAGACTAGAGAAGAGGAGCCTGAATTCTGTTAAGGTATAGACATAAACAACCACCAGCCATCATTCCACAGGTCATAAGATACGGAACTCCCCAGTCACTCCTGCAAATAGCATCACTATGGTAGAACCTAAGTTTGGCCTTTTGGAAATATCTTTTCAGGTTTTTTGCATGTCTGACACCTAGGGTTCCACCAGGATCCACCCTCCAATGGTGGCTCCATCTGGACCCACCCACTCTCCTGTGGCCCCACCCAGAAGCGATTCAGGGCAGGAGGATCATTTCCTACACCGTTTGGATTATACCCCCCAACCAGTCAACAGCCACCCCACCCCTTTCCCCAGACTACCTGTGAAAAACCCTAAGCCCTGAATTCCAGGGAGACCGATTTGAGTAATAAGAGAACTCTGGTCTCCCGTTCAGCCCGCTCTGTGTGAATTAAACTCTCTCCATTGCAATTCCCCTGCCTTGATAAATCAGCTCGGTCTGGGGTGTGAGAAAGAGAACCCACTGGGCGGTTACAAGCACTGGACTTAGTGTATGATGCAAGATGTGGAGGCAATGGTTGTTCTCATTTTACAGGTGAGATCATTTAGGTTTCAAGAAATGAAGTTGCCTGTCCAAGGAGGCACAGCAGGAGATGGCAGGGCCAGGATCTACCCCCAAGTCTGTGGGTTCCAGAGTCTGTTTCTGGAATTTAGGTATTTCCCATGGAGGCATATTGTCTAGATCAGTAGACACAAGAGTCTGGCCACTGGCCACACTCATTGGCCATGGTGGTTAGTTCCAGACTCTGCCCTTGTGGAGGAGACGAAGTAGAGAGGAGACGGCACAGGGAGCCATGCTGTACAGGAGCAGTTGGGGGTCTGAGGAGGAGGGACTGGGGGCATAACACTGTCACTGCTTGGTCTTGGCCAGATGGTGCTGGGGAGTGGGGGACTTTGTGAGGCCAAGGAGGAGCGACAGAGGGAGCTGTGACCAATGGTCAAACTTGGATGGGAGATAGGTTAGGATCTAACTGTCCAGAGATGAGAGTGGTCAGCCTTGTGAAGTAGTGAGCTCCCCATCACTGGAGGTGTGCAAGCTGAGGTTTGATTTCAGCTTGTCAGAGATGACGAGGGGTGGCTTTATGCATTGCGTGGGGGTTGGATTCGATGATTGTATTAGTCAGCTCGTGCTGGGTAAAAGTCCCTCCCTACCCCCGCTCCACCAAATCTCAGTGGCTTACCACAGGTAGTTATTTCTCATACGTTGGTCTTCAGGTCAGCTGTGGTTCAGCTGGGCTTGAGTTCTTTTCAGAAAGAAATAGGGGATATGGCAACAAGCTAGCACCGAAGCACAAACGTAGCCAGATTCCCCATGGTGGGCAAGTGGCAGATAGATCTTAGGATAATAATTTTGGAATAATATTCAAGTTGAAGCTGTTGCCTCTGCTGTGTGATGTGCAATCACTACTCTCCACAGCCCTAAAACTTGAGTAAAAATCTTTCATGTACAGAAGCTTGTGTTCCTGGCAATGGGGGAGTGAAATGATCAGTCCAGCGTTCAGCATGGGAGAGAGTGGGAAGCAAAGGTAGCATGGAGAGTGAGAAAAGGAGATGAGCGCCAAGGCTGACTGAGGGAGAGGGAGATGTCTAGAATGGGGGTGTGAGTTAGTTTCAAGGAATATGCTTAGCCCAACAGGCTGGAGGGGACTCAGGGCCTCCAGGTGGCTGCCGTCTGACTTACCTTTGGGGTAGTTTTGTGCTCTATGGAGAATCCTTTGCAGCTTGGGCTAGCCATCAACCTAACGCTGAGACAGAACAGTGTCCTCACAGTGTTGGGGAGTACAACCTGGGATTGGGCAGACCCTCAGAATAGACCCCAAAGCCAGAATGGAGTCATTGCAGTCTAAAATCAGCCCTGGAGTCTTTGTGGAGTCCCTCCACTCTGGGCTGGCTGTTCCAGGCAGAGTGTCAAGGCAACTGCAGTGTTAAGGGAACTTTCTAGAACCTTTCGGCCAAGCAAGTCTCCTGAGGCAAATGTACAAGAGGCAGGACAACCCCAGGCAGCTCTGTATCTGGGTAAGTCAGAATACAGTGTGACTGAGTTGGGAAGAAGGATGCACACGGTCCAGGGAGGCTGGAAGGGAGAAGCCCCAGGAGTGCCCCAGGAGCCTCCACACAAGCTACCTGTGAGCAGGGCCTGGGAGGATGGAGTGGAGTTTATCTGATGGCAGCAGGGAGGAAGGGCTTCTTAGGCGGAAGGAGGAACGTGAGGCAGAATCTAAAGGAGCATGACACACAGCCTCACTAGTTAACAGGAGCTTTTTATCTCTTTTCCCATGTATTTCTCTTTCCTGTTAAAAATGGAAAATGTATTCAGATGTATGCTAATTACGCACCCCACACCCGGAATAGAAAAAGTCGTAGGCAGAGGCTGCAGAATCGTCACTCCTGCGGTAGCTTCTCGCGGTGAGAGATCACAGAGGCTGTGGCTTCTGAGGAAGGTCCTCAGACCCCGGTGCTCTAAGCCACCCTTGGGGCAGCTACACTCGGCAGAAAAGTCGCAGACTGTGCAGCCTCATGGAGCAGGGTTCAAGGCCTGATGCGGGCACTTTTAGACTGCGTGACCTTGGACAAGTCATTTTGCCTCTCTTAATTTTCATTTCCAAAATCTAAAATAAGGATGCAGGCCCATCCTCCTGTCACTGTGTCTCCTCCAGGGACAAGCGCTTGGACTGTCTCTCTGAGCGTTTGCCAACTGGAGGCCCAAGGCCACCTCTTCCTTGATCTAGAAACTGCCTAGCTGCTTGACCCAAAGCACAAGAGCACCTTGATCCGTCTTTCACTCTGTTGTTAAGGAGACCTTTAAGAAGGTGAGAGCAGCCAAGCAGGAAGCACACCCATCTTCCCTGCTAGAACTCAGGCCAGCTTCCTGGTGACCTCTTACCAGGGTCAGCAGCACCAGCTCCATCAACAGGACCTGGATTCCTGTGCCCCTGGCTTCAGGGGGATGCCCAGCATGGAACTGTCTCCCTTTGACCCCACACAGAGCATTTAAAGCGGTCTCCTCTTTGGATCTGGAGGGCTCTGGAATGTGCAGAGCCTGGGCTAAAATTCTGGTTCAGCTGTGACACCTTGGGCAAGTCCACTCACCTCTCTGAGCCTCAGTTTCCTCACAGTTAAAATGGGGATGACAGCATTCACCTTACAGAATTACGATGAGGGTGACATTAAATGAGATAATATATGCAAAGTGGCAGATGTATAGTGAGTGCTCATAAACGGCAGCTATTTTTACCTCCGTGAATGCACCTTCAGACTCTGCTAGGTTTTTCGGAAGCTCTCATTCCCTAAGAACCCTGTCCATGCTCTAAACCCCAGCTCAGAGTTTGTGATCTTGTTTGCCTCTCCCTGCACCCCTGTTTTTCTTGCTTAACCTCTTTTAGCAGATGAGGAAACTGAGGCTTAAAGAGGTGAAGTGTCAGAGCTGGGATTCCAGCCCACCCTTCTGATGACAGATTTCGGGCTCTCTCCCCGTTCTGTCACTCCAGTAGGCAGCTCACATTTGGGGCCAGGGTCCCGGAGGCCCTTCTGGACTCAAGGAAGGATGTCAGCTCCAGGAGAGGGGGCCTGGGGTCCAGCAGTGCCCAGATTCCAGAGCACTTGGCACAGTGGTGCCAAGATTGTGGGAGTGCTCACCCAGGGAGGCAATGAGGGGTACGTGGCCTGAGAATTTAACGGCAGTAATAAAATCAACTGAAAGTCAGCTTGCTTTTAAAATTATAACCGTGTGCCTGCAATTCTAAACAATGTTCATGATCTAATACCCCTCCATGAAAAGAAATTGTTGGTCTATGTCTAAACAATTGCTGTGGCTGTTATCGAGAATTTGTGCATGTAAGGCATGAGATCTAATGTATTATGAGAGTAATGTATATCAGCTTCTGATTAGCACATTTTTATCACTTACTCTTTAAAAATATTATTCTTCGTGGAAAATAATTCTTCTTCTTCTTCTTTTTTTTTTTTTTGAGACAGAGTCTCACTCTGTTTCCCAGGCTGGAGTGCAGTGGCATGATCTCGGCTCACTGCAACCTCCACCTCCCAGATTCAAGCAATTCCCCTGCCTCAGCCTCCTAAGTGGCTGGGATTATAGGTGCACACCACCACACATGGCTAGTTTTTGTGTTTTTAGTAGAGGTGGGTTTTCACCATGTTGTCCATGATGGTCTAGAACTCCTGGCCTCAAGTGATCCATCTACCTTGGCCTCCCAAAATGCTGAGATTACAGATGTCAGCCACCATGCCCAGCCTCTACATGGAAATTAATTCTGAGTGTTCCTTGTCACACAGTCAGCCTTGACAAACTCAAATTCAGCTGTACATTCTTCTTTTGGGTATAAATTTGTAAAGATGCAGAGCTGTTCGAGTTCACTTTGGATGAAGTTTGTCTCTACCCCGTGATACTGTATATTCCTGTGTTTGAACAATAGATTTGAAATAAATAATAGCACAGTAATTGTAAAGATGAAGAAACTGACCTTGAATTTCTTTAACTCTGTCATTCTGCATAATCACTTAAAGCTCTTATTTGTGTTTAAAATTTAAAACAGCAGAGCAAAGTACACACTATGAGATGTCATATTTTTGTTTGATAGTGTAACTTTCGTTTACACATGAAAAATATGTTTCATGATTTCATTATTATTTTATTTCAGAGTATTATAATTTAATATTCCCCTTGTATAGAGAAGGGGATCTAAAAAATTATCTACTCTGGATCAGATATGGTAGATATTCCCTGTCGAGGAACAACCAGACTGAACCCAGTTCCCTGGGGAGCTGGAGCAACCTCTGCCTCCCTGCTCAGATCAGGACTGACTGTCCAGTGGTCTAGGGGACTGAGGCCATGTGCTGTGATCTCATGAAGGAGGCAGCGGCCAATATGACATGGAAACACAGACTTTGGAATCAGAAAGACCAGATCTGAATTCCAAATGGCTGTGTGGCTTTGAGTAAGTTACTTCACTTCTCTGAGCCTCAGTGTCATCATCTGTAAAATGGGAGATGCCAACAGTAACTATCTCCTGGTTTGATGAGAGGGTTCAATGAGATACTGTTGCCAAATTCTGCCCGGCCCACAGTTGGTGTGCAAGGACTGGTGGCCACTGGCTTTTTTGTTGTTTTGTTTTGTTTTTTGTTTTTTTTGAGATGGAGTTCTGCTCTTGTTGCTCAGACTGGAGTGCAATGGCAGGATCTCAGCTCACTGCAACCTCCACCTCCTGGGTTCAAGCAATTCTCCTGCCTCAGCCTCCTGAGTAGCTGAGATTACAGGCGCCCGCCACCGTGACCAGCTAATTTTTTGTATTTTTAGTAGAGACAAGGTTTCACCGTGTTGGCCAGGTTGATCTCAAGCTCCTGACCTCAGGTGATCCACCTGCCTCGGCCTCCCAAAGTGTTGGGATTACAGGTGTGAGCCACCGTACCCGGCCCAGTCATTGTTAATGATGTAATTTCCGTTCATCAAGGGCTGGCAAGGAAGGAAAAGATTGGAAGTGAAAGTGCCTTTGCAAAAATTATGACAGTGGCAGACATTTGACCTGACTGTATCTTGCTTCTAACCCCCACTCTGTCCTTGCCCATTCCTAGATGTATACTGAGCTGACTATGGGAGGAATTTAGTTTATAGTTTAACTTTGAAAAAAACGATGACAACAGCCCCTTCCCAAAACTAACCACCTCCTTCCTTGGGGATTGGACTTACTTTGTAAAACTAACATTAGCCAGAAGATCAGAAGTTACAGCTCGAGAGTCACGCAGCCAGAGGCCACAAGATTCCGAACCTCCCAACTGCTTCTGTAGATGGCATCACTATTGTAAGACCTGAGATTGGTGTTCAAGGTATTGTTAAGGCCCTGAATTCTGATGGACCAGCTGGCACCACCTAGACTGGTATACTGGCTCATCTGGTCTTGGACCCCCACCAAGGGACTGACTCAGCGCAAGAAGACAAGCTCCAGCTCCCTATAATTTCATCCCCGACCCAACCAATCAGTGACCCCATTCCCTAGCCCCCTGCCCACCAAACTACCCTTAAAAAATTCTGGCCTTTGCAATTTCAGGGAGACGGATTTGAGTAATAATAAAACTGTCTTTCCACTTAGCTGACTCTGCATTTATTAAACTCTTTTTTGTTGCAAAAACCTTCTTTTCTCCAGTGCACTGCCTTTTCTGGGCAGCAGGTGAAATGAACAATCAGGCTGCTGGCCCATTTCAGAAGCAGAACAGGGTGTGAGTGGGGGCATTTCCAGTGTGACCCCCGGCAGCTGGGATGAGCAGAAGAACACAGGTTCTGTTTATGGACTCAGGTACAAGATCTGGAGGGTGTGATTTCTCAAGTGAAACTAGAGATGGAGAGTTTTCAGTGAAATCTTTCATTTTAAAATGTTGGTTCAAATACTTCTACAACACTGTGAGGGTCAAACAAAACAAATGTGTGGGATGAATGTGATCCATGGGCCATTGGTTAGCAACCACAGTCTCAGAAAAGATGGGTCCCGAAATACAATGAGAAGAAAGTTTGTTGCTCTGAGAAACATCAGTTAATCTTTCTTTTCTTTTATCTTTGGCTCTCTAGCTCTGCTTTTCCTCTTCCCCTGTTTTGACTCTCCTCTACTCTCTATTTCATCTGTAAATGTCTCAGTAGTTATCTCTGAAAGATTAGCACTCTTTATAACGTAACCATAATACCATTATCATACCTAAAATAATAGCAATATTTCATCAAATATCCAGTAAGTATTCGATACTTTCCCTGTCTTATATATATATGATATATATCTTATATATCAACTCATATGTTCTAATTCAGTGTTTTCAAACCCTTTTTCATCATGGTCCCCCAAGGAGCTTTTGTAGACATATTTTCCCAGTCATAGCCTTCTCTCTCCTAATGAAATTTTAATAGCACAGATATACTCTATATTTCTTTGGATTCTGCAGCCCTTTGGAGAGCCACAAACCATTATAATAGCTAAGATTTTTCCATCATCCAAGAAGCAGTTTTTGCTGCACCGGTGACAATGGTCCACCACCACCTTGAAAAATGTATGCTCTAGTGAGATCCATATGAGATCCACACATAACAATTGGTTGATGTGTTCTCTTAGACCTCTTTTAAGGTTGCCCATCTATCTCTCTCTCTCAAGTTTTAAAAGCAATTAAAAAAATAATAATGTGCACATCTGTCTTTTAGAATTTCCCCTGAATTTTAGCTGAATTTTGCTGTCTGCATTCCCCTGGTGTTGGTTACCATGTTCCTCTGTCCCATGCATTTTCTGTGTATTGCTAGCTGGATCCAGTTGCGTTAATCAG
This sequence comes from Rhinopithecus roxellana, assembly GCF_007565055.1. Lineage (NCBI taxonomy): Eukaryota > Metazoa > Chordata > Mammalia > Primates > Cercopithecidae > Rhinopithecus > Rhinopithecus roxellana. The sequence continues at coordinate 172,418,091 of NC_044551.1, forward strand.
GATGGGGATTGATTTTTGTCTTCCTCTTTCTTTTGCAAGACTGTATCTTTTACTGATGGGAACAGACATTGATGATCTGGTCTAGATTCATTAATTTATTAGGGTTTCTCTCCCTTTAAGTAAATTGCTTCTAAGAGTTAATTCCTGAAAAGGATGAAAAAATGTGCATTTCTTAAGTGTTTATTTTCATTGCACTCCCTGCAAAGAATGTTTTAAAGCTCCTTAATCTAAAACACAATGGCTATAATTAAAAGTTTAGCTCTGGTGGCTCTTGGAGGGCAGCAAAGTCATGCATGTGAAATTCATGTATTTCACAGCTCACTACAAACATAAGGAGAAAGGATGACCCAACCAGAAAAGTTCTTTCTGCCTTCTTTCCCTCCTTTGTTCCAATAATGAGTATTTACTAAGATCCTATTGTGAGTGCTGGATTCTCTCTTGGTATATAGGACCCCGGTATTGAGCCAGCCAGAGTGGGGAGCTGGTGTTCCCAGAATAAACCTGTTCCTGACATGCAAGACATATCTCCAAGGTATTTTTAGGTGTTGGTGAGGGTGTGCGGAGATAGCTCCTTTAAAAGCCAAATCCTCACTTGGAAGAGAAATAGGTTCACCAGAGGCTGCAGATCTGGTTAGAGTGTAATCTTTAACACAAAGCCAGATTGCACAGGGCAGGGTTTAGCCAAAGACTTGCTTCCAATGCTAATGAAGCAGAATTCCATCTTGAAGGGTGGAAGGAGGAAGCTGGGGATCCGAGAGGGGCTAAGAACGAGATCTGTCTTTCTCCCTGGCTGGTGTCTCTGGTGCCTAGTGGATGCTTGGAACCAACTCTTTGAATAAATGAAGACCAAGTGAGATAATATAGAGAAAAATGCTTTTGCAATCTGTAAAATGCTGTTATAGAATACTGGTTTGTTGTTTATTAAGGTGAATATTGACCTTGACCTTGGAGAGTGAGGGTGGGGTAAAGAATGTAGGGAGGAAAAGGAGTTATTATGTACCAGGTACTTTAGAGACGTGGGTCTTGTTTAATTCCTGTAGCCCTTGTGGGAAGTAGGAATTCTTTTTTTTTTTCTTCTTGAGACAGAGTCTTACTCTGTCACCCAGGCTGGTGTGCAGTGGCATGATCTCGGCTTATTACAACCTCCACCTCCCGGGTTCAAGTGGTTCTTCTGCCTCAGTCTCCTGAGTAGCTGGGATTACAGATGTGCACCACCGTGCCTGGTTAATTTCTTTCTTTCTTTTTTTTTTTGAGACAGAGTCTCGCTCTGTCGCCCAAGCTGGAGTGCAGTGGCCGGATCTCGGCTCACTGCAAGCTCTGCCTCCCGGGTTTACACCATTCTCCTGCCTCAGCCTCCCGAGTAGCTGGGACTACAGGCACCTGCCACCTCGCCCAGCTAGTTTTTTTTTTTGTATTCTTTAGTAGAGACGGGGTTTCACCATGTTAGCCAGGATGGTCTCGATCTCCTGACCTCGTGATCCGCCCGTCTCGGCCTCCCAAAGTGCTGGGATTACAGGCTTGAGCCACCGCGCCCGGCCAATTTCTTTATTTTTAGTAGAGATGGGGTTTCACCATGTTGACCAGACTCATCTCGAACTCTCAACCTCAAGTAATCTGCCTGTCCTGGCCTCCCAAAGTGCTGGGATTACAGGCATGAGCCCCTGAGCCCCTGCGCCCTGCCAGGAATTCTTATTCTATGATTTGTCGGATTCTACACATTTATTTTGTCAACCTAAAAAAAAAAAATCAAAAAGCTCAAGATCTAGTTGAAAGAGTTTATTCAAGAGCAGTGCAGGGGGCGGGGGGGGTGGGGAGGGGGGAAGGCGAGAATGGTCTATATTATGTAGGCAAAAATGGAAGTGCTAAACAGTATTATAAGGTTTTCCGTACAAAAGCTAACATACAGATACAAGATTTGTTTGGATTGATTATACTCTAAGGGGGTTGCTTAACATTCACTTGTGAAAAGGTAACAATCACCAGGGTCTCTGTCTCCAAAGTCATTTAGTCTATGTTTGAATAAAGAATAGGGGAATCTGGTTAATACATAACATTTCAACACAAAGGTCAGGAAGCAAGCATCCAAAAACAGCGGGTGTTATGTGACTCAGTTTACAAGGCTTAACTTTTCTCCTGGCCACAATTCATTTGGAAGTCCTGAAATTTTATTTTCTTTTTAAGTTTTGATTTTGCACATTCCAGAAACACACTAGACTGGGTGCTAGACAATTCTGACAATCTCTCCATTTCTTTATTAATTCATTCAATAAATATGTATTGCGTGCTTGCTCCAAGCCACTTTACAAATGAAGACACTGGAGTCAGTGCCTTGGCATGCCACTTCATCCCTCTGGACTTCGGCTTCTTTAAGTGTGAAATGAGAACAATACAACTGGCTTTACTGGTCTCCTGGGAGGCTTCCCTGAGAACCTGGCGCATGGTAGGGACTGGCCAAAACAGCAGGGCAGGGTAGCCCAGCCTGAGTTTTCCTTTGCTGTGTAGACCTGGGGTTCTTATTTGGATGATATTCTAATTGGGGACCTCAGTCCACTTTGTTTTTCTTCCTTCCCTCCCCTCTTACCCCTCCATTTCTTCCCTGTGTAGGCAATGCATGCTTATATAATTATGCCCTTACTTAAGAAATCCCACAGGCTGATCTTGAAACAAACCAGGCTTGGAGACCCCATTGGAGACCCCATCATGGACTCTCCTGCTTGGAGGGAGTCGCAAACAATTACTTCACTATCATCTGACTAAAGTCAAGATAGCTCCAACCCTGACAGGCAAGGGAACGAGACTCACTGCAGACCCCGCACCCTGCACCACTCCCACGTGTCTCCTATACCAAGTTTCCCTTTAAAACCCTATGGTAAATTTTAAAATTTAAAATAGTACTTCAGACTGGGCGCGGTGGCTCATGCCTGTAATTCCAGCACTTAGGGAGGCTGAAGCGGGCGGATCACCTGAGGTCAGGAGTTTGAGACCAGCCTGGACAACATGGTTGAAACCCTGTCTCCACTAAAAATACAAAAATTAGCCGGGCATGGTGGTGGGTGCCTGTAATCCCAGCTACTCAGGAGGGTGAGGCAGGAGAATTGCTTGAACCCAGGAGGCGGAGGTTGCAGTGAACTGAGATAATGCCACTGCACTCTAGCCTGGGTGACACAGCGAGACCCCAGCTCAAATATAAATAAAATAAAATAAAATACTTAAGAGCTCTAGTTCACCATCTCCTTGGTTTGGTGGGTCTCTCATTAAAACTGCTTTCCCCACAACCGATCCTCGCTTCTCCTGTTCTGGTCCCATTACAATAGCATTTCCTTGGGGGAATTTCGGAAATGAGGGACAGTATTTTTTTTGTTTGCTTTTTGTTTTTTTTTTGAGATGGAGTCTTGCTCTGTCCCCGGGATGGAGTGTAGTGGCACAATCTTGGCTCACTGCAACCTCCGCCTCCTTAGTTTAAGCGATTCTCCTGCCTCAGCCTCCTGAGTAGCTGGGATTACAGGCACCTGCCACCACGCCTGGCTAATTGGGGCAGCTTTTTTGTTGCCATGAGGATTGTGAATGCTTTCAGCATTTGGGGGACAGGCACAAGGATGCTTGGGTCCTGCTGTGGGCACAACAGTACTGCACAGTGAGGCATGAGGAAGAATTGTCCAAATCCTCCCAGATATTATAATGTCCCACCAGGCTAAACAGTACAACCATAGATCAATAAAACTCCAATATTTAATAGGGAAAAGCTTTCACAAAATGGTATGTAAAATCTCAGTAACTCAGGAGAAGTTTCTTACAGAAGGAGAGGCTTGAATGGAAGAAAAACACTGTCTTGAGATGATTGACCAATTTCTCTTTTATGTGCATCGAATTCATCGTAGACCATGTATTTCCAATCTCATGTTTAGTTGAAAAGGGTTCCCAGCCAACAGTATAGTTACCACAAAAACAGTCATTGAATACTGGTAGCAAAAGAGGTTTGATATCTCTTTTTGAGACGGAGTTTCGTTCTTATTGCCCAGGCTGGAGTGCAATGGCACAGTCTCGGCTCACTGCAACCTCCGCCTCCTGGGTTCAAGTGATTCTCCTGCCTCAGTCTCCTGAGTAGCTGGAATTACAGGTATGCACCACCATCCCCATCTAATTTTTGTATTTTTAGTAGAGACGGGTTTTGCCATATTGGTCAAGCTAGTCTCGAACTCCCGACCTCAGGAGATCCACCCACCTTGGCATCCCGAAGTGCTGGGATTACAGGCATGAGCCACTACGTCCGGCCTGATATTTCTTACAACAGACTTAGATCTGAATTGTACTAAATTAGTGGAAATATATGAAATGCAGAAATGTCACTAAGTTTCATGGAATAAAGGTTTCGAAAATATTTAAAATGATTGCTGTTCAATATAATTTTATTTTTCTTATAGTGATAAGAAATCTATGTTCTAGAAATTGCACATTAAAATCATTTATTTTGGGATTGCCTGATATTTTTCCTTTTCCTTTTTATTTTTATTTTTATTTATTTATTTATTTTTTAGACAGAGTTTCACTCTTGCAGTATCAGCTGGAGTACAATGGCACAATCTCTGCTCACTGCAACCTCCGTCTCCTGGGTTCAAGTGATTCTCCTGCCTCAGCCTCCCGAGTAGCTGTGATTACAGGCTCCTGCTACCATGCTTGGCTAATTTTTGTATTTTTAGTAGAGACAGGGGTTTCACCATGTTGGCCAGGCTGGTCTCAAACTCCTGACCTCAAGTGATCCGCCCACCTCAGCCTCCCAAAGTGCTGGGGTTACAGGCATGAGCCACCACAGCCGGCTTATCTTCTTAATCTAATAAGGTTTTCAGTTGACCACAAAGATTTTCTTAAGTCTTTAGTGTTATTATTTTTCCTTTTCCAGACCATACCTTACGTGTTGTCTCCTGTTAGAAAAACTTCAGACAAATTAAATGTAACAGCGTTTAATTGAGCAAAGAACAAGTGGTGAATCGGGCAGCCCCCTAGCCAGAATAGTTCAGAGGTACTCCAGCACTGCTGCGTGGTAGAAAAAAATTTATAGATAGAAAAAGGAAAATGACATACGGAAAACAGAAGTGAGGTACAGAAACAGCCGGATTGATGAGAGCTGGGCGTTTGCCTTATTTGAACACGGTTTGAACAGTTGGCTGCCTATGAGTGGTGAAGTCTGGCTTCTGGGATTGGCTGAGACTTGGCTACTTGTTACAAGAGTAGGTTATGTCTGTTCACACATCCAGTTAGGCTACAGTTCACTACTTATAGAGAAACCTTTAGGCAGAGCTTAAAATATGTAAGGAAGCAGCTTTAGGCTAAACTTAAAATTTAACACTCCTCTCTAAGGATACAGATTCCCAGGTCTTGAGACTGAGTGAATGCCTCGGCGTATACTAAAATTTCAGGACAGAAGTTATGTTTGCTGGGATACTTCGTCACTACCCTGTCCTTTGTCACAACACGGAGAATTATTTTGACACTACGCTTATAAGTAAGGCCCACCTACTTTGCGAGAATATCACGCATCCTGATTTTCTCTGTTAGTCTTGGCATGTTAACCAAACTCCAATGAAGGTTATCTCCCTTTCCTTATCACATGTCAGTCAGCCTAGTCTGTTTACACCGACCCTAACACTGGCTTTTAATCTGAGGTCTACCCTGCCTCTGCCCCTTTATGTTTCTGTACTTCTTACACCTTCTAGAAGGCATCTCAGCACCTTATCCTCTTTAATCCAAATTTATACACTATAAATAGGAACCGGCATCTGACTACTTCACTGTGCCTTCTATATAGTCATGTTTGAGCACTTACTCATTGAAATATGCATTATTGCATTATGGATTTTTAAATATTTTCTTTTATATGTGTATGTATATTTTTGGGTGTGTTATATATATATTCACATCTTGGGTGTAGGTAGGTTATGTTATCTAAAATTTCAGGATAGTAAAGGGAACACTTTTTTTTTTTTTGTGATGGAGTTTTGCTCTGTCACCCAGGTGGGGTGCAGTGGCGTGATCTCAGCTTACTGCAACCTCTGCCTCCTGGGTTCAAGAGATTCTCCTGCCTCAGCCTCCCGAGTAGCTGTAATTACAGGCGCCTGCCACCACGACCAGCTATGTTTTGTATTTTTAATAGAGACATGGTTTCACCATGTTGGCGAGGCTGGTCTCGAACTCTTGACCTCAGGTGATCTGCCTGCCTCGGCCTCCCAAAGTGCTGGGATTACAGGTGCCCAGCCAAAGGGAATACTTTTTAAAAACTGAAACAAATTTAACTTCCCCCTCAGAAATATATATTTTTTTAACAGCACAGATTGGATATACTAGAAATGCATTTTTTTCTGATTTGCTTTCAAATATTACTACAAAAATATTGATTACAAAAAATTGATTACATATATTGATTGCATTGTGTGTTAAGGGGCTGAGAGCCTTGTCTCCAGAAGATCCCGATGACATTGGGGCTCTGTGACTGAAGTCTTGTCCTGCAGCCACAGCGTCCATCCTAAAGGATGGACTCTTCACTGCCCCCTCTGCCTCGGTCTCTCCTGTTCCGCTGCAGCACTCCAGGGTGACAGCCTCACCGTGTTCCTCCCTGCTTACCAGCAGTCTTTCAGGGCATTCAGTGTAGACAGCATGAGCACTTCATGTTTGCACAAGGCAGGCCCAGCCACTGCTTCCGCCTCTGAGCTCTGGGGAGACTCCGTGGTTGGAGGGATCCAGACAGCCCTTATGTCGTGCCCCTGCCTCATCACTCTGGTGCATTTTGGGGTCTTGTAATGGCTGAGGCAGGCAGGATGCCCTGCTCAGTGCTTCCCAAATGTCAGTGTGTGGAGTCTCATCATGTAGTATCTGCCATGTCCTGCCGATGTCATGAGAAGGCTGTTCAGAGCACAGATTCTAGATGGAAGGTGCCTGGGTTCAAATCCTCCCTCAGCTGCCTCCTGTGTGGGCATGGAAAATGACTCAACCATGCTGTACCTCTGCTTCTCCATCTGGGAAATGGGTATAATAATGGCACCTACCTTACTGGGTTGCTATCTGGCTTTAATGAATTAATCTGTGAAGAATGCCCAGCCCGTGGTAAGCATTACGCAATTGCTGGATACACATTGTTTAATATTTTCTTGAGATCAGCTCACTTTTTAAAAATTTAAGTTTAGCTTTGCTCTAAGAAATAATTCCCCTTAACAGCACAGATTGTAGCTGCTATTTGTATGTTTTTCCCATTTACTTTCAAATAAGCACATGACTATTAAAATGAAGACTGGCGGTCTACATATCACATGTCGACAGGGTGGATAAGTCCCATCCCTTCCATCCCAGAAAGAAAGGCTCACATGGGGATCCCCAGTGTCCCAGGCCCAGGGAGGAGCAGGCACTGCTGAGAACTTCACCGATTTGACAATTGAGGAAACTGAGTCCCAGGTCTTGTCCAAGACACTGAGAAGGCGATTCCCCTCCACCGCCCGCAGGCCAGGGGTGAGGGATCACCTCCATATTCATCACTGTGCTCCCAGGCACTGCTGGAGCCTCTGAGAGGAGACTGTTATTCCGTTTTTGCTGAAGTCATGCATTTTGGAGCTATCTGGCTTCTTTCACACCCACCCCTAGTGGGGGTGGCTGTGGGAATCGTGCTCTGGCAGATAATTAAAATTTCAAATGAGTGAGGAGCCAGGAGGCCTGCATCTTCGGGAGGAGATGTGCTAATGGGCTTGAAGTGAGGGCTGCAGCTGTGGGGCCAGGGAGAGGGCCTGAGAGGACATGGCTGGGCCGCCCCGGAGCTGCTCTTCCCCACACCAACCCCTCCACCCTCTACTCCCCTCCCTCGGCCGCAGAGGCCTCGCCCCTGCTAGAGTCCCCTCCCTCCCTCTCAGCCTGCACGTGGCCTTCTCCAGCGGAAATGGGACTCTGGCTCTCCTGGTCACAGCCCTTTGGTGGCTTTCCACGGCCTATACCAGGGAAGTCTCAAAATAAGACCCCCAGACAAACTGCAGCAGCAGCACCTAAGAACCTGTTAGAAAAGCAAATTCTTGGCCCCACCCTAGACCTGCTGGCCTAGAACCTCAGAGATGGTGCCCAGAAATCTGCATTTCACAAGCCCCAGGTGGTCCTGATGCTGGCTCCACACAGGATTGTTGATGTAAATGAGCTTACTGTTCGGAGTGGCCGGACCAGTGCCTGATGCTGAGTCATTCAACAATGGTGACTCTTTATTGATCAACGACTATGTGCTAAAGACTGTTGTTGGTGTTTGGGATAAATCTATGAACAAAATGAATCAAGATCCCTGCCTCGTGGAGCTTATGGTCTAGCTGGGAAATACAGAGCACACGTAAAAATAAACCCCAAAATACAGTACCCTCCGTCCATGACACAGGCTGTCAGGAGATGATAAGACTATGGGGAAAAGAACAGGAAAGGGCCATGTGGGAGGATCAGGAGTGGCAAGTGGGCAGGTGTGGCTGCGTGGTTTTGCCATTAAATAGAATGAGTGGGGACAGAGACATGTGAGTGAAGACTTGAAGGAGGGGACGCATCAGCCAGCAGACATCTGGGGAAAGGCATCCCCAGCAAGAGCAGACACAGGACCAGAGCAAAGGCCCTCTGACAGCACCCGCCTCGCTTGCTGGCGTAGCAGCCAGGCGGCTGGCAGACCAGGCACAGTGAGCAAGGGGAGTCTGACTTTAAGGGGAGGTCAGGACGAGAACAGGGCTGGACCTTGCAGGCCTGGCAGACCTCTACTTAGAACTGAGACTTTCCTCTGAGTGGAATGAGAGTTACTGGGAGTTTTTTGAGCAGAAAAATGACATTGATCAGCCTGATATTTGAAAAGGCTTGCAGTGGGTGCAGGGTTGAGAAAAGGCTTAGGTGAGGGTGGTGGTAGGTGGGGGCCTCTCAGGAGGCTGCCTTAGAGTCCAAGCCAGAGAAGATGGCAACTTGAACCAAGGTGAAGAGTCGCAGGTTACAAGATACGGTTCAGCAGAGGCAATGAGGTTTCCTGGCAGAGTGGATGTAGAGTGGGAGAGGAAGGGGGGAAATGACCAAAGATTTGGTCGGACAGGACAAATAAGTTCTGGAGCTATAGTGTAAAATATTGCACCTAAAGTTAATAATAGAAAGTCTTGTGTAGTTGAAAATTGCTAGAAGAGTAGCTCTTAAATATTCTCACAACAAAAAATAATAAGTAGGTGAGGTGATGGAAATGTTAATTAGCTTGATTTAACCATTTTATGATGATACAGATATCAAAACATTTTATTGTACACCATAAATATATACATTTTTTATTTGTCAACTCCACCTGAATTTTAAACAAGAAAAAAAAAAGAAAAAGAAAAAGAAGGAAAATATGGCCAGGCATGGTGGCTCACACCTGTAATCACAGCACTTTGGGAGGCTGAGGGCAGAGGATCACAAGGTCAGGAGTTTGAGACCAGCCTGGCCAACATGGTGAAACCCCATGTCTACTAAAAATACAAAAATTAGCCGAGCATGATGGCTCACGCCTGCAGTCCCAGCTACTCAGGAGACTGAGGCAGGAGAATTGCTTGAACCTGGGAGGTGGAAGTTGCAGTGAGCCGAGATCGCACCACTGCACTCCAGCCTGGGCAACAGAGTGAGACTCCATCTTGGAAAAAAAAAAAAAAAAGAAGAAGAAGGAAAATGTAAGAAAGGAAATGTGAAGTCAGAGATGATATACCAAGGTCTCGTCTGAGCTGGTGGAAGAAGGGGGTCGCTGCAAACGGAGACAGGAAAGGTTGTGGGTGGAACAGTGTTTCAAGGGAAGATCTGAGTTAGGTTTAGACATCTTAAGTTTGTCTATCAGATGACCGAGGAGAGATGGTAAGTAGGAAGTTAGACTCAAAGCGGGAGTTCAGGAAAGTGCTCTGAAGACGTCAACTCGAGAGTTGTCAGACAGATGACATTTAAAGCCTCAAATCTGGCTGGGAGCTCTAGGGAAGAGAGTGTTGGCAGAAAAGAAGTCACCAAGGACTGAGCCCTGAGGCACAAGAACATTTAGAGAGAAGGAAAGAAAATCCTTAGAGCAAAGGAGGCTGAGAGGGAGATCAGAGGACTAGGAGGGATCAGGAGAATGGGGTATGGAGCCAGGAAGGGCAGTGTTTTAGGAGGTGGGAGTGATGCTCAACACAGCGGAGGGCCCTGCAAGAGGAGAACCGGGCGCCCAACTAGGATCTGTTGATGTGGAGTCACTGGTGACTTGGGCAAGAACAGCTTTGGTGTAGAGTTGGGGGAAAAGCCTGACTGAAATGGGTTTAAGGTTAAGGGGAGAATTGGAAGCCACAAGCCTGGTCAGCAGGAACTTGCCTGCAAAAGGAAACAGAGAAATGGAGAGGTATCTGGAGGTGGGGTGGGGTGGCGTAGATGGGATCCAAATAGCAAAATTACCAGGGGTGTTTTTGCAAACTAAATATATGGGGCTATGAACCACCAGTGATGGCGCCAAGGGGTGGCTGGAAGAGGGTGGGGAGCGGGTGGAGGGGAGTGGGTGGAGGGCGTCTTAAGTATCTGCTCCCACATCTCTATCAGCCACCCACAGTCTTGTCATACCACATGCAATCTCAGTAAAAACACTGTGTCTGTGCTGCAAATGCAGCATATTCAGTAAATTCGGGATGAGGCTGGGCCTGCATATTTTTAGCAGATCCTCAGGTGATTCCAGTAAGTGCTGCCACTGGTCTAGAAAATTCTCTGCCTGGATAGCTCCTAATCCTCCTTCAAACTCCAGATCAGTAGGAAAAACTTCTCTGGGTACTCTTTTTTTTTTTTTTTTTTGAGACAGGGTTTCACCACGTTGGCCAGGCTGCTCTCAAACTCCTGACCTCAGGTGATCCGCCCCCCTCAGCCTCCCAAAGTGCTAGCATTACAGACATGAGCCATCGCACCCAGCTCTGGGTACTTTTTGAGACAGGAAAATCAGGGGCAATTGTGTGGGGGTTGTGGGTGAATGTCCCCTGGGAACATGAGGCATGAGACACTCTTTATCCTTCAGTAGCCAGGGACATTCACAGAATGGTGAAGAATTGTTGGGTTTAGAAATAATGTTGTCAGGCCGAGTGCAGTGGCTCACACCTGTAATCCCAGCACTTTGGGAGGCCGAGGCAGATGAATCACAAGGTCAGGAGATCGAGACCATCTTGGCTAACACGGTGAAACCCCGTCTCTACTAAAAATACAAAAATTAGCTGGACGTGGTGGCATGCGCCTGTAGTCCTAGCTGCTTGGGAGGCTGAGGCCGGAGAATCACTTGAACCTGGGAGGCGGAGGTTGCAGTGCGCCGAGATCACGCCACTGCACTCTAGTCTGGGCAACAGAGCAAGATTCTACCTCAAAAAAACAAAAAATAAATAAATAAATAAATAAAAGATGGGAAAGCTATGTTCTTAACATTTTTGAAATGATAATTGATACTAAAAATTGTTACCAACACTAATGCACAAAGCATTTTATAAGTTTTAAATAAGATACTAAAACTGAATTTAAGACTGTCTCAAAAAACAAAAATAATGATAATGTTGTCTTGTAGACTCTTTAGGATTATTTGATTCTATAGGAGTCTGTGCTTTTCATGGTCTTTGAGTTAGTTACAACTCTGCAAGTTGTAGAAAACTGACATTGAAGCAAATGATTCTTGTCCATAGTACACAAATGAACTTTGCTGTGGAGACTCAATTGATTTCTGCCCTGTGGAGGGTCAGATCTGCACTTGCTAACAACTTCCTTTCAACATTCCTGATTGCGTACTCAAGGGTCTGTTCCTCAGACTCTCCTTTGAACCTGTTGTATGAGCTTATTGGTTCTCTCATTATTAATGAGCTCAATATGATTTTGGACACGTAGTCATTTTATATTTGTGTCACAGTCATGAGCTTCCCTTTTAAAAATGATTCTCTAACAGTTTTTAATTTGAAAATGGTGGCTAGTGTGCTCTGTGATGAGTGGAGAAAGAGAAAAATCTTAGAGAATGCTTGATTTGTGAGCGTTGTCCAAGTCCCGCCAAAGGGAGTTTTGCTAAAAAGGTCAAGGGTCTTCTTATGGAACTCAAGGGTAGGCAGAAGGGCCAGGCTCCATTTAAACTGGGAATGGGGCATGCAGTTCTGCCCCCAGGCTGCCTCCCAGGCTGGAGCACAGTGATGTGATCACGGCTCACAGCAGCCTGAAACTCCTGGGCTCAGTGATCCTCCTGACACGGCCCCAGGAGTAGCTGGGATTACAGGCATGCATAACCATGCCTGGCTCAGCCTTTTTAAGGAAGTCTCTGATGTGCTCAGAGATCACCTGCTTTCAGAAGAGCTGACCTCAGGATGCTATCCCCTCCTGGCCCCATCAGTGCTGGCCATTGGTGAGGGGGTGGGGGGTCACAGAGCAGCTCTCCATATTGGGCTGTCTATTACAGGTAATCATTCATCTGCACTGGCACCTTCAGGACTCTAGGAAGACAGAGTCAGCCACCACAAGCCTTAGGCTGTCCCTTCCTGAGCACCAACTGAATGCTGCATCCACTGGACCCCAAACCCCATTTTACCAGAGTTTCTCAAAGAGTGCTCTGGAGGCCACCTGCATCCACATTGCCTGTTTAAACAGCCAACACTTAGGGCCCATTCCAAAGCTATAGGACCAAACTTTAAGCAGGGGCCCAAGGACTCTGCATCTCAGCAGACTCCCTGGGTGATCCTGCTGTATACCATGGCTTGGGAGTGGCTGTGCCATGTCAGCCCTGCAGTTAGGAGCACAGGCCAGGGACCTGCTCCTCTTGGCTCTCTAAAGAAGGTGGGGAAGCAGTAGAAGACCTTTCATGCAGAGGCTGTGGGGGCCTGCAGGGTTCTGGTCCCACAGGCAGCTTGGAGAAAACTACTGCCAGGGTGTCTTCTGCACACAAGGCTAACTGTGGGCTGCAGGGAGGGCCCTTCTCTTAACTCTCTTTCACTTAGGTGGGGGTGGGGGGACAGCAAGCATAGAGAAGAGAATGAGTCACACCAGGCTCCATTCCTCACTCCACCTTGGTCAAGCTGCTTCACTCTTTCATCCCGGTTTCCTTACACTATATAGTGGGCCGTCATTAGCGTAATGGATGTTAGCTGTTTTATGTCATCAAAACACTATTGGTGTCTATGCTATTTCCTCTCCTCCAGTATTATCGCTTCCCCTTTCCTGGGAGGAGCCCTTTTCCCACACGAAGTGCCTATGGCTTGGGTCCCTCCATGAGTCACATGAGGACAATGAGAGCCAGGACCAGGCCTTCAGTTGAAACCACCGGGAAGAAAGGCATTCTCCCCATTGGCTGGGAGCCGTGGGACTGTAGGCTGGGGGCCAGCTTCTCTCCATGAAGGGGAATTTTGCCTGGGAAGGAAGCCAGTGTAGGGGAAAGCAGGCTTGAGAGGAAGGAGATCAAGGAAAAGTCTAGATGATACCCAGTGTGTCCCTGGATGCAGTCAGACCCCAAAGCCAGGTCTACCCCAGACGTAATGTGCCAGCAGATTCTTTTTCTGTTAAAGTTAATTGGAGTTGGTTTTCTGTTACTGAAGGAGTGATAGAAGGCCTAATGCAAGCAGCAACTACCAAATCAGAAGCTTGTGTCTGATGCTAAATGGTGCATCACTGCTCTCTGTTTAGCACTTGGCAACTGGGATCCTCTTTAGCTTCTTATAATTTGAGCTGGATACTTACTCTTTTTCCCTTATTTCACAGCTTGACCCACGGTAACAGCCTGCAGAGTTGAATGCTTGTGTGGAGAAGACGTGGCTTTTGGCTAAGTGACTGCCTTTTTTAATTGGCTGCCTGGAGGGGGTTAAGAAATCAGTGCGGAAGAATGCTGGGCTTGATTAGTGATGTCTGCCATGAGAGCAGAAACTGAATGCAGGTGTGCAGGCTACATCCTTGCCAGTGTGAATTAGTTTTTGATGTTGTTTATTCCAAGTCAACAAAATTTGACTTCCCCAAATTGGTTTCCCAAAGTGGTGCCACTTCTCAACCCAATTCAGGAACTGGAGCATAGGAAGATTTATGGCCAGAGGTGACTGCGGCCCCTGTGGTGGAGGGGAATTCATGAAGGACTAGAGCTGATGGCCAGAGGTCACATTCAGCCTCTTTCAGGTTCTGGGTGCCAGTGGGCAAATCACTTTTCCGGGGCCCCATTGACTGAGTCTGCAATAAAAGGGAGTTAAACCTGAGGCCCCCCCACCCCTGCCTGCAAACTTGTCTGCCAGAAACATTGCCCTGTGCAGTCCTCCCACTGGACTTAACACTCCGATGACATCAATTTACTTGTCATTCCCCAAACACACTTTGTCTCTGTGTCTTTGAGGATGTTTGTCTCCCTGTGAGATGTCATCTTTAGCAACCCCTCATCAGTCCTCAGGGCCCTCTACAAATGTCCCTTCTTCTTCTACCTCAAGCAGGGGCTGTCAGAGCCTTCACTTGGGTTGAGGCTATGCAGTGGCTGAGTCTGTCACCCCCCCACCAGGCTGTGAGCTACTTGAAGGCAGGTCCAGGTCTGATTCGGCTCATGCCCCAGAACTTGGCAAGTGACCTGGCACAGACAGAACAAGAGCTCAGTCAATGGCTGCTGAATGAATTGGTAAATGACCACTTTACAGAGACAGGAGGCGGCTTAGAAATGGAGGGAAAGGAAAGATCCTGAGGAGTTATTCCTCCCTCCCTCCCACCCTTCCTTCCTCCTGCTCTCCCTTCCTCCCTCCCTCCTTTCCTTCCTCTTTCCTTTCTTTCTCCTTCCTTCCCTCCTTCCTTACTACCTCCCACCCTCCTTGCCTACCTCCCTCCTTTCCTTCTTCCTTTTCTTCATTCCTTCTTCCCTCCCTCCTTCCCTCCCGCCTTTCTTCTTTCTTCCTTTCTCCTTTCCTTCTTCCCTCCCTCCTTCATTCCTCCCTCCCTTCCTCCCTACTTTCCTTTCCCTTTCCTCCCTTTCTTTCTTTTTCCCCCCTCCCTCCCTTTCTTCCTCCTTCCCTTCCTATTTCCCTCTCTCCTTCCTCGCTTCTTCCTTCCTTCTTCCCTCCTCCTTTTCTCCTCCCCTCCCACTTCCCTCCCTATCTGTCCCTTCCTTCTTCCCTCCCTCTCTCCTTCCTTCCTCCCTTCTTTTCTTCCTCCCTTCCTCCCTTCCTTTCTCTCTTCTTCCCTATTCTCCTTCCCTCTCCCTCCCTGCCTTCCTTCCTCCCCTACTTCCTCCTTCCTTCTTCCCTCCCTCTCCTCCCATCTATCCTCTCCTGTAGAATTTCCAAGCAGAAAGAGCCTTTGGGATTGCTGTCACTGCCTTTGGAGATGAAACCCCTGCCTTATGGAATTGGCATGGGCTGTCTGGGCTAGAGGGGTGGGAGGCGGCCTGTTCTCTTGATCTGCCTTCACCTCAGAAGGCTGCACCACCACCGCTGCTTCTCCAAAGAGTCAATCAGAAGCACTGTTTACATGCTAAAGCCTGTTTTTCTCTGAACTTCCTGCAAATTGGACGGAATGTGCTAAATACATAATGAATCTGCTAAACTCTTTAATGCACTTGCAGCTCTTATTGATTTCCTCGTTGATTACATATAATTTGCTGAACTGATTTGGCTGTGTGACTTGAAAGGCATTTGGGAAAAATCTCTGTAATTTGTCACACAGCTCACCCTGGACTTTAAAATGAATACAGAATGATACATTAGAAAAAGTTTCAGGGTTGTGATCCAGATTATCTTCAACGGATGATACCACGTTCAAAGGAACAATACTGAGTTCCAATTATATGCCATGCTGTGTGGGAGTTGCTGGGGTTTCGCTGCTGCCCTAGGAGTACATTTCCAACGTTGGCATGTTCACAGTCCAGTGGGGTGGAGGGTGGTGGATAGACAAGCCTGCCACTGCTTGCAAGTCAGAGATTGGGAGCATAGAAGAGGAGCCATTAAGTTCATTTGTGAAGGTCACAGAAATCTTTGAAGGGAATTTGAACTTGGAGCTGGCAGGCCAGATGTGGTAGATATCTGTTGATCTTGCCGGACCAGCTTCCTTTCTCCCTTCTTTGATAATAGCACTCAGGTTGGCTGGGCGAGGTGGCTCATGCCTGTAAACCCAGCACTTTGGGAGCCCGAGGCAGTTGTATCGCCCGAACTCAGGAGTTTGAGACAACCCAGGGCAACATGATGAAACCCCTTTGCTACTAAAAATACAAAATAGGCCGGGTGCGGTGGTGGGCGCCTGTAGTCCCAGCTGCTCGGGAGGCTGAGGGAGGAGAATGGCATGAACCCGGGAGGCAGAGCTTACAGTGAGCTGAGATTGCACCACTGCACTCCAGCCTGAGAGATAGAGTGAGACGCTGTCTCAAATAATAATAATAATAATAATTAACCAGGTGTGGTGGCATACACCTCTAGTCCCAGTTACTTGGGAGGCTGAGGCAGCAAAATCGCTTGAGCCCCAGAGGCGAAGGTTGCAGTGAGCTGAGATCGCGCCACTCCACTCCAGCTTGGGCTATAGAGTGAGGTGCCACTCCACTCCAGCTTGGGTTAGAGTGAGGCTCCATCTCAAGAAAAAAACATAGCAGCCAGGTTTTCATTGACAAGTCCCATCCCATCCTCCATCCCATGAGGTCGTGATGGAACAGCTGTTCCCCCCCCAACCTCCACATCACAGGCAAGATTTGGGTCCTTCAGACCTTACACCTGAAAATCTCAATTTGCCACGGCATCTTATAAGGAAAGAAGGTAGTTGCAGTCTTGACATCCCCAAACTGCCCTGGAATTTCTACTGCTGAGATTCAGGCCCTACCTGGGTTCTTTCCTTCTGGAATCTCAGCCAAGAATCCTTTTTAGGGTCTATGAGCAGCTCAGTACCAGAGTGGGTTCCTCTTGCTCACAGTCCTAAGTGGTACAGTAGGGGGAAGCACCTTTCTCTCCATCCCGCTGAGGAAGAATCCATCTTTCTTCCCTGTCAAGTCCACGACCCATGGCCATCCCTCTGTCAGAGCCAAATGCTGTGACTTCCATATTACATTTTCCTCCCTGATCTCTCCACTGACCTCCAAACTTGTACATTGATATAGTTTGGGTGTTTGTCCCCTAAAAGTCTCACATTGAAATTTGATCCCCAGTGCTGGAGATGGGGCCTAGTGGGAGATGTTTGGGTCACAGGAGTGGATCCTTCATGAACATCATGGTGCCATCCTCATCCTCAAGGTAATGAGTGACCTCTTGCCTCTATTAGTGCCTGAAAGATCTGATTGTTAAAAAGAGCCTAGCATCTCCTCTCTCTCTCTTTTTCCTTCCTCCCTTGCCATGTGATGCCTCTTCCCCTTCCCCTTTTGCCATGATTGGAAGTTTCCTGAAGCCCTTACCAGAAGCAGATGCAAGCACCATGCTTCTTGTATAGTCTGCAGAACTGTGAGCCAAATAAACCTCTTTTCTTTATAAATTATCCAGTCTCAGGTGTTCCTTTGTAGCAACACAAGACAGACTAAGACAACATCCAACTGCCTCACTAACAGGGCCCCTCAAGTGTCTACTACACATCCAAACCACGTATCTTCATTCCCACTCTCCTGTCCCCACAACCAGCCAGTTCTACTCCATCTTCATAATGATATATATTACCATCCAGCCTTTAGCTCAATTGAGTTGTCATCTCTCTGCTTGGTCCTCTCTCTACCAGACTAACCCCTATCCATTCACCAGTCCTGTTGGTTCCACCCCCAGTTCCATTTGGAACACATCCTTGACCCCACATTGACTCCATCAATCTAGACTGAGGCATCGTCTCTCACCTGGGATCTGCAGTAGCTTCTTAAACCCAACCTTAAACTCTACACCCCTATATACTCCTCTGCTTAAAACCCTTCAAAGCACCCATTGCAAATGAGGTAACTATTCAGATTTCCCACTGCAACCTGAACATGTAGCTCCATTTGGCCCCTTCCCAGTTCTCTGTCTTCACCTCCTACCTCTCTTCTCTGTGTCTAACCCTCAGCTGACTGTGCTTTCTGTGCCTGGAAACCACAGAGCTCCTCAGGATCTTTGCACTGGCATGTCCATCTGCCTGGATTGTTCCTCTTATAAAGGTTCTTAGGTCTGGCAGGGCTTGGAGTAGACCCACCTGCTACAGCAGTCCTAACACTGTGGAGACCATTGTGAGGGACAAAGGAACCCCAGGATCTCTGCTATTTGCATGAGACCAGTGAGACAGAACACTTGCATAAGTTAGGCAAAGGAGAGTTATTACTCAGAAATAGGCAGCAAGGACAGACAGAAGCCTAATATTCATGGTGAGCCAGTCTCCTAAGGCTCAGGAAAGTGTGAGCCCACGGGAGACTCAGAGAAGATGGAGTGGCATCTGTGCATGCCCCACTTTGCTTTGTAGTTGAGAAACCCCAAAGCACTCCACCCTAGGTTTATATACCCTGGGTGTCACTGGGATCTCTGAGCTCAAGCATTGTAGGACATCCTGTTCTAGGATGAATGCAGACCCAGGCCAGGTTGTTCTGGACTTTTCCTCCTTATATCAGGATATTATATTGTCAGTACGTTCTGCTCAAGAATTGCAAGCAAGAGGGGAAAGAGCTGAGTTGGTCAAGGTCATCTTAGGACCTGTCCTGCACTTCTGCCCCATGTTTTCTTGGTGACTCCTTTTCATCATTCTGGATCGGGGGCTCAATTCAAAGGTCATCTCCTTAGTGAAGACCACCTTGGTCACACCATGTACCCTTTCCTCCACTTCAAGCAACTCTCTCACATTGTCCAGTCTTATTTTCTTCATTGCAGATCCTGCTGCCAGTTGTCATTGCATTCATCTGTTCAATTGATGGGTGTCTGTCTTCTATTATGATGAGGGCTCCAGCAGAGAAAGGTCTTGTCTGTTTGTCCATCACTGTATCACCAGCACCCTGCACGTAGTGTGTGCTCAAATATTTCTTTTTTACAAAAAAATAAGTGAATGAATGAACAATGAATGAATAGCACATATTTCAGTTTTTGCATTTGCTGGATTATTCATGTAACCATTTCTCCTGGTAGACTGAGCTTCGTGAGGACAGAGATTGACTGTTTTTAAAATATCAGTATTCCTAGCACCCAGTTGATGGCCAACACATAGCAGGTGTTTGGTGAATGTGTGTTAAAGGAATGCAGAAATCAATGGCATCTGTGGCAGAAGGAGTAGTATAGGGGAAAGTGTGGAGACTTGATTTGCATTAAAAAAATTTACACACTCCATTCTGGGAGAAGCACTGGGCACAACTCTTTTTATGGTACTAAGAGTGCATGTGACATGCACACAAAGTATTGCAGGGAATTGGTGAGGCAACAGAGTTCCACTAATTAAGTTCTTACAATAAACACCCCTCCTACCTGAAGCAGCAAAATAGAAATAATTTTCAAGGATTAGACTCCATAGGGAAAAGAGAGAGAAGTCAAAAATTTCCAAGATAAGGCAAGTGGCAGGAAGGGAAGTTGAGAACTTTGATAAAAACACAGACTTTGTAGGATTGCAGGGCTAAAGGGACTCAACTTTCTTCTAGGCTAGGGGTTCTCATGTGTTCATAAACATTAGAATCACCTGAAGATCTTGATAAAGGGGTAGATTCCCTGGGCCCATCCCCAGAGATTCTGATTCTGTAAGTCTAGGGTGAAATTTAGATGTTTGAATCTGCATTTTAACCATCACCCCCTAGTGATTCTGACATAGGTGGTCATTGACTCCAGACCACAGAAACCATGAGCTGAACCAAACCCTATTTGATACTTTGAGTTCTCTCTGTAACATCCCTTCTGAAGGCTTTTCATTCCCCTGTGATACCCCTAGTGATGGGAACTCACTTTTTTTGGACATCTAAGACTGTGAGAAAGTTTTATTCCAACGTGGTGGTGATGGGGTTGGGAGGTGGGCAGGGAATGTCATTTGAGACAGAAAGCACAGCATATACAAAAGCTTCTAAGAAGGAATATGATGAGTCTGTTGCTGAAGGGCAAGGGATATAAAACAACTGAAGCACCGGATTACAGGAAGATTTGAGGAGCCTAGAAACTGAAATTGCAGGTTGAAACTATGTCAGGGAGACCTTGGATGCCAAATGGTGGAATTTGGATGTCATTGCTAGACACTGAGGACTTGTTGAAGAGTTTTCAGCACAGAAGATCTTACCTAAACCAACAGAGCTGGAGTAAGATTACTGTTTGGCATGGCTTAGTCCAGGACCCAGTTCCTTCCTTCCTTCCTTCCTTCCTTCCTTCCTTCCTTCCTTCCTTCCTTCCTTCCTTCCTTCCTTCCTTCCTTCCTTCCTTCCTTCCTTCTTTCCTTCCTTTCTTTCTTTCTTTCTTTTTTTTTGGATGAAGTCTTTCTCTGTCACCCAGGCTAGAGTGCAGTGGCACAATCTTGTCTCACCACAACCTCCGCCTCCCAGATTCAAATGATTCTCCTGCCTCAGCCTCCCGAGTAGCTGGGACTACAGGCACACACCACGACTGGCTAATTTTTGTATTTCTAGTAGAGATGGGGTTTCACCATGTTGGCCAAGCTGGTCTCAAACTCCTGACCTCATCATCTGCCCACCTTAGCCTCCCAAAGGGCTGGGATTACAGGCATGAGCCACCACACCCGGCCAACCCAGTTTCTTTCTCTTCCCTTCTCAGCTTCCTCAGTGTTGACTTTATGACCAGGCCTCATGTCACAAGATGGCTGCAGCAGCTCCAGCTCTTCCACTTTCTCTCTTGTTCTTCTCTAGGTGGGAAGAGCCTTAGTAGATTTCTTAAATTCTCAGGAAGGGTCAAAGCATATCTCATTTTCTTTACTTGAGTCTGTTGCCCATCTCTGACCCAATCACCATGACTAAGGCAATATGATAATGGGTTGGCCAGGCTTGAGGCACTTGTCTATGAAAGCAGGAATGGAGTCAACTCTACAGGAAACAAAGGACCTGATGGTGAAGGATAGGTAGTCACGTAGAAGAAGATTAGATGACTCAGTTTAGAAGTACTTATTTAATATCTGCAGAGAACTGCTCTGCTCTTAGATGTGTGTGTTGGGTGAGGGAGAGGTGGGAACTCCCTCTGTGGCAGGGGAATTAGGTGCTAGGGAAGGTGAAGGTGCAGATGAAAGCAGTGGAGTCGCAGAAGAAGAATGGTTTGGAGACATACCAGAGTGCATGACGCATAGAGGATCAAGTCCAGACTTAGGCATTTACCTCCTGGGTGGCCTTGGGGCATGTTGTCATTTCGCAGGGTGATGATTTTCATATGTAAAGCAGTACATAAAATATTTCCTTCTGAGAGTTGCTGTAGGGAATTGGGGGAACTTATGCGAAGTCCCTGGCACTTAAGTACTCAATAAAATGTAGCAATCATAATATTTCCTTGATTCTATGATAGCATTGATTGTAATTGAACATTGGTTTAATGAGATTTGGGAAAGAAAAAAATAAAGCTGCCATATCAATTGTGGGAAGTATCCTGATTGCAGAAATGTTAAAATGTTGGGAAGAAAGTGTCTTGGAATTGAGGAAATGGATGATGATGATGATGATGATAATGATGATGATGATAATCTGGAGGCAGGTGGTCAGTGAATTATGTTAATGAGTCAAACTGGGGTCCCCTCACCCAGTGCAGCAAAATCAAACACTGACATTGGGATTTGCAACCAGAGAAAGCAAGGCGTGTATCGCATGGCACCAAGCAAGGAGAATCAGGCAGCTCGTGCCTAAGACTGGAACTCTCAGATGGCTTACAGGTAAAGGTTTCAAAGGCAGAAAGTCAGGGGTTACAGGCAAAGTCATAAATCTATACACGGAGACTATATAACGGTTTGGCCTAAAAAACTGGAGCATCTTGAAGTGGGGGCCCACAGGTCATGAGCAGACTCAAAGATTTTCTGATTTGTGATTGGTTAAGGAGGCGAAGCTTTGTCTAGAAATCTGGGATCAGCAGAAAAGAGTATTAGCTCTGGCTTGTGGGTGTGACCTCCTCCAAGCCCCTCAGGAAGAAATTTAGAACACAGAACGGTGGTCCGAGTTCAGTCCCCAGCTCCCCCATCTCTGAGGCCTCCATGCCCGCAGATCTGTTTGGTGGGGGTCCAGGTTTCTGAAAAACAACCCAGGGACATATGTTAAGATGTTATCTTTAGTTTCTACAGCGAACAAAACATCTCCTGACTAACTTCCTTGGCTACTGTTTTAAGCTACTATTACCTTCTTGCTTATCAAGTTGCTCATTTACTTCTCACAGCTAGGTAGGTGCCTGAAATTTCCCTTGAAGGAACTCAAGATTTTCCTTTATTTCCATGCTTGGCGGTGGGCGGGCTGCAGGCCCTTGAAATGGGGTCACTGTTCCATCTCAGGGAGAGCACTGATATGGCTAGGCTTTGTGTCCCCACCCAAATCTCATCTTGAATTGTAATCCCCATAATCCCCACAAGCCAAGGGAGAGACCAGGTGGAGGTACCTGAATCATGGGGGTGGTTCCCCTATGCTGTTCTCGTGATAGTAAGTTCTCACGAGATGTGTTGGTTTTATAAGGGGCTCTTCCCCCTTCACTTAGCATTTCTCCTTCCTGCTGCCGTGTGAAGAAGGTTCCTTGCTTCTCCATTGCCTTCCACCATGATTGTAAATATCCCGAAGCCTCCCTAGCCATGCTGAACAATGAGTCAATTCAACCTCTTTCCTTTATAAATTACCCAGTCTCACCAGCCTGACCAATATGGAGAAACCCCATATCTACCAAAAACACAAAATTTGCTGGCCGTGATGGCACATGCCTGTAATCCCAGCTACTCGGGAGGCTGAGGCAGGAGAATCACTTGAACCCAGGAAGTGGAGGTTGTGGTGAGCCGAGATTGCACCATTGCACACCAGCCTGGGCAACAAGAGTAAAACCCCTTCTCAAAAAATAAAAAATAAAAATGAATCACCCAGTCTCAGGTAGTTCTTTATAGCAGCATGAAAATGAACTAATACAAGCACAGACTTAAAATAGACAGAACTGCACATAACCTCTGGTTTGGAACCCGCTAGCTACCCAGTGTTGAGATATGTAAACCATAAAAGGACTCAACAAGTGGTACCCCTTTCTGTGCCTCAGTTTCCCTCCTGACTCTCCTGTCCCATGACACTGAACATTGCAGTTTTTGCTTCCTTATGCATATTTGTATTCACCTACTTTTCTACAATTTTTAAAAATACATCATTTTTGATAGTTTGGGAAAATTCCTTCCAGAAAAATAGAAAGAAAAAATATTCATATTTCATTTCTGTCCCCTGAAGATAACTGCTTACCATTGTTTTGGATTTCCTTCCACCATATTTTTCTGTGTATAAGGTTTTGTTATTGCCACTGTTGTAATCATCCTGTAATTTCAATTTTGTATCTGGTTACCCTCTTGGTGATTACCAGCTCTCCCTAAATAGAATTTTAATAACCGTAAGATATTTCATCATGTGTCTGGAATCAATTAACTTAATCGTTTTCTATATTTGGACATTAGGTAATTTCCAAATGTTCACTGGGGGTTGATCACATAGTGATGAAAATTTTTCTGTAAAAACTTATTTCTCATTTCTGATAGCAACATGTGGAAACAATCTTGGATGTAGAGATATTGAGAAAAGGGTTGGGACATGTTTTAGGTTATTGGTTGCCAATGAGCTTTCCAAAATAATTTTAACACTCTATGATCTTTTAGATATCTGTGAGACTTGTTTCAGATGCTTAGCATGTGCACAAATGCACTTGCACAAACACACACGTGCAGACACATTTAGCATTTGCCATGAGTCACTCCTGGGACTAGGAAGAGTGGGTCTTTGTAACTAGGGAAACTACCCTTCAAAAACTCACCACCCCCAGCTCCCTGTTAGAAAAATCTAAGGAGGAGGCTTAAACAGGAACATACTGGCAGTGAAGGTGGCTTTTATCTTTCAAATTCTAGCTTGGACACTAGATTTTAGCTTTAACCCCCTCTTCTTACATAAGGTACTTGCCTTTTAAATAAGGTATGGCTCCTGAGTCTAAAGCCATCTCTCTTCCCTCTCTGCACAGTGCAATTACCCTGGGCAATTTCCTTGGGGGTTAATTGCCCATTTCCCTCCTAAGGCTTTTTGCCTAACCAAGCTCTCCACTGAGCCTTGCGTGAGTACCCCCCCGAGGGCAATTAGCTCCTAAATCACCTTTCACCATGTATGAAAATGCACTGGGATGTGAGAATAAACATTAAAAGCTCTCCGAGTGGTCATGGTGGCTCATGCCTATAATCCCAGCACTTTGGGAGGCCAAGGTGGGCAGATTACTTGAGCTCAGGAGTTCCAGACCAGCCTGGGCAACATAGTGAAACCCCATATCTACCCAAAATACAAAAAATCAGCCGGGCATGGTGGTGTGTGACTGTGGTCTCAGCTACTCAGGAGGCTGAGGTAGGAGGATCACCTGAGCCCAGGAGGTCGAGGTTGCAGTGAGCCGTGATCACTCCACTGCACTCCAGCCTGGGCGACAGAGTGAGACCCTGTCTCAAGAAAGAAAAAAAAAGCTCTCATGTTTAAAAAAATTGTGAAAAATAATACACAACCAGAAAAGTATGTATAATATAAAAGAACAGTTTAATGAATGATTCTAAAATGGGTTGGGTGCAGTGGCTCAAGCCTGTCATCCTAGCACTTTGGGAAGCTGAGCATGCAGATAGCTTGAGCTCAGGAGTTCGAGACCGATCTAGGCAACATGGCGAAACCCTGTCTTTACCAAAAATATAAAAATTCGCCAGGTGTGGTGGCAAGCACCTCTGGTCCCCGCTATTCGGGAGGCTGAGGTGGGAGCCTGGGAATTTGGGGGTGCAGTGAACTATGATTGCACCATTCAGCCCGGGTGACAGAGCAAGGTCCTGTCTCAAAAAAAAAATAAAAAAAAGTGAAAGAAAAAAGAAAACAAACATCCATGTAACTACCACCAAAGTCAAGAAACAAAAAGTGATCTGTGCTCCAGAAGCCTATGTTCTCCTTGTAATTACAACCCTCCGCATCCTGCTAAAGATAACAATAGTCCTGGCTTTTACGGTCATCACTTCATTAATTTTCTTTATATTTCTGTTATCTAGGTGTGTATCCCTAAAAACTAGTTTTATCTGGCTTTGAGTTTTCTGTAAGTTGAATTAAAGGTATATATCCTCTTGTATCTGACTTCTTTAGCTTAAAATGCATTTTAAAAATTCTTTCATTTTGTTGTAGAACATTTTCATTGCTGAATATTATTCCACTGGGTGAATATGCTACAATGTACATAATCATTCTACCAGGGGTCTGCACGCTATGGCCCATGGGCTAAATCCAATCCAGTGTCTATGTGTGCTTTTTTTGTGAACAAAGTTTTATTAGAACACAAGTATACCCATTCTTTCATATGTCCTCTAGGGCTGCTTTCACTCTACAATGGCAGAATTGAATCATTGTGGCAGCGACTGTAGGACCTGCAGAGCCAAAATAGTTACCATTTGGCCTCTGGCAGAAAAAGTTTGCTAACCACTGCATGCTACAGTTGATGGACAGTTGGGCTGTTGTTTTCTGGTTTGGAGTTATAACAGACAATTCTTTGCACCTATTGATATCTTTCTCTTGTGTCATTGCTCAAGATTTCCTAGGATGTGTACCCAAGAATAGTTTGCAGGCCCACAGTGGCTGGATTAATTTATACCCCCAGCTGTGTATGCCAGCTCCTGCCATGCTACATCTTCCCAACACCCTGTGAAAAGAAAAGAAAATTTCAGGACCTTCCAAATTTATTATGCCCAGGGGAAAAGTTAAGCCCTGGAAACTGGTCGCATAATACAGCTGTTCTTCCTCTTTGGTACATGACTGCTACTTCCTGACCTTTGGGTTGAGATGTTACACCTTAACCAGGCTCACTATGCTTTACTCAAACCTAGACTAAATGACACCAGAGACAGAGACTTTGGTGATTGTTATCTCTTTACAAGTGAATGTTATGCAACTCCCTGAGAGTGTAATCAATCGGTGGCCAACCAACTCTTGTATCAATATGTCAGCCTTTGTATGGAAAATGTTGTAATTCTAGTCAGTACCTCTGTTTTTGCCTATATAAGCCATCCTCACCTTTACCCATGCCAGGGAGCTCTGATCCCTATTCTTTGGGGTCTGTGTTTCGTGGCACCACCACTCTCACACTTCGTGCCTGAATAGACTCTTAACTGGATCCTGAGCCTTTTGATTATTTTAGGTTGACAACCTGTATGGTCTGACTTTTAAATTTTTGTCAACCCGATGGTCGTGAAATAGTATCTTGCTTTAATTTGCACCTCCCTGATAACTAATGAAGTCAAGTTCTTCTTTCTTTCCTCTCTCTCTCTCTCTCTTTCTTTCTTTTTTGAGACAGGATCTCGCTCTGTTGCCCAGGCTGGAGTACAGTGCTGCGATCTCAGCTCACTGCAACCTCTGCCTCCCAGGCCAAGTGATCCTCTCGCTTCAGCCTCCTGAGTAGCTGGAACTACAATCACACACCACCACGCCCGGCTAATTTTGTATTTTTTGGGTAGAGACAGGGTTTCTCCATGTTGCCCAGGCTGGTCTTGAGTTCCTGGGTTCAAGTGATCTGCCCACCTCAGCCTCCCAAGGGGTTGGGATTACAGGCGTGAACCACCGCGCCCGGCCGTCAAGTGCTTTTTCGTTTGTGTTTTTGACTCTTGATGCTTCCTCTTCTGTGAGTTGCTTGTTTATTTTGCCCTTCACTTGGCTGTTTGTCTTTTTATCCTTGATTTATGGGAATTCTTTGTAACACTCTGTTTATCAATCTGTGGTCTGTTACATGTGTTGTAAATATCCCTGCCTTTGACTGACGATTTCCCTTGGTAGTTGGTCATTTTTACTCACAGATTTAATATTTTCAATTTTAATCAAATAATCTCCTTTCCCTTGTGGTTTGTGCTGCTTTTTATAACTTTTCCCAAAAACATATTCCTACCCTAACCTTATAATTATTTTTTTCTATAATTTCTTCTAAATCTTTTCCCACTGGATGCACTGTGTATAGCACCTTAGTCCTTTAGAGAGTTCTGTGAACATTAGGTTCCCAGTTTAGATGAGGAAAGAAGTCCTGAGAGGTCAGTGGCTTGTCCGAGGCGGCACAGCTGCTAAATGCCAAAATGGAGTCAGATCAAGGGCTGCCTGCCACACTCCTGAGCGCTGGCTCTGGAGTCCTCCTCAGGCTACGAGTTTACTTCCTTCTCAACAGACCACAGACAGAAGCACTTGGTTCAACTCCGCTTTCTGGCAGACCAAAGCTGAAGCTCCGAGAGGGGAAGTGAGCTCCTGTGGCCTGCCTAGGATCACCTGGCTGGTGATGAAAAGCACTCACATCCCTC